>NW_025999900.1:57348003-57363843 GCF_001458135.2 Marmota marmota marmota | reverse complement strand
CCCCCCCCCCCACCCACAGCCTCTTATTTTCTCTTGTAAATTAAAGGAGTCTACAGCAGCTGGCTCTGTTCTGGGCCCTGGCCACCGGGTGAGCTCTCAGATGGGGTCCGCCTGTGCACACCGGCCCTGCCTCCCAGGTTCTGAATGCCCAGAGGCCAGGCCGGGCACCAGGCCCTGCTCCCCAAAGCAGAATCAAGTCCCTACCTGAGTCTGGGCGCAGCAGCTTGAAGGGCAGCAGAGGGCAGCCACTCACCCAGCTGCTTCCAGGTGGAGCCTCCGGGCCCTGGCACCGGTGTCCCCCCCCACCAGCCCACGAGGTGGGACCAGACTCACCCCCGCCACCTCCCGGTGCAGGATCCTGGCTGCCTCTGACCTGGCCAGCCCCAGCTGCAGCCACACGGGGCACGTCTTGACCAGCTTCTCCAGGACGCTGATGCCCCGGCGTGGAAGGCAGTTCTTGGGGGCGGCTGGCAGACCGAGCCCCACGCGGTCCTCCTTCTCCTCGTCCTCTCCTTTGCCAGCCTCTGCAGCAGGACTGAGAAAGAGAAGCAAAGGGTCAAGGTCCCACAGCCCAGCCACACGGTGGACAGCAAACGGGCTTGTTTAGCATCGCCGTGGCCGGGGACCTTTGGGGAGTTACCAAAGGAGCAGACCACGGTCTCTACCTCAGGAGCTTGTGTCAAAGTGGATGAGACATACAGCCCTGTGACAGCTGGCCCCGGCACAAGGAGGGGGAACATGACAGGAGCTCCTGTACCCAGGTGGGCTCTGGAAAGCACAGGGGGCGTCTGAGAACCCAGAGCTGGGGTGCCAGGCTCGGCCACTGAGCGACAGCCCAGCCCATTCAAATGCTTGTAACCAAGAACAACTTTCTGGGCAGTAAAATGCATAGGTCTCCAGCATATGGCTGGCCTGCTTTGGGCACACGCCCCACCTCTGTCCTTCCCGCAGACCAGGGAGAGACCCGTGCTGTCCAATGACACAGCCACTAGCCACAGGTAGTTATGGAGCTCTTGAAAGTGGCTGGTCCATATGGGGACAGGCTGTGAGTGTGAAATACACACAAATTCAAAGACTTAATGTGCAGAAAAGAGTAGCTCATTAACAATTTTTTATATTATTGCATCTTGAAATGATGTTTTAGGTATGCTAGGCTAAATAAAGCATTATTCATTTTACCAGCTTCTTTTGTACAAGAAAATTTTAGATTATTATGTGGTTTGCATTATATTTCTATTGAACAGTGTCAATACAGAACATTTCTAGAAGGTTCCTTTGTGCCCCTCCCAGTCAGCATGTCCTCCCCTCCAGGATGAGGATGTGTTAACACAGGGTAAGGAAAGGAAGAGGATCACAGACCCTAAAATGGCCCAGCCACACAGAGGGCCTGCTGGGGAACAGGCCCTGCCCACGCCCATCATCCTGCCTGGTTTAGGAGACCCTGGACCCGCCCCAGCACCCCACTCCCACGCTACCCAACGTGCACAGCTAGTTTTGACTCCAGGGAGGGACGAGCCAAAATTCGGTGCCTCAAACCCCGAGGCGGGTGGCCGGGAGCTCCTGCACACTGTACCTAGGGACCCGAGTCTCTCGGGCACTGGCCGGGATGGAAAGCCCACTCGGACAGAGGAGGGCATTCACGAGGTTGGGAAGAGGGGACGGTGCCTCCCAGTTTGCCCCGTGTCTCTGACGTGTTGCTCAGGGGTAGCGGTGAGCAGCGTTGACATTCCTTCTGGAAGCATCCAGGGCATTTGCTGGGAGGAGCCATTTGGCAGGGGGAGAGGGTGAGGCCAGGATGGGCCCTTTAAAGGACACAGGAAGGTGGAAGCCCTCCTGGGGGGCAGAGGAGGCAGGGTTAGGGTGAAGGGCTGATGAGGGAGGAGGTGCCCACAGGGGGGACGCGGGGAGCTGGGTTCTACAGCTGGGTTCTGTTGTGGACCCAGGTCTTGCCGGGACCTGACTGGTGTGTCTAGAGGAGAGACGTGTGAGGTACAGGGCAAAGGTCCTGGAGCAGCCTCGGCAGAGTGTGATGAGGTTCCCTCCTCGGCCTCCCCTCCCAGGACCTGAGGGGCTGCTGTGCAGCCACCATGTGTGGGTCACCTTCTGCTCACTGCCTACAGCCCGGGCAGAGCTGGGCCAGGCTGCAGGAAGGCACGCATGTCCTGGGAAGTGGCAGGAAGTGGGACCAGGAGCGGGTGGGGAGGGCAGCCCTGTGGACGACTCAGCCTGTGGCATTGGGGACCAGCTGTGTCATCTGGAGCTCAAGCCAGGGTGGCTGACTTACAATGAGGTGTTACTTTCCAGTCCCAGCATCCTCTCTGGGAAGGAAGCTGGGATGGTGGGGTCAAAATTACTCAATAAAGAAGTATTCAGGGCTGACACGTTCCTCCAAACCCACTTGGAAACATGACAATGTCTTCCGGCACCAGAAGACTTGACAATCCTCCTGGAACATCCAGGTGGGGCCAGGGAGGACCCTCCAGGCAGTTGGGAGTCAGCCCAAGCTGCTCCCATTCCCTCTGCCCCTGACCCAGTCCTGCCCTCTCATGGCCTCAGTTTCCTCATCTGGGTAGGTGGGCTGGATGGTCCCCCCCATTTGTTGGGCGCCTTTGGTGGGTCCTGGCCCCACTGCCATCAAATGGGCTCTGGAGAAATGAGGGTGGCCTCTCTTCACTCCTGCCTTGAGCTGCTCCCGGAGGAGCAGGTGTGATTTTATTTAGCTATTATTTTCCCAACCCTCCCGCTGAAGTCTTCTCTTCTAGAGGCTGGAGTGAGTCAGAGCCAGGCCCATGGGGATTCTGGGGCCACCGGGAGCACTGGCTCTGAGTCCACACACAGGAGCCATTTTCCCAGGGCCAAAGGAAGGAAGGGCTGGGGTCACGGCTGCCTTCGGGCTTCCTGGGGAAGAAGAAATGAGATGTGCAGGGACCTGGCGAGTCTTGGAGGACCCACAGAGATGAAATTGCTCACTCTCCCCGCGGTCCCCATCTGCATCCGGAGGCCACTGCTCTCAGGGTGACCAAATGGAAATCCTGTCCCAGGTTCCAAAGTGAGTCATGGGGGCTAGGCCTTCACACTCCCTGCACAAAGAGCTTCCACTGCCAAGAATCCAGGCCAGGCCCCTAATATTTAAGGCTTTCTTTTTCTAAGACCCCTCCTTCTCCAGGGGCTGCTCTCCATCCCCCCAAGGAAGCCTGCGCTTCCCCACCTGCCCCTCCTCCAACTCCTCTGTCCACGCGCAGAGCCGGCAGGGCCTCTAGATCCTGTCCACCAGGTAGGCAAAGGGATGCACGAGACAGCAATGACCACAGAAGGGAAAGTAGGTGAGAGGCTGCACTGACGCTCACGGCTTCTTCCCGTGAAAGTGGGAGGAAATATTTGCAAGACACTCATCAGAGAACCAGCAAATAGGTTTAAAAAAGACGGGGAGGGGTTTGCAAAGGTTGCGAACAGATTCCTCAAAGAAAAAGACAGATGGCCCAGTAAGCAGGTGACAGAGTGCCCACACCCTCAGTCAGCAGGGACATGCAAATGAAAACCACAGGCAACAGGGGACGCCTGGGCTGGACTACTAGAGCAGGAAGAATCCAAGACAGACACCACCATGTGTCAGAGCGGGTGGGAGCCCACTGGGAGCCTTGCTGATCCTGGGGAAAATGTATACCCTACGATCACTTTGGGAAAAGATATGGCATTTAAAACAATCTCTATATAAACCTGAACACGTGCCTACTGTGTGGCCCAGCCATCCCACTCCTAGATGTGTCCCCAAGAGAAATCAAAGTAGGTGTCCACAAGAGACTTGTGCGTAAATGACCATAGAAGCTTTACTTATAATAAGAGCTCAGAGTCAGTACAGGTGTCCATCAAAGGGACAGGGACAGGGAGACCGCAGCACCCCTGAGCAATAAATTAACAGTCAGTGATAACAGGAAATCGTTACCTGTGCAATAAAATAACAGTCGGTGATAGCGGGAAATCTATTTAATAAGTTACTGTGACAACTCAATGAGATGCCTGTGGGGTGCTCAGCCTGGTGCCTGGCATGTAATTCAATAAAGCTTGGCTGTTGTTTTCCCAACCCTCCGACTCACCAGCTTGCGGTCTTCCCTTCCTCCCCCTCTGCAGCCGTGCACTCAGGACCCAGCACACTGGATGGAGTGGCTGGAGTCTAGGTCTGCGCCCAAGATACCATCTGTCCCCAGCAGCAACCCACAAGTTCAAGTGCTTGGGAAACACATGGCTTGACATGAACACAGGCACGATTGCAAAAAAAAAAAAAAACACCCACTTTTCTTGGCAGAGTGACAAACCACGGGGAGGATCCCTCATGCCCAAGCCCAGCGAGTGGCGGTGAAAAGACGAATAGGAGCCGGCCCTTCCCACAAGCCTGGCAGTGATGAGCACCAAAGGGCCACCTCGGCTGCAGAAGCTCCTAAAATGCTACTTTCCAGGAACACCCCAGCCCTGCCAGGGCCCCCTCTCCCTCCAGGAGGCCAGGCAGGCAAAGTGCGGGAGGCCCTCTGGGAGGCTGGCTGGAGCCCCCTGGGGGAGGGGTCTGCAGAGCAAAAATCTCCACCCAATGGGAATCTGAAAGAGGCCAAAGGCTGCAGCCCCTTGCCCTTGAGCAAGGTCCAGAAGTCAGAGCAGGAGCCCTTGAGGCTGGGAGGGCGGGACCTGGCTCTCCAAGAGCCTTCGGTGACCAAGTCGGTGGACACGTGCTCTGCGCAGGCTGCAGGAATCGGGTAGAGGCGGGCAGCCGCCTGAGGACACACCAAGGCGGGAGCTGGACAGAACCACTGAGCAGGCCCTGCACCAGGCTTTGCTCTGTGGCTGAGATTCCTGCTGTCAACGGGCCAAGTCACATCAGCTCCAACTGCCAGGGACTGTCACTGAGCCCACAAGGCATCAGGTCCGTCGTCCACTGGCTGAGCAGGAACTCCGACATCCTCGGCCTCCTCTCCTTGGCCGAGCTCCAGCCCAGCCCAGGCAAAGGGTGACAGGGAGGCCGGGTCAACAACAGCACTGTCAGTGCCAAACTGGGAACCCCCGAGATCCAGAGCAAACCGCTGCACACAGAAACTCTCCCACCAGGTTCCCATTCCACACACGGGGCCCAGAACCACGAGCGGATCCATCCCCAGAGACTTCCCGGTCCACAACTGCCTAGGAGGCACGTCCCCTGGTACTCGGTGTCTAGCTTAGGGGGTTTTCTCCCCAGGTCTGAGGTGGGGAGACCAGCTGGGCTCCTGGGAGGGAGGCCTGTGTCTGTCCCAGGTCTACTCTGGGAGCTTGGCCATCCCCACATCTGTAGTAGGTCGGACTGTGTCCCCCCAACGATGCAGACTAATCTTTACCCCTGGAATATGACTTGGAAAAGGATCTTTGCAGATGTAATGAAGTCAAGGATGTCCAGATGAGGTCATCCTGGGGTTAGGGTGGACTGTGAAGCCAATGTGAGGTGTCCTTCCAGAGGGGAGAGAGACCAAAACAGACCATGTCCACGGGAAACAGGGGAGGCCGGTGCCAAGGGTTGACGCCCGGAGCCAGGAAAGAGGCATGGTATGGATCCTCCCCAGAGCCTCTGGGGGAACCCACTGCTGACACCTTGATTTTGGACTTCTGGCATTTAGAACTGTGAGAAAATAAGTGCCTAGTGTTTTAGGTTGCAAAGTGGGCGGTAGCTTGCTACTGCAGCCCTACAAAAGGAGTACACCTCATAGTCCCATGTAAAGTCAAGGTCAGCAAGGCACAGAGAGGTGAATAAATTCATCCAAAATCACACAGTCAGTAAGGGGCAGAGCTGGGATTCAAATCTGGGTAAGCTGTCTCTAGAATCTGCTCCTAACCACGGCTCTAGAAAAGTTTCAAAAGGTTTAAGATTTTAAGATCAGAAAGTTGTTTTAAAAAAAAGTTTCCATGTTTACGTATCCTAGTAGTACCCAGCAAATAAAGTTCAATAACTTTTTGTTGTTGTGTGTTTTTTAAATCCTATTTGGGAATCGATGCAAACTTATACAAAGACGTGTAGAAACAGGGCTGGGGATGTGGCTCATCGGTTAAGTGCCCCTGGGTTCCATCCCTGGGGTACCATAAAAAATCTAAAAGGAGGGAGATGCCAGGGTCACATCCCAGTGATACTCCTGCTGGACACACATGTGCATAAGGAGACGATGGGGAGAGCCGGCGTGCATCAGTGAGGGAGTGCACAAGGAAGTTGTGACCAGTCAGCCCTGGACGGTCACATCACACAGCTGTGACAGGGGACCAAACCTATCCGACTAAATCTCAAAATCCTGATGATGGTGTGGATTCTGATTTCCATTGCGCTGAGGTGAGAATGGCCTTGGGGTTGAGAAGCGCGGGTGAGCGGGAGCAGGCAAACTGGCACCATGTCTGCAACTTACTCTCCAACGGTTCAGAAAAAAACTAGAGAGAGGAAGAGGGAGAGCGAGGGCAGGAGCAAACTGGACACAATGTTACCCCGTGTGAGCCGGTGAGAAATGCACAGAGGGATTCCTTGTTCTGCTCCTGTGACTTTCTTAGGAGTTTGAAAACATGTCAAAAGAGAAAGTTAAAAAGTCCTAAAATCAAACAAACAAAAAACCATAATGTGCAGTGCAACAAGCAAGTTCAAGAAGGAATGAAAGCATTTATATAATGTGTAAAAACACTCAGTTCTTTCCTGGGGTGGAGGGGAGCACAGGATGGGAGGCCCCACCCAGCTCTGCAAGATTGGCTGGACCAAGCTGCCCAGGGCGTTGCTCCCATTTCCTCTAGACTTCTCTCCGCTGGAAATATTCAACCAAAGAATAAAACAGAAGGCCGAAGTCGCACACCCTCCCAAGGCCCGGAGTGCGTCACCTGCTGAGGTGAGGCAATGCCAGGCTCCTGGGCCATCTCCAGCACACCGGAGCTTCGCAGCTCAGAAGCCCAGAGGCCTGCGTTGGGACCTCCTGCCCCGTGACAGACCCGCCTGGTCACTTGGTCTCCAAGAGACTTTTAGGGAAATCTTGATGCTGCCACAGTGCTCTCAGGACAGAAGCCAGGGGAGGTCCCTGGGGACGGCTTCTGCTCTGTGGCAGCCGCGGCACTCAGGCCAAAGAGCAGCAGCTATGCCAGGGGCCACTGTACCCTGAAGTTCCGGGTTCCAGCCAAAGATGCCAGAGGAGGGCACCAGTGGGCTGCCAGCACGCAGGGAGGGCCAGCCCCCCCCCCTTCCAAAGCCGCGCAGTGATGAATGAATGATGCATCGAGTTCTGGGTTGGGGGACCCAGGGTCCCAGGGAGCTATGCTCTCCCATGAGCCTCAGTGTCCTCTGGGAAATGGGGGAAACATGCCACCTGCTTCAAGGGTCGTGTGGGGGTCAAACGGGATAAAGCAAATGAAGAACTTGGCTCACCACAGGGACAAATGCCAAGGGGGATGGCAGGCCTGGGGACAGCTCTAGGAGGAGGGCAAGGCTGAAGGGACATGGGGCAGAGCAGGGCAGGAATTCCCTGGGGATGGAGGTGGAGGGGACGCTCCCAGAGACCCATGGAGCATCTGGCTTGGATGAGGGTGTGCGAAGGCACCTGTCGGGAAAACCGATCATTTGGACCCTCGAGTGAAAGCCAAAGCCCTGTGGCTGAGGCTCGCCGGGTCCCATGGTGGAAACGCCCTGTCTTATGACTGAAGGCCTCTAGGGACACAAGCCTGCAGCCTCCAGGGCGACCACTCGGAGAAGTGATTCTTAGAATTGATTCTGAGATGAAGCCAGTGCCCCTGAAATCTTGCTTCATGGTGCTTTTCTACACTTTTTTGGTTACTGAGGACAATCTGCTGTCCCCACAAAGCTCCTCGCCCAGGTAGAGAGGGCATGGGCACCTCCCACCCTGGGATCTCGGGCCATCCAGGTGGAACAGCCCCTTCTCCCACACAGGTAAGGTTCACCAACCGCCTTCCTGAGGGACACTGGACTGGATGTGGACACACGGTCCCCAGCAGTCTGCAAATGTCTTCTTCGGTGATGTTTAATACAGCTGTGGAGTTGTGCAGCCATGACCACAGGGAATTTAGGACAATCTCGTCACTCCAGAAAGAAACTCCTTACTCTCGGGCAGTGCCCCCCCATTTCCTCCTGCTGGCCACTCCCCCATCCCACCCCAGGCCTGGAATCTACGGTCTGTCTTTACAGATCCGCCTGCTCTGGGTATTTCCTCTACACGGGACCATACACATGCGGTCTTTCATGTGTGGTTTCTTTCACTCGGCAGAGTGTTTTCGAGGTCCATCCGTGTTGGAGGGGCCAGCAGAATTGATCAGGGCTTCCGTATCAATGTTTAGTTGACAAATCATACTACATTTAAGTCATCCATTCAGCCGTTGATGGACGTGTGGGTTGTTTCCACTTTGGGGACTTTATGAATAATGCTGGTGACATTCATGTGCAAGTTTCTGCATGGAAGATGTCTTCAGTGCCCTTGGGAATATATCCAGCAAGGAGTTGCCAGGACATATGGTAACTGACTTCCTGTTTTCCACAGCAGCTGTGCCACCTGACACTGCCACCAGCCACAGATAAGGGTTCTAACACCCCCATACCGTTCCAACCCTGGTTATATCTGTCTTTTTTATGGTAGGCACTCCAGTGGGTGTGAAGCAGCATCTCCTTGCAGCTTTGATTTGCAATTCCCTGATGGCTATCAATGTTGAGTGCCTTTAATTTACAAATATGTGTTCCATTCTTATTTTTGAGGGGGGGGGTACTGAGGATTGAACCCAGTATGGAACCACTGAGCCACATCCCCAGTGGTATTTTTTTATTTTGAGATTCCATCTCCTAAAGTTGCTCAGGGTCTCACTAACTTACTGAGCCTAGCCTTGATCTTCTGATCCTCCTGTCTTGGCCTCCAGAGTCACTGGTATTACAGGCGTGGGCCACCGTGGTGGTTTGTCCTTTCATTTTCCTGGGAGTGTCCTTTGAAACACAGAAGTTTTAAATCTTGGTCAAGTCCCATTTGTGTCTTTTTCCTTCGGTTGCTTATAGTTTGGGTGCACGCGTAAGAATCCATCACCTACTCCAAGGCCATGAAAATTTACTAAGGGTTTTTCGCCTTTAGCTCTTGCATCTGGGTCTGTGTTCCATTTTGAGTTAATCTCTGTGTGGTGTGAGGTAGGGGTCCAACTCCATTCTTTTGCATATGGATATCAAGTAGTTCCAGCTCCATGTGTGGAAAAGACAATTCTTTCTCTATCGAATTTTCTTGTCAGATTTTTAAATATCAACTGACTACAAGTTACGGAGTAGTTTTGGGTCCTCTTATCATACTGGTGCTGTGCTTCTGACCATGCTGAGCATCCTTCTGACTCTGAGTCTCTGAAGTTCGGCAGGGCGATGACCTGTCACACTGAAAGTCTTGTAGCCATCTCTTCTGGACGCTCATCCTCTACGACAGTGTTGGGTTTTCTACAGCTACAATACTTGGGGCATTTTTCTTTTTCTTTTTTTGGCAGTGTTGGGGTTTGAACCCAGGGTCTTCACATGCTAAGCCACCCCCCTACTACTGAGCTACACCCTCAGCCCGAGCTACACAATGCTTTGGATTGGAGGATGGGATCACACTGTGGAGACAAAGGGAGGTAAGGCGAGTGTCTGAGATGAGCAGAGCCAACGCTGAGCTCCTTGGGAGAGCAGGGTCGCTGTGAGGAAGGGGTGGCACAGAGGAAGGGGCGCTGTGAGGAAGGGGTGGCGCAGAGGAAGGGGCGCTGCGAGGAAGGGGCGCTGTGTCTGCAGTCAGGAGACCACAGGCCACTCTTGCTCTCCACGTGCCCCTGGGCAACTCTCCGCAGCCTAGTCTGCAAGATGAGAGGGTTGAACCGGATCCAGGATGCGAGGAGGGTGAATTTCCGTGTGAACTCCCAGTTTCTTGGTGGTATTGCTGAGACGGTCGCCCTGGAGACAGAGGATGTGGGGACCTGCCAGAGATGGCCGCAGGGCTCTGCAGGGAGGGCAGCGTCAGGGTCGGGCTGAGGCTCCCTCCAGAACTAAAAATTCCGCGACTTTCTGACTCAGCAGACCCTTGGCCAGGGGCCACCCGAGGCTCCTGTTCCAAGCCAGGCTGGCCCTGCCCCAGGGCAGAGCCGGAGAGGGCGGGCGGCCAGGCCAGCCTCTGTGGCTTCCTCTCTGCCAGATCCTTTTTCCTGAACGAGTGTGACGCTGAGCCCTGGCTGCTGTCCCCTCCCACCCCTGGCCAGGCTTGGGTACATACAGGATCCACACCACGGCTACAGGCTGACCACAGAGGTCCATGGGGGTGAAGGAAAAGTAGCCACTTGAGAAACCTCCTCACAAACGCCTGACAAATGCCTGCAGCCTGGTTTCAGGAGCTGAATGACGGCACGAGGCCTCGGCTGCTCCACAGGCGCTTGGGCTCTTTGTACAGTGCTCGGAAAACCTTGTTCTGAGATTGGTTCCCAGGGTTTCTCCTTACGCAGAAAACCAAAATGCCTTCCGTCATGAGGTGGGCCCAGGTGCACCTGGAGGCCTGGTCCTTGGTGGGTTAGCCCAGGAACCTGGACGCTCTGCGCCCTGCCCACAGCCTCTCAGCGGAAATCACTTTGAACAGGTCTTCTGGGCCCGGAAGTGCTGAGGCCAGGTCAGGCTCTCTGGGTTCACACGTCACAGCCCACATCAAGGGGCCTAGCAGGTCAAAGGCTTCCAAATTTTCCACATCTGTGTGCCACAGGCCTTCTGCTGCTCGGAGTGGCTGCTGGGCACTGCCCACCCCGGCCTGGCCTTCCTGACCCAGCGAGGTGCTCTGCTCCTCCCTGAGTCCTGCCTGCAGAGCTGGTTCAGCGTGGAACCCTCTGGCAGCTGCTCCACTGTGCCACACCTGTCCCTGGACCTGTTTCTCAGATGCCCTAAGGGCGCATAGCCTCAGGCTCTTTATGGCCTCTGACCTGGCTGCTCTGTCTTCACCTGGGTCTCTGCTGGACAGCCTGGGCACCCATAGCATCCTGGGGACCTGAGCTGAGTCCTTCTACCTCCCTCTAGAGCCTCCTCTGGCTCACAGGTCCCAGCCTCTAAATGCCCACACCTGGCTAATTCAGCCAGGCCTGCTGACCACCCACCCTGCAAGGCTTCTGTCGGACAGTCCACTCATGTTGGGGCCCAGCTCACAGATGATGGTATCAGTTCTGTCCCCAGTGCTGTGTGCAGTGAGGACTTCAGTATGACAACAGCTGTGTGGCCTAGTGGTTTCAGTGAGGGCTTGAAAACCAGGAAGACTGAATGAGAGTGTCAGATCTTACCTCTCAGCCTCAATTTGCATATATCTTCAGTGGGGAACATCAGCGTGACCACCTAATGTGGCTGCTGTAAAGGGCTCGGACACTGGTACCTAACGATGTTCAACGACTTGAGTGCAATTAGGGCACCCACCACGGGGCAGATGCCTGTTGAACTCATCATCCTAACGGTTACAGTAACAGCCCCACAGAGAGGGATCCGTTCACATCCTGTCCCCACGCTCCCCCAAGACCCCCCAAATGTCACTGAACATGAAGAAGTTACTAGAGAAGACAGAATGTGGGGGACAAACATGGCCAGAACTGATGCTGGAGGCTCAGGGCCCAGGAACCACCAAGGGCAACGAGAGGCCCTGTGCACGTCTGTCACATAGGCCTGTTGGGACGGGCAAGGACCATGGGTGTCCCAGGGGGGGCAGGGAGACGGGGCAACGGGTGGGACAGAGAATCCTCCCTCATACCTGTTTGTAGGAATTTGAACCTTGTAATTATGCTGCCTGTGCAAAGAATAATTAAAATGACTTAACACTCTGAAAAAGAAAAGTTCTCCGTAGCAGGATCTCAGTGTGCCACCGAGCCGGCTCCGTGGGGAACGATTCAGAGGACTCTGGGCCCCTTTCAGTGAGGACTCCATGAGGAAGGCCAATTTCCTCCTAGACCCTGCCTCAAGGAGATATTGCAAAAATGCAAATAAAGCTTAATGGGCAGAGATGTCCCCTGCAGTGCACTTACACTGTGAAAAACTAGAACCCGCCCCGGTGCTGGCCCGCCTCCCCGCGCTCTGTGTTCTAGCGCCTGGCTCCTCTGCAATCGTGTGCTCGGCCCGGTGCAGGACGGGAGTTCAAGAGAAAGACGTTTAACCACTGAGTGGTTAGGAAATATTAGTACCACTGGAGGTTGCAATGTGCATCCACTTCTGATCTACGGAGGAAGCAACTTTAGATATTCAACTGACTAAAAAGTACGGAAATAATGTCACTCTCACACATGCTCAGGGCACAGCCTTCATGGAGGGCTAATCAGTAACTTCTAACCAGGATGGCAAACATACAAGCCCTTTGACCCTGCAATTGTGGAGTCTTGTCTTTACAGACAGAACCCTGCGTGTGCAGGACGACACGTGGTGCTCATTGGATTCACTGGAGCATTGTCTGTAAAGGAGAAGTGATTGGAAACAACCTAAATATCCATCAGCTGGGGACCAGGTAAACAAATGGAAGATTATGCAACTGCAAAAAATGAGGAAGCTCTGTGCATGGATATGGAAAGACTTCCAGGATGTGTGTGTAAGTGGCAAAAGCAAAGTGCAGATCCGTATGCAGTCCATGCTCCCTTTTTGGAAAAAAATAAAAAGAAGAATTGTTTGCATCTGTATTGAGAAAAAAACAACAACAACTGGATGAAGACACAGGAAACCATTAGTGAGGCAGGAGAGGTGGCAAAGGTGGGAATACATTTTTCCTGTATTCTTTTTCTTTATATATTTTTATTCTGAATCCTATGAACATATTACCTACTCAAAAAGAACTTGGTAATGTTCCCATAGCTTACTGTGTTCTGCGGCCACACATCACTCTAACTGCTTTGCACACAGGAATAAGTTAACCCTGTAGGAGGAACCCAGAGAGCAACCCTGGTATCAGCTCCATTCCACAGAGGGGGAAACCGAGTCAGGGACATGAGCACTGAGTCTGCAGAGGTAGCAGGCAGCCGGGCTGGGTGTGAACCAGGGTGACAGGGGTGCCCGTGGGGAACACGAGACCCACGGCATCTCTAGCAGCCTGTGCAGAGAAAGGTGGAGACCAAACAAAGAAGCTTCCAGAAGATACACAGGGACACCAACACCACCTGATGATGGAGAGACTTGTAACAGTGCACACACACATGCACACTCACACACACGCACACACATGCACACTCACACACATGCACACACTCATTCACACACATGCACACACTCACATACATGCACACACTCACACACCCACACATCCCGACCTTGACCCAAGGCCTGAGTGGGTTAAGCAGGACCCCCCGGGAGGGTGTGCAGTGGAGCGCCGTCTGGCCATGCAGGAGCCCAGTCCCGCACCTGGTCACATGCGCGACTCGTGCCCATTGCTAAGGGGAAGGCAGCACCGCAATAGGAAAGTGGGCAAGCGGCGTGGCCTGGCCCGTCACCCAGAGGGTGTCCAAAGGCCACCAAACCCCCGAAAGACTCTCAGCAGCTTGGGGAATCGGGGGATCTCAACACTCCCGTGAGAGCCCGGGGGAGGGGTCACGGGAAGGAAGACCCCGTGGACCGTGAGGACCTGCAGGAACCGCGGTGCCCACCGTGGCTCTGCGTGGCAGCAGAGGCCGGCACGATGGCAGCTCCGAGGGCCAAGAGTGAGATTCCTTCCTCTTTTACACTTTTCGCAACACACGGAACTTGAACAACCAGCCTGCGTTCTTATGATCATTAATCACTGTTATCAGAAAATAACAGGTGAGAACTTCAGGGACACCATAAAAATGGAAGACCAGTGACCCAGGAGCGAGACTCATGGCTCTGCCGGGGCCTCCCCCACGATACGGAGGGATGAGCAGGGATGGGGAGGGAGCCCTGCTGCCTGGCTGCACCCCAGGCCCCTGGACAAGCAGGCCTCACCCAGGGAGCAAACCGGCCGCCCGCCCCAACTGGGGCCTGTTGGCTTTCCCTGTGCCTCAGTTTCCTGAAATATTCTCGTGATCACAGGCTCAAGAAGCAGCGCAGATCAGACAGATCCTCTACATGGACAGGATGTATAAGCAGAGGAAGGCCATCTCTCGGGTGGTCACCACGCAGACTGAAAGGAATTAGACTGACTCCAAACTTCATTTCTGGGGGTGGTGGGTTTCCCTAGTTCACACTCTAGCCAGTGCGTCTAACAGAATCTGAGCGACGATGGAAACGTGCTGTATGTGCACCCTGCAACAGTCACCTTCGGTCACATGTGGCCCCTGAGCCCTCAAAACACGGCAAAGTTATCTTACTGTAATCGATGTCATTCGATGTGTAAAATAGCTACCCCTGGCTGCTGGCTTCCACACTGGACGTGGCAAGTCTAGACTTTTGGATTGTTCCAATCTCTTCAGTGTGTGTGTGTGTGTGTGTGACTTGCAAGGTTTGTCTTCAACTAGAAAGAAAAGAAATAACTTTAAGGCTGCATGCGTGCCGGGTGTTATTGCCATCACCGTTGCTATATTCGGAACATTCTTTGGAAAGGAAATTCCAGCCCTGGGTCATTTGTCCTGGTGTCTGATGGCCCCTGGCTCCACCAGGCAAGCTGCATGTCACAGTCTGGCTTTGCACAGACCCTGTCCTTCCTAGGCTTGTCCCCTACAGTCCCCTGGCTTCTAGAGACCCAGATCCTAGGCCAATCTTGCTTCGGTGGCCTCCTCCCCGGGGATGAACCAGGCTGGGAAAATAGGAGCAAGAAGCTCTAGGGCTCAGACAACTGGGTGGGGGTCCTCAGTCCCCACCAGGAGCACGCACAGCACAGGCTTGCTGTGTGACTTTGGGCAAGTCTCCCTCTCTCTCTGGGCCTCATCTTCTCAGCAGTAAAATAAGAGAAAGGTTACTTGGCCCCATCTGCTTCACGGGCTGCCAGGAGGGTGAAAATGACCGCGTAGGGCAGGAGGTGAGGGGAGTCAGAACGCAAGCCTGGCTCTCCAAAGCCGCCCTCCCAGGGGGTACTGCCAGTGTCAGGAGGTAGGAGCAGGGACACAGCCCTGACCTGACCCTGTAGGTGTGATAGCCCCCCAACCCCGTGATGCTGAGCCACCCGCGGCCCACCTAACTGCTGCTGTGACCACATTTCCTCTTCTGGGGGATCAGTGTGCCTCAGGCCGACGGCGGGGGCCTCCTGGCCCAGGCTGCCTCCCCTGGCCTGAAACCCACCGTTGGGCTCCCGTTTCCCCATCAACCTGTGGCCCACTGCCCCCGTCAGTGGGCTTGGCCCTCCATGGTGAGGCCTGGCGTCAACCTCGGTGGGGTTTTGGGGGGCGGGAGAAACTAAAGACCCTGGCTGCTGCAGACTGAAGGTCTGTGTCCCCTAATGTGCATGTATGTCCCCCAGCGTGACGGAGTTAGGAGGTAGGGCCCTCGGGGGGCCAGGTCATGAGGGTGGTGCCCTTAGGACAGAGGCCCAGAGCACCCCTTGTGCAGGAAGAGGGCTGTCCCTGAACCAGGAAGTGGCCTCTCCAGACACTGAACCCACCTTCACCTTGATCTTGGACTTTCTGCCCTGGGGCTGGGAGAAGGGCATGTCCATGGTGGTAAAGCTGCCCAGCTATGAGGAGGAGTCCTGGGGCCTGCAGGGCACACTGCACACCACCCAGCTACAATGTCCTCCAGGGACTCCAAGGACAGGGCTGCCAGCAGAGGTCAAGGTCGGGCCTGCCTCACCTTTCTGCACCTCCCAGGTTCTTCCTGGTGTCTGTTTGCATCAGCTTGGCTTGGGGAGGCTGGGGAGGCTGGGGAGGCTGGGGAGGCTGGGGAGGCTTGGGGGGGCTGGGGAGGCTGGGGAGGCT
>NW_025999900.1:57340205-57347832 GCF_001458135.2 Marmota marmota marmota | reverse complement strand
AGGCTGGGGAGCTTGGGGGCTGGGAGGCTGGGGAGGCTTGGGAGGCTTGGGGAGGCTGGGAAGTTTGGGGAGGCTGGGGAGGTCCCAGCAGTGGCCTTTCAGGGTCCAGGCACCCCTAAATCTCAGGGCTCTGCAGCAGCCCCAGAGCCTCAGGGAGCAGCGCTGAGATGCCCGCAGGGGGCTAAGCAGAGGCTCTGGCCTCGGACAGACCTGGATTCAGGGCCTGGCTCTGCCACTCCGCCTGAGCTCTTCCGTCCAGCCACTTGCTGACCTCGGTTTCCTTGCCTGTCAGCTGGGCACTGCCACCCACCCCCAGGGACCTGGGATGGTGAACTAAGAGCTCCTGGTGAAGTGACCTCAGACAGTCGGTGCCTCGTCAGGCCCACTCTGAATGTCGAGAATCCAGGGGACTGAGGGTCCCCGGTCATCGCTGGCAGCACCCAGCAGGCAGAGGGGCGCCTCTCTCTGGGACATGGTGCCGAGGGCTGGAGGAACGGCTCGGCCACGCCTCGTGGTCTTGGCTCCACCCTGGCCCTGCAGAGGGCCTGGCCACGTGCACCTCGGCCTCTCCAGCCACAGCCCCTGCTCACAGGCCTCTGGGGCCCACCCTGCTTCTCAGGCCACCCGTGGGTCCCTGCCCTTCCCCTGGGTCCCTCTGGCCTGAGGCAGCCCCTCCTCAGCCCTCTCCTGGGCGCCAACCTGCCACATGCTCACCCACGAGCACCTGCCCCCCTGCTCTGGGTGTTCCTTACCGGCCCTAGCGACTGCCACTCAGCACAGTGTCCTCGTGGTCAGCATCTGCCCCTGCAGAGTGCGGATCCGGCAGCCACACCCCACTCTCCACCAGGAGTCACTGCCCTGCCAAGGGGCTCACGGTCTCACCAGCCACAGTGGGTGAGCTGGCTGCTGCAGGACCAGCGGCCAGGCGGAGTGTGCTGGTGGGTCTCCCGAGGGCCAGCGTCCCTGACCACCCAATGGCACCTCTGCATAAATTAGAGAAACATGCTCTTTACTCCACCGTGGTGTAGGTCAGCCCCTGCCCATCTCCCAATGGCTGTCATGTCACAGGAGCATGGAATTTTGCCCCCACCTGCCTTTTTCTCAGCCAGGTACATTTGAGCAGTGAGCAACCTGAACCATGGTATACGACAGCCCAGAGGCCTGACATATAGCCTGGGAGGCTTCTTGCAGGAGGCGGAGGTGGGGCCTGAGAAAGGAAAGAGCTCAGCCCCTTCCACAGGCTGGAGAGTGGCAGCCAGGGGCCTCATAAAGGACTGGCCTACCCAGGCCTGCCTGGGGGAAACCACTTCCTATCTCTGAGCCACAGACTCATCTGTAGCAGGGGTCCCGGGGTCCCGGGGTCCAGGGGTCTCTGGGACAATGAACTCTTGCTGGAGCAGGAGTGGAGGGCCGTGACTTGAGCCGTGCTTTCTCATGACATGGCTGCGTTTGTGCCGGGAACTTCCTGTGCAAAGGTGCAGGTCAAGATGGCCCAGCTGCTAGGGTGACGCCCGGTGTGGAGCTGTACCAGTCGGGACCTTGAGCCCAGACACCAGGTCCCAGAGACAGAGAATTCTGCTTTACTGAAATTTTGTCACAAGTAAGCTTCGATGGCAAAACCTATATAATAACGTGCTGAGCCAGCTCTGGTCCTGCTCCTCCATCAGGGGACGAGGTCCTACCTGGCCCAGCTTTTCCTCTCTGTATGTCCGTTTGTCTTTTCTCAATTTCCCATCAACCCTTGCTGGTCGAGGCAAGCCAGGGCGGGCATTGCTTCAGCCAGCGGAAACAAGACCCCCACCTGTCCTTCAAGCCCTGTTGAAGGCCCTGGCCCAGCCTGCGGAGACAGCCCACCCTGCCTCATCCCAGGCCACAATGGGCCTCTCACACACAGCCCCAGCCCTGCCCGGACCTCAGCGGCTCTCCCAGGCTCAGAATGAGAATGCTCTACTCGGAAAGGGGGATCAAGGCCCAGCCAGGTCAGGACAAGCCTCTCCCAAGTCCGGGCCAAAAAGGGAGGTGGCCACTGAAGGTCAGCCTAAACCTGGCCTGGCCCCCAGTAATACTCAGTGAAGAGAGGGTGCTGAGCACAAGGGGGCAGCCAGCAAGGACACAGCCACAGCGCAGACCCCGGGTGTGTCCGAGACCTGCTCCCAGGAGCCGCAGAACATCCGCGCAGGGATGGTCTGACAAGGAGAGCTCTGGACCCAGAGCACCAACAGGAAGCCGAGGCTGGGCGAGAGCAGGGCTACTTTGATCATCAAAGCACAGGATCCGGGAGTCACAAACACACACGGAATGAACAGGCGGAAGTTTCTAGTGAAATCTAAAACTCAGAAACATGCAACACGAAAAAAAGATTTGCAATCTAATCCCTGAAACGTGAGCCTGTCAGTGCAAAACTACCTCTCTGCTCTCTTCCTCCTTCCCACCTCTGCTAGGAAATAGAACGTATGGATAGCCGTGTCTGGTGCTCTGGACAAGAGACAGGACATTCTGTTAGTTAGAATTAAGTTTGTCTGGAAGTGACAGAAAATCTAAAATAACAGTGACTTAAGCAAGATCCATATGTATTCCTCTCCTATATAATATTCTTGGTAAAATGATGCTCCAACGTGTTTGGGACCTTTACTGTACTGTTAACCCACTCTGCACAGATCCTACTCTTAAGTTTACCTCAGAGTCTAATATGGCTGCTTTAGCTCCCACCATTATCTCTGCATTCAAGTCAACAGGAAAGAGAAGGACATTCCCTTCCACTTTAAGGCATCTTCAAGCAAACTGCACTCCCCACTGATAGCTCACAAGGCCACATCTCGCTTTAAGAAAATCAGGAAATGTTTGGCTAAAACTTACACCTAGCTAAGATTCAGGGGCCAATGCACAGGCTCTGCACCACCCTCCAGCTCAAAGACTCCAGGATGGTGACCCATCTCAAGGAAGTGGTCCCCAAACCCTAGACCCACAGAGGTATTCAGGATCTTCATTTAAGACAGGAGACTTGGAAGGAAACCAAGAAGTCCACGCAGGCACAGGACTAGGCAGCTCCACCCAGTGACGGGATCACTCACAATGGCCGTGGCGATGGGGGTGGGCAGTGCATGTCCACAGCACACACGGGGCAATGTTGCAGAGAACCACCATGAGCATGCCTGACCAGGCGAACAGAGCACCCTGGACCAGGCACAGATCCCAAGAGATAAAACGTGCTCAGTGCTTTCAATTCCACTTTGTGTCTCTGTGTTTGAACTCTTTTCAAGTGTAGAACAGACGCCTCATTTTAAAAATCAATAGTGTCCACACACACAAACACACACACACACACACAATTACCACAGGCCTCAGCAGTCTCAGAGCCTAAAGAGCTAAGAGCAACCATCTCAGGTGCCCTGACAACACCTGGGGAGGCAGTGGCCACTTCCTGCCTTGCAGAGGACAAGGGTTCACGGCAGGTTCAAGTGCAGCATCTTGCCCAGGGTCACTGAGCTTCCAAGTGAGGAGCGGGCCTGTGGGCTCCGTCACCAAGGTAAGTAGGTCACTCTTCCCCGTGTGGCCAGGCCCATCACACTCAGCAGGGCCCCACCCACTTTCCCACTCAGTGCCCTCCTCCTCCCCGAATTCCCTCCTCTGCACCTGCCCGATGTCTCTGTGAATGCCACCTCCGCCAGGGAGTCCTCCCCGATCACCACAGCCACGTGTGATAGAGCTCCGCACCTCTGCAGGGGGCCCTCACCTTTAATTATGTGCACCTCTCTCCTACCTCCCTGTAAAGTGCCAACTCCTGAAAGTCCAAGTGTTCAGGAAAGGGGTGGATGGATGGGTGAATGGATGGGTGGAGGGTTGGTAGATTGGTGGATGGATGGATGGATGGATGGATGGGTAGGAGGTTAGGTGAGGAAGATATTCACCAAGGAAAAAAAATGCCTGCATACATTTCAGATTGATGGTCTGTCCAAAATGTCAAGATCAGAAAGATACAAACATAATCAATGTGGCCCTCAGATGCCACCGGCTTTGAACTGTCCTTGCTTTGAACTGCAACATCCTAGAGACATCTACAAGATCCACCTGTGACACTGACTGAGGAAGGAAACCGGGGACCTGGAGGTTGGGGAAAGAGGTCCTCAGTGAATTCTTTCTTGGCAGCCTGACCTTTAGCCAGAGGCCATCAGGTTGTAAATTAAGACACAAGGTCCCTTGGAACAATGGGGAAGACCTTTGGTGACCCAGTCATGGAGCCCTGGGAATCCTGTGGAGGAGGGCAGGGCTTCTCTGTCACTGTTTCCGGCCTCCTTCCCCTGGGCTCCCCTCCTCAGCTGGTCTTTTGGAACAGGCTCCTCCATCCGTCCAGACACCGCCTGTCCACGACGGTCAGGAGCTGGGCGTTTAAAGTCTTATCTCTTAACTACAGAATCAAAAGTTCTTGGCTTTGCTCAGAATCAGTGGTAGGACGGGGAGCATGTCCTGCAGAAGAGCCCCTCTTGTGTGTCCCCTCCTGGTGGGTTCAGGGTCCCCACTCCTGCCACCCTCTCCTCGAATCCTTGCTGATGGGCTCCAGGCTTGTGGATGGAGCCTTCGCTGGGGACCTCTGGTCTGGCCTGGCCCCTGGACGGGAGGCTGGGGCCGTGTCCTGGAGGCTGGTGCCGGCACCCCATAGGATGTGGCCTGAGGGTGTGTGCCACCGCTTCAAATGTACCCAGGCTTCCACCACAGCTGCTCCCCAGGCCGTTTAGTCTAGAAGGAGCTGACATTCTGCAGGAGATTCGTTCATTCTTTCAAATTCTGCTGAGTGGGGTTCGTGAGCCCCCAGGAGTCTCTGACAAGGTGGGACGCGGGGCTCTACCAAACACTAGCCTCATTTCTGTGCTGGGGGCAGGCTCCCCTCCTCAGGGGCCACCCTTGGTTTCACCTGGTGATACTGTGGAGAGGTCAGTGTCACCAGCCCCACCTGCACAGGGGCAGCTGGAGGGGAGGCTACAGCTGCAGGGAGCCCATTCCCTCAGCCTGGAAGTACCTCGCCTCTGCGCAGCCTCCAGGGGGACTTTAGGAGGCCCCCAGGCGACCACCATGTCCCCCATCTCCATGTCCCCAAGGGGCTCCACTCACTGCTCCAGGCCATCTCAATGCTGGACCAAGGCTCCCCTCCCGGGAGACATCCCGACCCACGGCCCGTCAGCAGGTTGTCCCAGGAAGCCATGGGCCTTGTCCCAAGGTAGGGCAACCAAACCAAACAGGCTTTCCAAAAAGAGTTTTCAAAATAAACCCACAGCAGTGAAAAGATGTGTCCTTCCAGGTCCTTGGTCAGGGAGATGACCCAGAAGTCTCCTTCCTGGGTCTCTGTTTCTGAGAAAAGTGTACCTAGGTGTTCTGGACTGTTCCACAGGCTGCCCTTCCAGCATGCGTGGGAAGAGGCTGCCCATCTGCAGCGGCACTTCAACCCCTGAACCCTTCGCCTGCCTGGGGGCTGGTACTGCAGGGAATCCCTGAACGTCAGACGGAGAGGGACCTCCGAGATCTCGAGCTCAGTCCTCACATGGGAAACTGAGGCCAGAGAGAATAGGGACTGACTTCCTAGAAAAAGAATCCCCAACACCACAGGGCACAGGACCCTGGAATATCCTCTGGTCCCTACTGACAGTCCTCTAGCACCCAGCTCCCCAAGCATCTTCCAAATCAGCAAAGGACGGTTCCAGGAAAGGACAGTGTGGGCACCATGTACACACACACACACACACGCACACACACACACACACACACACACCCTTAGATTGCTGGTTTCTCAATGGCCCAGAGACCTGCATTTGGGAGAGGGAGAAGGGGCTAAGCAAGGTCCCCACTCAATTCCCTGGGTGACCAGCCATCCTCCTCCTTCTGGGTTGGGGGAGGGGGTGTGGTGGCCTTGGAGGGTCACCACCTTCTGGAGAGGAGAGCTGCTGGGCTCCCCACCCCCAGGCCTGACCCTCCCCACCCCAGGTCTGGGCAGTTTTACAAATCCCTCCAGGGTTCAGGGGCCTTGGGACACAAAAGAGAAACTGGCTCGGAGATTTTCAGACTCCACTCAGGATACCACAGCCCACAGGCACTTACTGAGTGCCGACTGTGTGCAGGACACAGGATATGGACACGGGAGATCTGACTCGTTTGTAGAATTTTACAATCTGAGTAGGAAGACGTGATATTGAATGGGTTTTGGCTTCTTCAAATTTGCTAGGAAAAAAGGGGTTCATGACAAAGAAGTTACGCAGGTTCCCAAAAGAGGAATCCCATGAGCCTGCCCAGGTGGAGGGCTTCCCGGAGAAGGTGGGCCCTTTAAAAGGGGCAGAAGGAGTGCAGAGGTCACCCTGGCCTGCAGGACCTTCATGGGCAAAGGCATGAGGTGACACACTGGGGAGGACAGAGGAGGTGAGCTGTGTGTGGCTTCGAGCTAGACTGGGCTCCCCAAAGGCCTTTCAATAAGACAGCAAGACCTCAGGGTGACCAGGGGACCTCGGGGGACAGGCTTTCCCCCACTGCCTGGCATGAGCACCTTCTGTCTCCACCAGCGAGAACCGTGCCACCAAAAGGGCTCATTGCAGGGAGCGGGTGGGGACCAGCAGTTTGGCGCATGCGTGGAAGTTACCCCTCTTGCCTTCAGTGGCACTCTTGGGGACCCTCCACATTTCAGATGCCCCTGGGGACAGGAGCAGTGCCACTTCCTGGTTCTCAGATCAAATGGCAGGCTCGGGGTAACAGGACGTCACCAAACATTCTAGAATTGGCCACCAGATCAGCACGGAGTGGCTCCCCAAGAACAAGACGATTTGTGGCCCCTCCCTTCTAAAGATGACCCTCCCAACAGGGGGCAGGGGGCTGGCAGAGGAGGCAAACCAGAGGGCAAGGGGTTGTCTGGGTCACTTCCCTCCCTGGGGATCTGTCCGGCACATAGCCCCCATCCCTAGAGTGCCCAGGACCCCGCTGTGGGTGGCCCCCACATGCCCTGCTGTGCTCCACCCATCTCCCCTGGCCAGCTTTTCCTTCCTAGCTGACTGGTGTCAGGCTCTCTGGGAAGCAACCTGTCACCCAGCTCTGGGTCCACGACCCAGTCCCTGCCCGGCCCTGTCCCCCACTGCCCCACCTCCGGGCCTTTGCTGGGACTTTCTCTCCTGCCCTCCCCCTCCCTCCTTGCCGGCTGCCCACCTCAGTTGTCACGGTCTAGATGACAGGCGCAGAGGGATGACTCACTAGCCACGACAGTGTCAGAGGGAAGAATCTGTGGTCATTTGTCACTCATTTCTTACTCCTCTCTGCTCCGGCCAGTGGCTGGGAGGCCCTGCAACGGGGCTGGGACCCTGTCTGCCACATGGAGCTCCAGGGGAGGAGGTTGAGGGCTCCTGGTGCCTCCTTCTGCTTCCTGGAGACCAGGTCCTGGGGCCTCCGCTATGGATTTGGGGATCTCCTGGATTAACAGGAAGGTATCCTGGGGCTGCGGGGGGTGGGGGGATTTAAGCTTTTAACACTTGTTGCTTCAGTGAAGATCCCTGCATAGGGCCCCAGACCCAGGACAGGGTACGGGGGAGGAGGGCCTCAGTGGGAGGTGCTGGGTCCCCTCATCACAAGTAGACCTGCCGCCCCCCCCCCCCCCCCCCCC
>NW_025999900.1:57336790-57340058 GCF_001458135.2 Marmota marmota marmota | reverse complement strand
CCCCCCCCCCCCCCCCCCGTCCTCTCAGCTGCTTCTTGGGGGATGTACTGGGGCTTCTCGGGGCCAGGGCTGGTGAGAAGCCTTCGCTGCTGTGGCCAGAGTCTCCTTCAGGGTCTGGAAGGACACGTGGGAACACCAGACCTTAAAACCAAGGAGGCCCAGGTCAGGGCGCAAAGCTGAGCCGATGGCTCAGACTGAATCATCCCTGGCCCTGCCCAGGGAGAGCCCCATCTGGGCGCCTGGAGTGATGTCAGGGCTCCTGAGGGCTTCGGCAGGACCCCTCTATCATCTCAGGCCTGGACCTGAGTTCCACTCTTCTCTGCGGGGTCTCCATTCCCTGGTTGTTACACTGGGGGCTTGGATTAGGGCTGTGACAGGCACATTTCTTCCCAAGGTGGGTTCTTTTGCAGATGAAACTTCACACAGACACTCAAACAGCAAACCTGTGGAAACGCACCTGGTGCCTGCCATGGTGGGGCAGCGTGGGGTGACAGCCAGGTCTCCCCTGAGCCCCAAACCACTGGCCCTAATGCCCTCTAAGAGAAGACCATCTCAGGTGACTTCTCCACTCCACTGGGCATCTAAGCCCTGAAGCCCCGGCCCCTCAGCCATCTCAGCCTCGCCTGTCATTCCCGGCTCTTCTTTCCCTCCATGTCACCTGGAATCCATCAGCAAATCCAGAGGCTCTGTTGTCTTGTGTCACCACTGCCCACCTCGTCCTGGCCTCTCCTGGCCCTTCAAGGTCTGTCACAGGTCTCTCCACTTCTGCTTCCGTTCCACCTACAGTCTGTCACCCTCTGTGCAAACTGTCCTGTGGCCCTGGCTTACTCAGAGAACCCACCAAAGCCTTTCCGGCCCTTTGGGGCCCCACCTCCCTCTGTCCTGACTCTCTGCTCCCCAGCCAGCCACATCCCCCCAGGATTGTTCTTGCTTTAAGGCCTCTGCTAAATGTCCTGTCCACGCTGTGGCTGCTCGTGCCCACGTGTCCAGAATGTCCCCCTGGGCTCCTCACAACTCCTAGGCTGACTTTGTCTCTCTTCTTGGTAGAACACCAGCCTTGCAGGGGCAGCAGCATGGTTGAAGCCTGGGCCCAGCCCTGCCCAGTGCAGACTGCTGAATGAATATTGAATGAATGGCAGAGTCTGAAAGGTGAGAGGAAGCCCCTGCACCCAGGGCACTAGGCAACCTGTCTGCATTTTCTCTCTGCCTAGCCAATGTTTTCAAAAAGAAGTAGGAAGGGTTTACTTGCAAAGATCCTCCAGGGACCAACACTCAAGTGGCAGCTTCCTAGCCCCGTGGAGGTGAGGCAGGATGCATTCCCTAGTTATCCGAGCATCCTCCCCCCAGAAGGAAGGAGGGGCTCTGGAACAGCAGGGTGGAAGGACACATGCCACCAAGGACTCAGGACACCACCCTGAGTGGCTTGGGGGGGAAGGGCCTTTGAGTCTTCGCCTTCTGATCTTTGAGTACTGTAACGTCTGGGGTGTGCCAATAAGGAGCAATGAATGTGGGAGTCATACCCACAAACTGCACTGTAGTACTTGATAGTCAAGAAGCATCAGGCTCCTATCGGAAGAACAGGGTAGAAATCAGACGAGACAGATTGCACTGCTCAAGTTTCCTAGACTTCTGTCAGTTGGAAAGGCTGTCCCCAGTGGTAGCAAGTCCTCTGTCACTAAAGCTAAGCAAGTATATTTCAAGAAGGTTGTCAAGGGCATTCCTTTGCCTGGGGCAAGGTTAAAGAAGATGCTACCTATGAACCCTTCCAACCCAAAAGGTCCTCTGCAATAGAGCTGCATGGTTAGCAGCAAATCAAAACTCTCAGAGTGCTTAGGATGGACCAGGCAGAGCTCTGAGCAGGTGCATTCTGAAATGGCACGATAACCTCATGCTGCCTGTGGGCAGCTGCTTAAATACAACTCATCCAGTCCAGGAAACAATCCTACGCAGCAGGTGGTGTTGGATTTACAGAGAGGGAAAGGCAAGCTCTCTAGGCCAAGTGAGCAAAAGGAGGATCACACCTTTTTATTACAATAACTATTGAGGGTTTTCCCAATAGGCCAATGTGCTACACCATTTCTATGGATTTAATACTTAAAACAACAGCAAAGAGGAGTTATACTGCATAGTCTCATGAAGTAAACTGAGGCACAGACAGGCTAAATAACTGAATAGGTAAAGAACAATGAAAGGTAAGAGGAAATGGGTCAGGCTAGGTCATCCCTGGGAAAAATGGGAAGTAGGTAAGGTCAGGCCCCAACCACTTGTCCTCCCTCCTCCCAGATCCTGGCCAATTCCACCCTGCAACCTGGGGTGTGGCAGACACTTGCCTCTGGGGCCCCTTCCCCATTGGAATCCCCAGTCCTTCCCACAAGATGGTATTTGTCTTTGCGGGCTGGCTTCCAAGGAAAAGCAAGCATTCAGGGTCCAGAATTTATGGGCTGGGGCTGCAGTGGAGGAAGGGAAGGAGTTTAGAAGAAGGGAGGCTTTTAGAAGAGATTAAGGACCCCTCCAAGGCACTCCCAGTCCCTCCCACCCAAGGGGTCCTCACCTGCAGCTGTCCCCCAATCTCTGCCTGCACAAGATCCGCCCAACTCTTCTGTTGGGCTTAGAACTGAGGCCCTGGGAGATGAGGTCACAAGGCTAGAGGAGGCAGCGGCAAGGTGTCCATCATGAAACAGACCCGGGACTTTCAAACCGCAAAGCAGGGAATGGATCCCCGAGACGCGCTCACGGACCATGGCACCCAAAAAGATTCCAAAAGGCTTTCCAAGGAATCTGCCTCAACAAACTTGAAGCTTCCTGGGCGTCCTCTGGGATGGATCGGGCGACAGGTTTCTCTGTGGAGCGCAACCCTAAAGCCTGAGATTGCAAGGTGGGGGCAGGCGAGGGGGAGGTGAAATCAGACGCTAGGGAGCCCTCTGGGAAGTCGGTTCCCAAACCTTTCAGCTTTATGCGCTCAAAGCTGTGTCCCCCGCTCCAGGGCCCTGCAAGATCATACCCACCGGGTGCACCCTGGACCCTCCCCAGCCACTAGGCTCGGCAAAGTCCCGTCCAAAGGTCACTGCCTCAGGCCCGGCCAGTTCAGCGGGGGAGGGGATCCTGGTGGGCCCTCTGTTCCGGCAAGCGGATCAGCTGAAATTGCGGATCGCCTGAAATTGCGGGGGCCTTGGGCCCCTCATCCCGAGCTCGGAGGGACCCCAGGATCGAGGGCGCGCCCCGGGGCTCAGGCGGAGCTGTGGTGCTGCAGGCTGGCGGGGCCCTGGCC
>NW_025999900.1:57242233-57336204 GCF_001458135.2 Marmota marmota marmota | reverse complement strand
GGGCCGGGCGAAGCGGCCGCCTGTCGACCAGGGAGCCGCCAGCGCGGGCGCCCAGTCTCGGGGTGCCGCCTCCGCCCGCTGGGGCTGCAGCCCGGGCGGCCTGCGGGCTCCCAGAGGGAAACCTAAATGAACCCAACTGGGCTGGGAAAGGAGGCCTCTCCCCTCCGACCCGCCCCGACCTCTGCTGGCAGGTGGGGAGGCCTGGAGCGGGAGTTCCTGGTCCCACGGGAAGCCAGGGCTTTGCCTCAGGTCTGAAGGGTTTGGAAATCATTCAAGGACAGCCTCAGACCGGAGGCAGGGTGCCTCCTTGGCATCTCTGACAGGTGGCCTCTGTCTTGTCTTGGATCCCTCCTCCTCTATGAGCTCCTTATCTAACAAGGCTGGCAATGACTCATCTGTGCCATGGGGCACCTAGATGCCAGCAGAGGGAGAAGGCAGGAGGTGACATCGTCAGCAACCCAGGTGGCCCCCCAGAGACCTCCCTTCAAGTGTCTAGCACTCAAATATGCCCCCTTTTGAGCCTGCTGTGCCCCCAGAGCATTTTGCCGAGTGATGGGGTAGCACCAGACCTTAGGGAATCAGTCCCTCTAAAGCAGGGTTTCTCTCCATCTGAGCACTATGGACAGCAGGGGCCGGGTAATGTTTTGCTGTTGGGCCACTTGATGCACTGTGGTGGGATGCTTAGCAGTGCCCTTCACCTCTACCCACTAGATGCCAGCAACACACCACCCCTCTGTTAAATGGAGCCTTCTGGTGGCAGTGTGACATGGTGCAGCCCTTGAGGTTTGGGGACATTCTGGTAGTTCCTCAGAAGGCAAAACAGAGTTGTCCTGTGATCAGTGAATCCCTTCCAGGTCCATACCCAAGAGAAATGACAACTCGTCTACACAGAAACTTGCCCATGAGTGTTTATATCAGCATTGTTCCCAGCAGTCAAAGCCTGGAAGTGACAGTGTCCCTTGGTTGATGAGCAGTGAGCACAGGGTGGTGCCGTTATGTCAGGGGATATTATTTGGCCATCCCTAAGGAAAGAAGCACTGATAACATGCTACAACATGGATGACCCTTGAAAACTGACTAAGCAAATACTCAGAACAGACAGATTCACAGAGACAGTCGCTGGTGGTTGCAAAGAAACTGGGAGCAGAAGAGAAAGTGAGGAATGACTGTTCATGGTTACAGGGTTGTTTGGGGGGAGGTGATGAAAATGTCCTGAAATTGATTGTGGTGTTGGTTGCACAACTCTGTGGCTACACTAAAAACCATTGAATTATATGCTCTAAGTGGGTAAATTGTATGGTATGCAAATTGTATCCCAATAAAACTATTTTCTTTTAAAAAGGCACAAAAAGCATGGTCTCCAGGAGACCACCCTGACTGCGCAAGCCCACAACGCTGCCCCCTCTGTAGCCCAGATCCCTTCAGACCCCTGGCTGGGCCACGGCCAGATGCCACTGGCTTGTCTACTCCTCCCTGCACCATATCCCTCAACAGGCCTGTAGCTTCCCATTTGAAAATAGGTTTTGAGGACAGGCCCATGTTCATATCCAACCCAAAGACCTTCCAGCTGGGTGGCCTTGGGCAAGTCCCTTCCCAGAGCCTCAGTGTGCTCATCTGCAATAGTGAGGAGTACAGATAAGGTAGGCAAGAGGGACCCGCTCCAGGGCACCATTATGATTCCTTTGTTGTTCCTAAGACAAGCCTGTAAGCCACTCTTAGATCTCCTTGTGCCCCAGAGAAGGGGTGTATCCAACCACGGCACCTGGAATGGGTTTGAAAGCCCTCTAGGCTGATCTAGACTACGAGTAACCGCGTGCTGTCTGTCCTCTCCAGGAATAGATTTCCTTCCACTCCCCGAGTCAACAGAGCAGGCCCTTCAAAGTGTGGGTTGCATGGAACCAACCCTAGGCTCTCATCACGTCACCACGGAGGCCTTCTGAAGTTCACTGCTCACCTTCTCTGAGAAGCCCCAATTCTTCAGGTGCACACCAGATGAGGCCCCAAGGCAACCCTGTTACTGACAACTGCCAAGATTGCAGAAATCTGAGCAGGTGCTGTTAGGTGTGGTCTCTGGTCCACCCTGGGGTGATGTCAACCCAGGCTTGTCCTTGCCCCACTTCCTGAATCCCATTTTCCTTCCCAAGTTCCCAACCCCCCATCTTCTTCCCTAGCCATGGATCTCATACATTCTATACATGAACTCCTGTATAGAAGCGAGAATCTGGTATTATTGGGGCCCTCAGACTCCTTCCCTTTTGTGCCTACCTTATACTGGAGCTAATGAAGTGGAGGTGAGGTGCTTTAGACAGAGCTTGGAAAAAGTAAGTGCTCAATACATATTGGCTATGATTTGTACCATGGCAAAGGCCCTTGATGTATCAGTCAGGTCTCCCAGGAAACAAATAGCTCCTCTGATTAGGATGATTTAAGAAATGTATAGGTAGCAGGTTGGGGATGTAGCTCAATAGTAAAGTGCTAGCCTAGCATTCTTGAGGCCCTGGCTTCAATCCCCAGCACCATGAAAGGAAAAAAAAAGAGAAAAGAAATGTGTAGGCAGTTATATCTGAGAGACTGCCATCACCCTGAAATTGTGACTGTCCTCAGCCCAAAGGATGAGGAGTGAGGTGGTGACCAGACCCAGAAGGACAGCAGAGATTGCCCTTCCTCAGGCAATCTCAATAGGGAGGAAAGGGCACCTCAGTCCAGGCTGTCATTGTTGCGTGGGATAGAAGAATAATATGATGAGCCCTTCCTGAATTCCTGACTGGTAAAATTGTAAATTATAATAAAAAGGTTACTGTTTGGGATATTTTGGTTTGCAAAACTGGATCAGCGGAAAACAGCTTCTCCGGGGCTTTTCTATGTTCTTCTGATTCCCAGCAAGCTCCCACCTCTCCATTGCCTGAGTATTTGGAGAAACAGAGAACAAGAGAGTGCTATTGTTGCAAAATCAGACAGGAACAAAAATGTCTGCCCTTCTTGAGCAGGTTCTGGGGTCAGCTGGGGCTCACTCTGGCAGAAGGAGCAGCTTCTTCTCTGTTCTTTCCGGCACCTATCCATGGGGATGAGGATAGGATACACGGTGATAGGCATCACAGTCTCTGTGTTGGGAGTGTTGGCACAGGATTGATAGTTGCTCCAGCAACCATCTGGTGGTCTCTCACAGGCTGTGATCAAACTGCTGGCCAGGGCTGGGGTCTCATCTGAATGCGCAGGTGAGGAACACTGTGCTTCCAAACATGGTTGTTGCAGGATTCAGTTCCTTGAGGGCTGTTGGAGAGGGGGCCTCCATTGCTTCCTGGTTGGTGACTGGAGGAATTCAACAAGGCCCCTGGATTCCTCAGAGTAGGCAGCTGAGAAGCCAATTGAGACAATGCATTTTCATTGCAAGACAGAAGTCCCTGCCTTGTAGAATCAAATCACAGAAGTGACACCACCTCACCCTGGCCCTGTTCTGTTGGTTAGAAGCAAATCACTGATGCTATTCACGCTCAAGGAAAGGGTGTTTAACCGGCCTGGAGAGCAGGAGGCAGGAATCCTGAGTAGCCATCTGGGATGCTGTCTGCTATAGGCAGGCTTGTGCGCTAAATAATCAGGGACTTTGTGTAGTCATCGGTCACTGAGATGGGCTCCAATCTCTGCTCTGACCTCAGAGTTGACTCCTTCTTAATCCCAGTTTTCGTATGTTCCAAGATAGCTTCTACTGGCAATTGGGATCCTACTCCCTGGGTTCATTCGGCAGGAAAGGGGGAAAGCCTCCCTCCTACCCAGGGAATAGAAATTGTGGAGTATGACTGGTCACCTTGGGTCACAGGCCTGCCCTGGTCAACAGGAGAATATCATGCACTTACCAGCTTAGATAAATGAGGTTTCAAACTTGGCCCTAGGGTTCTGGGGTGCCTTTCTCCTGGATCATGTTGGAGAGGGATTAAAACCTGATCAAAAAATCAAGACTCTTTCAGGAAGGATGAAAAGAATGGATATTGAAATGAGAATAGAACATTCTCCCATTACCTCTGTGTAGAAATGACCACAAACTCAAAGCCACACGAGGAGATGTTGGGGTTGGCAGATAGGTTCACCGTGTCGATGATGGTGATGGTCTCCTGTGTATCCACGTAAGGACATCAAGGCTTCTCAAAGTATATGCTTTCAACTTGTCCCTTCCTGTTTGTCGATTACACTTCAGCAAAGCTGTTTTGCCATCTCTGTAGCCATTGTGATTTGAAAACACAAAACTTAAACAATCATTCTTCCAATTTCCAAAAGCATATCTGATTCTGCAGCAAAGTCGTTCCCATCACGGATGAGTGGGTCGAGTTCTGACTTATGTCTTTATCATTTTGCTGGGGTCAGACCCATTGCGTGTAAATGAGAATGTGTTCATTTACCGGTATCTTCATCAGTGGCAACCAGGCCTTGGTTACACGTGAGTTTGGCAGGAGGCCTGGGCCTGCAGTTGCTGGATGGAGACCCCAGCACCACTGCCTGGGGCCAGCTGCACCAGTGCACGGTCCCTGTCCCCACACTCCATTCCAACACCCTGTGGAGCATCCCTGTGTCCCCTTGGAGAAGTCATTTTTCATTATCTGCGGGTTTCCCTGAGTCCTCCATATTGGATCTCATACAAACAAGGTTTCCCGTGGGCACAGGGGAGGAGGCTACTGATGAAGGGCTTCTGTGAGATTTATGCAGCCAGTGGCCTGCACAGCAAGGGTTAGACCTGTACCTGCTGATGTAATGTCCCCAACTCAGGTTCTGCCTTGGTGGAGACCCCGAGGAGCAGAGCTGGGATGGCCTCTGGGAGGGCACTTCCAGGGCATGTGGTTTATTCACTCATTCAACAAACAAAAGTGGGTGCAGGAGTCCGGTGCCTGACTGCTACAGTGGATGGGCCAGCTAGCGGTGGGTACCACAGCCCAGGTCATGGGCAGAGCAGCAGCCTGCCACGCACCTCGAAGGTGGGCTCCAGGGTGGGCAAGGACCTCAAAGGACTGGGAGAGAGGGCAAGGCCAGCGGTATCTTGGGACAGCAGAGCACTCGCTTGGAGGCCACCCCAGAAGCCTCAGCCCCAGGAATCTCTGCTGGCTCAGGCCAGGCAGGCAGCATGACCCCTGGAAACTTCACCTTCACCCTGTAGGACAGCCGTCCCCAGACTCCAGAGTATCCCAGGCCAGGCAAGGTGGAGGGCTTTGATTTCTTCAATGAGGATGTTAGAAGACACACCCACCTATTTATTTTCACTATAATTTCAGAAAAGAATTGTTTAAAAACCAAGGAAAGGAGGAGGGATGTAGCCTCAGGGTGAAGGCCGTTCAAAGGCACAGCTAGGGCTTTGTGGCATATTAACTCCTGTCTTCTGCCATGCCCCCAAGAGACAGGGATGTCTGCAGCAGCCTGGGAGCATCAGGAAATGCAGAGAGGAAGGCGAAAGGACGGAGGTGTGGCCATGATGACCCAGCTGCAGGGACCCAGGGTGGCTTCTCCTGGAGTGGCTGATTCACTCAGGGCTGCAGACATCTGCAGGTGACTGGAATGCAGGAGCGGAGGCTTGGCCTCTCTGTCTCCATGCTGTGCCTGTCTCCTTGGCTGCCTTAACCTTTGGGTCAGAGTCTACTCAGCTCTGCAAGGAGGCCTGTTGAACACCCGAGAAATGCTCTCTGCAAAGCTATACCCTAGGCTTCGCTTGGCCTAGACATGCCTAGTCTCCCCTGGCCCCCACCCGGGGCTCTTAAGGCTGAAGACACATGCCAGCCATCATGACAAGAATCAACAGACCTGGGAGGAACGAAGAGAGGTCGCCTGAGTTCCAGGAAGGTCTTTGCCAATCCCAGAAGAGTGCAAATGTTCCTCCTCCATCAGCCTCCCGTCCCCGTCACTGAGCCCAGCCAGCATCTAAAGCCCCCCACCCCAAGTGGAGAAGCCCCCTCTTCTCTGGCCACCGAATAAAGTTTTTCTTTCTCCCAGCACTCTTCTCCTGGACACTGGTTTCCCCTGCGATAAGCTTCCCGTCCTGTGCTGGACAATAGGAACTTCTAGGTCTTAATAGGAGTTTGGACTTTGGCAAGGAAAAGAGGTTCCAGCGACAGTTACTCTCTTCTCTGGTCCACTCAGTTCTGTTTGTGAGGTGACAGGCTGAGGAGAGAGTGAGGGGGCAGGGCCGTCCTGGAAGGGGGCCTTGCTGTGGCCAGCTGTGTGACCCCCCTGGCTCTGCCCACGATCCTGTTTCTAAACCTCGGGGTTCTGACGCTCCTACCTACGAACCAGGCCTAGGAACACCAAGCTCACGGGCCCCAGGAGGAGGCCTGGCTGCCTGGGAGGGCAACCGCAGGCAGCTTCCTCTCCTGACCCCTCCAGGTGCTGCTGGTTAACCTCTTGGTTCACATTTTCTAGAACAGTCTCCACTTTTACTCTGACAAAAATGGCCACTGCATATAGGAATGACTTGGGCAGGATGTGTCGGCTTTTGTAAGATGCATATAAATACGTTTCTGAATCAGGGTTTAAAAAGTCCTAGTGCACGCCTGTGATCCCAGCCACTTGGGAGGCCGAGGCAGGGGGCTCGAAAGTTTGAGGCCAGCCTCAGCAACTTATCAAGACCTTGTCTCAAAATAAAAAAATAAAATAAAAAATAAAAAGGGTTGGGGATGTGGCTCAGTGGTTAAGTACCCCTGGGTTCAATCCCTGGTACCAAAAATAAATAGCTAAATAAATAGGACTGGGGGTGTGGCGCAGGGGTAAAATGCCCCTGGGTTCAATTTCTAGTACAAAACAAATAAACAAACAAATGAAAAAAAAAAAACAAGAAAAAACTCAAGATTGGCAAATTATAGCAAAGGATATTATTTATTTTATTATTTTAAAAAAATCGAGGCCATGAGTTAGAGGTGTAACTCAAGTTGCTCTGACAATATGTTCGTAAAGGTTGGGTACAAGGAGATACCTTTCTGGAAGTTCCTTTCTTTGCCCCTGAAGGCACCCCACCAGTGCCCTGAAGGCAGAAGGCAGGGGCTCAGACAGGCGCTGGCTGGCTGGGTTGGCGGTTGTCCTTGCTCTTGGCAGGACTGGGAGTGAGGGAATGGAAAGAGGCTTTGCAACAGTGACCTCTGGGAAACAGCCACATTTTTGTCGAGAGGCCAGTGATCAAGCATTAGCAGCTCATCATCTGTAAGCTGGCTTGTCCACCAGGAGAGCCAGAGGCCAGGCTTTTCTCTGGAAGCAGAACTCCAGCTGTGTAACAGGACCACTGTCCTACTGTGAGCCTTGCCCATTGCAAGAGTAAGGACGTTTCCATAGGAACTGGGATCCGGATAGGCAATATTCAACAATAGGGATCCATCCATGAATGCCTAGGTTGGGGCTCAGGACTCTTGAATAAGTGGAAAAAAGCAAAACTGCACACACAGCATTAGCTAACAATGATGCATAACAAATGACCCCTAACTTAACAACTTTAAATAACAATGAGGTTCTTTCTTTCTTTCTTTCTTTCTTTCTTTCTTTCTTCCTTCCTTCCTTCCTTCCTTCCTTCCTTCCTTCCTTCCTTCCTTCCTTCCTTCCTTCCTTCCTTCCTTTTCTTCTTCTTTCCTTCCTTCCTTCCTTTTCTTCTTCTTCTTCTTCTTTCTTGTTTAATATTAACAGTTTCTGTGGGTCAGGAACTGGTAGCAGTTGGTCCTGGTTCAGGGTCGGTCCTGAGGTGGCAGCCAAAATGAAGCTAGGCAGCTCTTCTGGACCATGAGGCAGAAGCTATTTGCTGAGGAAGGCAGAGCAGCAGAGGAGGCGGGTCACTGCGCCATGGAGCACGGCCCCAGCCCTGGACTGAGCATTCTCATCTTCTCTGAGAGGGAGAAATAAAGTCCTACCCGTCTCAGCCGCTGTTATTTGGAGGTTTTCCTGGAGTAGGATTCTAATGGGTAGAAGTAAGGGGAGGTCATTCTAGTGGGAGGGGCTGTTGTAAGGAAAGGTCCAGGAGCGGGACCTCCCTTCTTTCTCCAACTGGTGGGGAGAGGACAGGAATTAGCCTAGAAGCTTACGCGCCCCCTTGGGAGGTGCGGTGATTCCTGACTGATTCTTGCCAGAGCCGGCCCTGAGTCCTTGGCTCTGCCTCCTCAGTGAGGACGTGATTTGGCTTCGTCTCACTTCTCCCTCCAGGGTATCTACTTCCCCTGGAAATCAAGTGTGGTGTCCGCAGGACTTCTTCCACTTTGAAAAATCAGGGTGCTCATTCAAAACCGTGGTGTGGCAACAGGCCGGTCAGCTGAGGGAAACCCGGTCCCACACTGGTCTCCTCCAGGCCTCAGCCTGTGCTTGGGCTGCATCTCGGGTGAGAGTCTATGGACAGGTGTGCACTTCGTGGGAGCTAAGAACATTCCCAACTGGGGACTCCCCTCCTCAAGAGCTGCCGAGGGGGCTGTGGTGGTGGGGTCGGACCCTCTGGCTGCTTTGGAACCACACACCAGGGCTTCTAGTCTCAGCTCCTCTTTTGCTTTTAAGTCACAGTTTCTTGGCCTCTTTGGGCCCAAGTTTCCTCTTTTGGAAGACGGCTGTGGGGGTCTCCCACCCCACAGCTGCTTGGAGGGATCTGATGGAAGGCGACTGACAGTGACTCTGAAGTTGCAGGCTCATGACAACATCAGTGAGACAGAAAAATTCTTGAATTGCAAAAATCAACGCAGGGAGAGCAGTCCATGGAGAGCAGATGCCCAGTTCTGTGGGCTCTTTGGTACCCTGGTGCTCTGTGCCTGGCAGGTGTCCCAAGAGATGTGTTTGGGGCATTCAGCTGCCATTGGAGAAGGCGTGGTGAGGAGCCGAAAGGGCCGTGTGACATCCTGCCTCCCAAGGTCTCTCTACTGAAGCTGTAGACACTGACGCTGCGGGGTATGGTCCTCGCCACGACCTTGGCCAACAGCTATAAAATTTCCAGGGGCCAGTGCAAACTGAACCGGGCAAGCCCTCAAGACAGTGCAGGACAGCACTCAGCTGACTGTGAGGCCCTTCCAGTGTGGGGACCCTCTAAGCAAGGGGTCTGTGAAGAGCCCTGTCCCCAGGCCCACCAATTCTCTCACTTTGCCCAGTCTGAGGGGCTTCTCAGGAACACGTGATCCAGGGCCACCTTGGTCACAGCCCGGCAGCTGCACTGTACTAGCTCAGCCTCCAGTGTCCCCTGCTGGTCTCACAGACCCCTTGGCCTCCACCACATCTGGAAGTGCCTCGTCGTCAGCCCCTGGGTGCAGATCAGCAGCCCCACAGGGGCCTCTGGGTTCTGCTCCTAGGTGCAGCCTCGTGTGTGTCCATCACGCTGGCCACCTGGGACTCTGTGGGTTAGCCCAGCTGGCTCCGACTGGACCCCAACAAGCAGTGTGACAAGAGCCCTGGACTTTCTTTCCCCCCATATGCACTCTCCCTTCCAGGGCAAAATCCTGAAGAAGGCCGTTTGAGACCCCCACCCCTTCCTTTCCAGATCCCCAGGTTCAATAACTCTGTGCAGGAGGGTTAGCATCCTCTTTTTCAGAGGAAGGGACAGGGTCTCTCAGAGGCTAAATCAAGAAGCCCAAATCCCAGATCCACAGGTTCCAAATTAAACCTACCATCTCCAGGTCCCAAATGAAACCCACCGTCTCTAGGTCCCCAACTTGCTCCTGTGGTGGCTTCAGTGTTGGAGAGCTGGCAGCCTTCCTTTCCCCCTGTGTCTCTGTTACCTGGACAGTCGGTTCCCAAATCCTGTGGCGCCTGACCATGGGCCTCAAGTGACTGGGCGAACACTGGGCTCCCACCCTTGCCTGTCTCTCCTCTGCAAACCCCCGGACTCCTTTCTCAGCTTTGGACCCCTGGTTGGTGCCACTCCTGCATCCCAGCCACATCTGCACGCTGTGCTCCAAGTGACACTTCAGAAACCAGAACCACCCCCACCCCACCCCCGAGACCCTCCCCTTCAGGCCCACAATGACCTACATCCTCCACTTTGTCATTTGCTGCTCTCACTCCTGGGGCCTTGTGTTCATTTCTTGAGGCTGATGTAATAAATTTCCATAAACTTGTTGGCTTAAAACTCCACAGTTTCTGAGCTTACGTCCTGGAGGTCAGGAGTCCCAAATGGGCTCTAAAGGGCTAAGGCCAGGGTGTCAGGGGGGCTGCCTTCCTTCTGGGGGTCCTGGGGCCAATCCACTTGCTGCCTCTGCCAGCCTCGGGGAGCTGCCTGTATTCCATGGCTCACAGCCCTGCCCCATGATGGCCGCTGCTTTTACCCCCACATCTGCCTCCTTGGGCCCTCTTGCCCCTGTGACTCCATGGAACCCACCCAGACAACCCAGGAGCCCTCCCTTAACCACATCTGCAAATTCCCCTTCACCACGGAAGACAGTGTACTCATGGCTCCACAGACCAGGACATGGCCATGTGTGGGGGCCGTTTTCCTGCCTACCAGAGGCTGCTTGGAAACCTTCGACTATCTGTGTATTTTCTTGGTTATTCATTGTCTCTTTTCAATCCCCAAATATGTGCTGTGGTTGCAGTGTGTTTCCTTATCATGGCTCCTGCCTTCTCCACACCTCCCTCCCCTGCCCTGCCCTGTTCACCTTCCTTCCGGAAGCCAGTTTGAGCTGCTGCCTCTCCTGAGCTCCAGGAAGCTTGGGTGCTCCCTCTCTGGGCTCCTGCAGCCTCCGGAGCTCACTGTCTCCCAATCTTAGGGCTCTCGTCTCCCTCTATCTCTACAACGAGCAGTTGGGATGATGCTTGGGACACAGTAGGCCCTTAGTACGTGTTTATGCATGAATCAATGAGGGACAGAGTGTGTTGTGCCACTTCTAAGTTTCGGGGGCCAGAGAGGTGTAGTTGAAACACTCCAAAACTGATGCCCTTCCATGGTTGGCAGAGGCACAGAGTGAGTATATTTCAAACTGCAATTCTTCCAGAACATTCAGAATGAGTAATTGCCTAAAAATAGTAGAAGCTTACAAACTGGTGGTGATGGTGGGGATGATGATAAAAACAGAGGCAAGTGATTCATTCTGGTCTGGGTCTGGGGAGGTCCAAACACATGTGGGCCCTTTTCTTCAGGACAGGGATAGGGAAGGTGTTTCAGGCAGAGGAAAGAGGCTGAGGACAAGCATGGGGTCACGCAAGGTGAAGAGGGAGCAGGAGCACCGTGGGGGATGACAATGGGGGACCTGAAGTGGCCCTGAGGCACCTGGGAGTTTGTGATGTTTCTGAGCGGGAGAGGGACCAATCAGCTGCCTGCTTCTGAAGGTCTCTCTGGCTGAGTGGAGGGAGGATGGGGGGACAGGGGAGGGGAGCCGGAGGCCAGCCAGGAACTGATAGCTTGGACTCAGCGAGTGCTAACAGGGGGACAGGGACTGCTGAAGCTGAAAGGGAGAGATTGCAAAAAGGACACAGGGGAAGAAATGAGAGGACCGAGAATGTGCCCGACACTGGGGTCGGGGGAGGCTTGGCATTTTTCAGTGCAAATAATTCTGACATACAACAGGGTGGATTTAGGCTGGGAGCACGAATTAACTTTTCCCCAATATTATGTGAAAATTTCTAAACATAAAGTTGAAAACAATTGAACAATGAACACCTGTATACTCCCATCTCCATTCTTCTAGTGAGTTGTAACTGAATCTGCTTTATCACAAGCCTGTCTGCTCTCTGACTGCGTCCATCCATCTTGTGGGTTTTTTTTTGTGTGTGTGTGTGTGTGGGGGGGTACTGTGGTTTGAACTCAGGGGCACCTTAACAATGAGCCACATCCCCAGCCCTATTTTGTATTTTATTTAGAGGCAGGTCTCACTGAGTTGCTGAGTGCCTTGCTGTTGCTGAGGCTGGCTTTGAACTCACGATCCTCCTGCCTCAGCCTCCTGAGCTGCAGGGATTGTAGACATGTGCCACACGCTTGGCCCACTTTGTTTTAAGTAGGTTGCAGACACTGGTATGCTCAACCTCTAAATGCTTTTGCACTAACTAGAGCTCAAGATTTGTCTTTTAAGGTGTTTTTATCCTGATTATGTTAGCATTTATTTAGAATTTATTTTTCATTCTATCCATTGGTTGATGACCATTCGAGTTGTTTTAAGATTTGGGATATTTTGAATAATCTGTTGAGAAAATTTTCTTATAAAAAAAAAAAACTTGGTTTGTACAAGTTTATTACTGGTGATGCTGACTTGGCAGGGGAGGCACCTAGCCCAAGAGCCCAGGAGGTCAGATGCATAGGGGGCATCTCTGGAGGGAGGACTCTGAACCTTGGGGCTAGAAGTGTCAATTTTGGGGACAGTAGCAGTTGGGCAGGCCCTTGCTCCACCTGGGAGGGCTGTGGGGTGTGCTGAGCTGGTCCCTGGTTCTTGACCTTGGCTGTGCATTAGAATCACTGGGGGAGCTTTCAATGATCTGCATGTCCAGGCCCATTGGGTCACTTCAGGATGGGCCCTCAGTGTCTCTGTGTTTTACATCTCTGCAGAGGACACCGTGGCAGCCAGGATGGAGGACCACTGGGTAGAAGAAGGAGGCTCCAGGACAGATTGTAGAGAAACACTTTCTTTTAAGAAGGCGGAGGAGAACTGGGAGGAGCACAGGAGAAGGAGCTTGTTCATTAGCAAGGACAATACCCACAGCAGTGACACCTGCAGAGGGGCTGGGAACGAGAGCCCAGGGTCACCATGGCCCGGGGGACCCATTTAGGGTGGAGGGCAGAACGTGAGACCTCATGGTCAGCAAGTGTAGTGGGGGTCTCGGGAGAGAGCTCAGGTGAGGACAGAGGGAGGTCGGAACCCAGACCTGGACCCTCCCCCAGTGCTCCCCAGTGTTCTTCCTGGTGAACACTGGGCAACAGGGGTGGGCGACAGAACCCTGGCAAAGGTCTGCTTCTTAAGAGCCGAGGACCAGCAGTCTGCCTGCCCCAGGACTCCTAGTGAACTTGGAATTGACCGGAACAACTCTTAGAAAACATCAAAGACAAACTGATAGGGCCTGGACAGCCCAGCAGGTCACAGTCAGCCAACCTCCGTCACCAGGTCAGGTCTGTGCTGCCTTGTGACGGGAGGAGACGTGGCTCCCGAGGCTGGTTCCCACGGTCACCTGCCCCATCTGCCCCACTGTCCTCATCTGTGCCCTGGGGACAGTACCCATCCTGCGTTCACTGCTTTTATAAAGCATGAAGTGTCACATAGACAGACGGAGGGACACTGGGGTACCCAGATTTCTGGAGCCAGCAAATCCCAAAAGTTAACAAGGTTGACTGGGATTCTGAGACAAAGGCCTTCCCACATCATCGACTCCCTCTAAACAGGAAGTGAGTGAAGAAGAAACAGCATCTGACTCTCAACTTCTCAAACCAACCATGGGAAAGTTTTGAAATTGTTTTTAAAAGATTAATTCACTGTAGACTATATCTATAAATGCCACCGTTTGGACCTTGAATGTCCCACAAAGTCTCATGTGTTCAGAGGTGGGGCTTTGGGGAAGTGATTGGATCCGTTGACCTTGTGGATTAACCCGTTGATGGCTGAGGGAGGCAGGACCCAGTTGGAAGAAGTGGGTCACTGGATGTCTTGTCCCCAATCCCTTCCTCTCTCTCATCTTCTTAACTGTCTTAGTTCCCGCCACCATGGTGCTCTGCCTCACCTCAGGCACACAGCAGTGTAGTCTGGCGACCAGGGACTGAAACCTCTAGAACCATAAACCTTCCTTCCTCAACGTTGCTCTTGTCAGGTATTCTGGTCACAGTGATGAAAAGCTAACACCATCAACTACGATGAAATAAAATAACTAGGGAAACGCAACAAAAATCAATTTCCAATAAGATTACTCATTAAATTGCCATCAATGTGTATATTCTCCCTCAATTTCTGTATCTGTCTCACTGCAGATGGAGCTTGGGAACCAGCTCGAGTGGCAAGATCACACTGAGGAGGACCAAACTACCTTCTCACCACTCGGCATGGACTGGCTGCATCCTGGGAACTTGCTAGAACTGCAGTGCCTGGGGTCCCACCCTCTCCTGCTGACCCAGAGTCTGCTTTTTCACAAGATGACCAAGCGATTCACAGGTGTGCTAAGGTGTTTGGTGGCAGCCAGGGTGGGTGGACCACAGGATGAAGGAATTAGCCAGAACTTCCATCTCCCAGACTCCATCTCCCACCACACAAGAGCAGAAGACAGAAACCGTCTTCCTGAGGAACAGGACTGCCTACATAATTTACAGAGCCCAGTGCAAAATGTGAACGTGGGACCCCTTTCTAAAAGGTCTTAAGAATTTCAAGATGGCGACACAAGCAAGTGGGGGCCCTTCTGACGGGGGTACAAGGGACCACAGGTCCCATGTTCATGGAGCTGGCGAGGTAAGAAAGGTCATTCTGGGCCCGATCATGCTAGCCAGATACATCATTTGCTTTATTCATTTCCAACCATTGTAATTAAAAGCTCCAACTTCTCATCCTTTTTGACGTTTATTTTTTTTCTCCATATGCAAATAAAAATGGTTTTCAATGGCTCTTATTCCAGTGTAATTCTTTCAAAAAATACAAATATGTAGGTCTATGAAAACATGAATAGAAGTTCTGTGTAGGGAAAGACAATTTGTGGTCACTTATTTTATTGACAGTGTACAGACTTTTGATATATTGCATTACAATACTGACCGCCAGATTTCTCATAAAGGTTCAGTTTGTATTTACTCTAGATTTTTCTTTACAACAAAAGTAAACTCATGCCAGTGTTTAGGAACCAAGAATGTCAATTCATTCAAATTTAATGACAGTTTTATTAAACTAAGAATTTCATGTCACAGAGCATTCACAGTGCAGGAGGTCACAGTTATTGAAAAAATAAATAGCGGCATAAATATATTTATTATTTACAACTTTCCAACCCATTGCTCCTGCTCTGAGAGAATGAACAAATATAAGGGTGCAGCCCAGCGCGCTCAAAGTGTCTCGTGGGGGACCCAGGCCATGTGTGGCCTGCCCTAGATGTTCTTGGTTTGCGCTGTTTTTTAACAAGGTCCTTTCAGGACCCAAGACAACCCTGATCACCTGCTACTTGGTAAGTCAAGGTGGGCCCTAGGAAGATCCAAATACCTGGGGGAAGCCATGCCCAGCCCGCCTCTTGGCATCTCGTAGTGCCTGGCCTCTGCACGCTGGGTCCTTGCCTTGGTGATCCTGCATCTGCCCACGGGCCTGGCCCCAAGTGGCCAGCAGCCTTCCTCCTCTCTAGGGAATCAAAGCTCCCTTTGTGCACAGACACCAGCAGCTACTCCCAGCTGGAAGGGAGGTCCAGGCAGAGGGCACCCTGCCAGGGAGCTAGTGCTCTGAGCTGGAGACTTGGCCTCCTAGACTAGCAGCCACCCACAGGGATCCCCAAAGAAGCTCAGCCACATCTCTGTTTGCTGGGTCCCCAAATTCCCTGGTACAAGCCTTGGGCAGTGTGGACAGTGTGGTCACAGAGTCTACAGCTCAGAGGGTCAGGGATGGAAGGTGAGACAGGATGCCCAGTGGTCAGGAAAAAAAAACCCTAGGAAATTTTATTTGGAAAAACAGAAAAGCCTTGAATTTTCAGGGGGAGGAGAGGCCTCCTCCTGTTAAAAGGGGACCACGTGTCCCCTGGGGGATTCCCCTGGAGTGCTGGCAGGAGGGCTCTGCTGTCTGGGTCCCTCCCTCTGGGCACAAAGGCTGGTCATACCAAGCCCTGCCTCTAGAAACCAAAAGCTGCACGTTCCTCTGGTAGCTTTAAAATGTTGTTTTCCAGGGACGGGGTGGGGAGGGCACATACTCCCCCCAGAATCAACAAGTTTGTTGGCCTTATAAATGGAAAAGTCCCAACCACCCAGGTGCATAAGGAACAGCTGCTTGAATTCTGGCAACACTGTGGGATAGGTGTGGATTATGCTGGAATTTGTCACCGGGCTTTTAACGAAGGAGTAGCCAATCCTCAGCCCCGAAAATCCAATGGCTGGAACAACCACACGGTTGAGGCCCTGCCCTTCAGAGATGCTTCTTGGAGGCTACAGGGATTGGAAGAGGGTGGGATTTCAGGTGGACACGAGGCGGGATGAAGATTCACAACTTGGACAACTGGATACTGACTCTGTAAGAGTGGACACAACGTCCTAGAAGCACGAAGGTCAAAGAGGACACAAAGCAGGGCCACTAGTCCCTACCAGTGTGTGCCTAGGACGTATGAGGGCTTGGCAGCAATGAGTAGAACCTGCAAGCCATCTGTGATGGAAAAGTTAGGATTTAAAAAAATCTCCATAGAAGAATCAAAGCTTGGATACCACTCAGCTGGCTTCCTGGGAAAGACTGCTCCACCTGGGGTCGAGAGGGCATCCCTCCTGATCTCACGCGGCACCCACTTGCTGGAGCTGGGCAGCCCTGTGACAAGCCCCATGTCCACCCGCTAGCTAGCTGCCAGGTTCCAGGTGAAGTATGAAGCTAGCGTCCAGTTTCAGGTTTCTTTATTAACAAGCAACTGCAACAATCTAAGTGGAAATGCCTTTTTAAAATCTGCACCCGCGGAATGGGCCCTGCGGGGAAGAGTCCTTTGCATGAGGCCAAGGTTCCCGTGACAGGACCTGGCAGGAGGCCGCGGACCCTGGTTCTCCACCTTGTAGATCTGGACGGTGAAAGACCCTCCCTCTCGTTCCCACACAACTGACACAGTGGGGCATAGTTACCCAGAGAACAGGAAGGCCCCTGCCCCACGGCTGGTAGGCCTCACGCTCCAGGGGCTCATGTGAGGAGCCGCAGAGACCAGAAACCCCGGGAGGGAGCACTCTCGCCTGGCGAGGGCTCGGATGCTCTTTGGGCGAGTCCATATGGAGAGGGCAGTGGGTCCAAGGAGTGTGGGGATGAGGGACCTCCTGCCACCCAAGAGCTAACCAGAGAGCATTTCCAGGAATTTCTAGAAGTTTCTAAGGACACGACGTGGCAACAGGGCTGCTCCAGACAGGGACCACAGGCATCCCAGATGCATCTGCTCCCTGCTAGTGCTGGGCTTCTCTCCCACTTTCCCCAGAAGCAATGAGCTGACCCTCTCCCTGTCCTTCTGGCCTTCTCTGTCCCCATCTTGAGGAGAGGGAGGGGCCTTGGGGTTCCAGGAGGAGGAAGGCCAAGAGGAAAGGCAGGTGTGGGGCCAAGATGCCACCTGCGCCCTTCCCGAGTTCCTGCCTGCTGGGGAGTCCAGGGTTCTCTGAAGGGTGGGCTGCTGCAGCGTTTGAGCTTGCAAATCCTTGTGTCCAGGAAGAGAAGGTCGGAAAAACCTAGACCCCGGGCAGCCCAGGCTGGGGCTTTTGGTCCCTGTCTTCAGGACTGTGCTTGGGTGGTGTGCAAACCCTGGTGAGGGCTCGGGGAAGGTGAGTGCCTATTGGCTGCTTGGGTCTGTAAAGGCAGGGGTGAAAGGCAAAAGCCAGGAAGAGCCCTCACAGGTGGGGAAGGGAATGACCAGGCGCAGACACACACCTGTAGTCAGGTGTGTGCACAGGTGCTGGCAGGTGACAGGGAGAAGCAGAGGCCAACAGACTCCAGACCGTGTTATAGGAAGGACTGGGTAAGCAACAGGGCCACACTGACTGTCCGCAGTGCCCTTAACCTTCCGTCTCTCACAGCTGCTGACCCAGAACCTTCCTTCAGGGTCAGGTTCCCAAGACACTTCACACTGTCCACCCTAATCCTTGGGCCAGTAAGGACAAATTCCAGACCAGAAGCAGGAATCACCTGCCCCTGCTTCTATAGACACTTTCTACCTGAGTACATGGTTCCTTTTGCTTTTCTGCCCCCCAGAGAAGAGCTTAATGTATTTTTTGTCTATTTTGTAGCAGAAATAATTACCCCATGCTAATTAGCTTTGGAGATAAAAATAAAGGGAGTGATCCGGCATGGGCTAAAAGCGTAAGTTAAAAAAGGAAGACCTAAATCATCAAGCAACTCTTAAACTTGTGATGGAAATATATATAGTTAAAAACAGAGAATTTTTCACCTACACTGTTCATAAAGTATTCTAGGTTTCATAAATGCATAGAGCCTTTTAAGGACATTACGTTGGCACATTAAAGTCCAAAGAACAATAGCTAAGAGGAGCATACTACATATTAAAAACATAACTTCATAGTCTCTAGCTGCAGCTGTAGTCGACTTTATAACCTCAAATGGATTCTGCAGAGAGGAGGGCTATTAGGATATATTCTCTGAAAGTTACACAGGGACTCAGTGAATTGAAACCCAGCAGGGACATCTTCAGGGACCACCCTGGTCCTTGTCATATCTAAAAATGATTTTTAGTCTTTTTCAGAAAAAGAAAAAAGACTTCAGATAAGAACAGATCTTAGGAGATGATCTGGGGAATCCAGGAGTCAGTTAAATATTTGATGAGGTTTTGACTTAAACAAAAAGAACCAACCACAAGTGCAAACTCACGCCCATGCCTGCTGCCCCAGGCTGGCCAACCCACATGCACTGGCTCAGCTGGGGCGGGGCAGTGGGGTGGCGCTTGGACAAGCATGCTACCGTTGGCCACTAAACTAGATCACTTGACCTGCCCAAGACTAAATGAATATGTGGGAAAAACTATCCCTGCGTGTGTGTGTGTGTGTGTGTGTGTGTTTTGAACTAAGCTATTCAGACCCAGAGTGGTCCCCAGTGGCTCTGAAACCTCTTGCAGCTAAGTTTCTACTGCTGCATGGGCTCCCTCCCATCCGGCTTAGCCAATTTTTTAGGAAAATCCTTTTTTCTCGATTTGAAGGCCCCTGAGCCCAGGCTCTGGGTAGAGAAACAGAAAGAGAAGCATTGATATGGTGTCACTCTAATACTGATGTGAGTCCTGGATGGAAACTGGTGCCGGGAGCCAAGTCCCACCACAGGGTCATGCTTAAGGGAACTTGGGGACGCAGGCTTGAACACTTCCTCCTTTTGGAATTCCAGAGGCCTCACAGAGCATAGTCACAAATTCCAACGTGGGTCATGAGCTTGGTGTCTCAGGAGGGGGTTAGCTACTGGAGTTAAACTCATTGCCAAGTTTAAAGCGATTTCTGGTGAATCACTAAAAACCTTTCCTCTGACATCGACAGGGGTGGCTCCCACATCTTCTCCCGTGCAAAATATCTCAATATTAAAAGTGCATCAGATCCGGTAGACTTTTGCGATAGAAACGTTAAAAAAATAAAAGAACACTCTCTATAGAAAATTAATTTGTGCTTGCTTTTGAGAACCCAGGAAAGGTTTGTGTTCATAAATCTTTTCAATATACATTTTAGAGCAGTTGAACATGGTTCCATGCTTCTCTATTTTTAATCAGTCTCCTATCCCCGGCCTTTCATATGTAGTAAACTATGAGTTTCAAGAAAATTAGCTCTAAAAATTTCCAAGATATGTTTTTCAGACTTGCCTCTAGCTAACCAGAGAGCAATTCATGGTTTTTAAGGAAATCTCTCTTTCTTGTCACTAAAACCATCAGTTATGGAATTGGCTGGGCATATAAACAACTGAGTCTTTCCACAGGGGGGTTATGAAGCTAAAACATTAAAGAAATGACAAACCTGGACAGACAGTGCATTGCCTCACACAGAAGGTCTGGAATGTCGAGCAGTGAACTGCAGTCCTCACTGTGTCTCTGAGTTAGCACCTGTTTCCACGTTGGTCCTTCACCTTTTTCTATATTCCAAACCAAACATCTCCACGTCAATGCAAGACAAGACACAGAGGTTTCATTTTTGTACAGGGGTGACCTTTTGGGGTCCCCATCATGATCTTTTAGTGTGGAATGATATTTTTCAAGTATGATGATCTGTCGGATGTTTTATTTTTAAATATTTCATTGCTCATTCTCTGCATCAATAAAAAGGATAAGAGTATTTGCGTTTCTCTCTTCTGCTGTGAAAGAAATGTTGCCATTCTTCTAATTTTTCCAGAAAAAGGAGTGGAATGTCTGCTGTCATGGTCTCCAACCCCAGCAGGGTGACGCCTTGCCTCTTCCAAACCGTGAGTGCTTCCGGCAGAAGTCAGAGGCTCCTGGGGACACATGTTGCCTGAGGACCTCACTCCTCTGGCCCCGAGCTGACACTACAGAGTGGCACTTTTGTTTTGCACTTGCCCAGGGAGACCTCGTGGGCACCGACCGCCTCGTTTCTGAGCCTGCCCATGGAGGAGAAAGACAAGCTGCATGCAGAAGTGTGCAAGAGATGGGACACTCCATGTCCCCGCGGCTGGCAGCTCAGGGGCCTGTGGAGCTGCTTAACTCAGGACCCTGCCTTGGGGGCTGACTCCAAGGAGCAGGCCAGCAGCCTGGGCTGGGACCAGGCAAAGACCACGATGGCCCTTCCTTCCAGCTCATGAAAGGACAGATGGTGGTGGCTGAGGCAGGAGGGACCTGTGGCGGGGGAGGGAGAGAGAAGGATGCCAGTGTGGTGGGCGGCCAGGACGGCGCGGGGTGGTGGCTCAGCTCTAATCGTCTTCTCGGCACATGGGCAGGTTGACGAAGGTGAAGACGTTAAACTCTATCATTATGGAGAAGCACAGGAAGATGGCGTAGAGAACCAGCACGTAGATGCCCAGCTTCCGATCCAGCCGCCATTTGTTGAGGTGGATGCCGAGGACCTGGGGGGACAGAGTGTAAGAGTTGGGCTTGGGGAAGAGGGACACAGAAGGCGTTTTTTACCAAAACGTAACGTGTAAGTCACAAACCTTGGAGCTGCAGAACGGAGACAAGGGCAAATGGTCCCCGATGGGCTTCTCCTTGGTTTCACCAGAAACAGCCCTGAGTATAGCCCTGTCCCATGCCGGGGAGAGTCGACGGCCCAGTCCTGCTGACTCCAAGATACCCAGCAGCCACCCTCGGGGCACTCACCTCCCCAGGCAGGGCCACCTCCTCAGGTGCACAAGTCCCCCAGCCCAGGCCTTGTGGAGAGACAAGCAGGTCTTTATCTTGGCCTCAGAACGTGGCCTGTCTTTCTTCCTTGACATATTTCCCAAGGCTCCCAAGGTCCCCATTCTTGGCAAACTGCAGTCTGGGGCATCCCTTTCTGTGTGTGTGTGTGTGTGTGTGTGTCCCTCCACTGCATTTGGGGGGGTGGGGCATGCTTCCCCCCACTGTCTTCCTCTGATGACTGAATCAAGGCTTCCGAGGGCTGGACCGGTTACCTCTGCAGAGCACACAGCTCTGTAAATCAGACCAACCTGGTTTGAATCTTAGATTTGCTGTTTCCTTAGTCTGTGACCTGGGGCCAATTACTTACCCCCCGAGCCTCGATTTCTTCTGCAAAATGGGAATGATACCTGCACTACCCTCATCAGGGAGCAGCAAGGATCAGAGAAGTAAAGTGCTCAGCTCAGGCCTAGGCACATGCAGTAGGGAAGCCTTGACTGCCAAGTGTCATCCTGAGGCCTGCCACACCCCCTCCTGTCAGCTCAGATGGGAAGAATTTCTGTCCCCTGGCACTAGAGAGGGCACTGGACAAGGCAGCAAGAAGAAAGGAAATGCAATTCACTTCCCCTGTGATATCTCATCTGCTCAGGAAAGTGCTTAGTAGAGTTGGTCGATGCTCTTGGGAAAAACTGGGTTTGGAGTACATGTGGGTGTACACCTTTGTTCCACTTTGTCTTATGCCAGAGGCAGGGGACAAGGAGGTGTTTGGAGTCTTGCAAGTGACGAGGCAGAAGCAGATGAAATGAGGCCTGCGTGAGGCTTCTCTTTTAGAATTATAAACACTCACGGTGAGCGCGACGGAGCCCAGCAGCAGCACCACAGAATAGACCAGACCCCGGCTGTTGATCTTGACCTGGAAAAGCAAACACAGGGGCCCTGAGCCTCTTGGCTGCGTGACCAATCCACTGTGAATGCCCAGCGCGCTCAGGCTTATTCACTCCCTGCTCAGGAGAACACAGGGTCCTCGGGTAAGCGCATGGCCAGGGGTCTGGACAATGTGGGTTCAACCTGGACTCTGCTCTCTGAGGAAGGGGCCTGGGAGGGGGACGGGCTGAGATAAGAGGTGGAAGCATGAATAGCCCTCGGCAAACATGGGCTCCCTTACTGAGACCCCCCCCACCCCAGTCTGTTCTGTCAAAGAAGTGTGTGCCCCATTCATGATAAAAACACTTAAAGACACGAGGAATGGAAGGAACCCACCTCAACATCATAAAGGCCATACGTGAAAAACCCAAAGCCAACCTCGTAGTAAATGGGAAGAACTGAAAACATCTCCTTTAAAACCCGGGACAAGACAAGGACGTCCACTCCCACCCTCCTGGGTAACATAGTGCTGGAGAGTCTAGCCAGAACAATTAGGCAAGAGAGGGAAATAAGAGGGATAAAAATAGGAAAGGAAGAAGTCAAATAATCACTGTTTGCAGATGATGGGATCCTATACCTAGAAGATCCAAAAAAACTCTACTAAAAGACGGCTTGAGCTAATAAGCAATTTGGCAAAGTAGTGGGTCAATAACCAACATACAAAAATCAGTAGCTTTCCTATGTATCAACAATGAAGCTTCCAAGAAAGAAATCAGGAAATCAATTCCATCCACAATAGCCTCAAAAAAAAAAAAAAAAAAGAAAGAATAAATCTAACCATGGAGGTGAAAAGCCTCAACAATGAAAACTATAGAACACTGAAGAAGGGAATTGGGGAAGACCTCAGAAGATAGAGAGGCCTCCCATGTTCCTGGATAGGCAGGATTAATGTTGTTAAACATCATTACCACCAAACGCAATATACAGATTCAATGCTCCCCACAAAATACCAATGGCAATCTTCACAAAATAAGAAAAAATGGTCCTAAAATTCATTTGGAAGAATAAAAGACCCAGAATAGCCAAAGCAATTCTAAGCCCAAAAAGCAACCCTGGAGGCATCACAATACCTGACTTCAAATTATTCTACAGAGCCATAGCAACAAAAGCTGCATGGCCCTGGCCCAGAAACAGACACACAACCAATGGTACAGAAGAGAATACACAGGGCAAACCCACAGATCTACAGTCGTCTGATCCTTGACAACGGTGCCAAAAACACACCCTGGAGAAAAGACAGCCTTTTCAACAAATGAGGCTGGGAAAACTGGTTATCCACATGTAGAAGAATGAAACTAGACCCTGTCTCTCACCCTGCACAAAAGTCAACTCAAAATGGATCAAAGGCCTAGGAATTAGATCAGCAATTATGCAGCTCCTAGAAGAAAAGTAGGGTCAACGCTCCAGCACATGGGCACGGGCAACAATTTTCTCAATAGGATCCCTGAAGCTCAGGAAATAAGTTGATTAATGGGACAGCATCAGATTAAAGAGCTTCTGCACAGGAAAGGAAACAGGAATGTGAAGGGAGAACCTACAGAGGGGGCGAAAGTCTTTGCTAGCTACTCTTCTGACAGAGGATCAATATCTAGAATATGTGAAGAACTCAAAACGATTTACACCAAAAAGTCAAACCACTCAATTACTAAATGGGCAAATGAATTAAACAGGCACTTCTCAAAAGAAGAAATACAAATGGCCAACAAATATATGAAAAAATATCCAACATCATTAGCAATTAGGGAAATGCAAATCAAGACTACACTGAGATCTCATCTCACACCAGTCAGGCGGCAGTCAGCAAGAACACAAACAATAATAAATGCTGGGGAGGATATGGAGAAAATGGAACACTTTAACACTGTTGTTGGGACGTAAAATCCTATTAGGACAACCACTATGGAAATCAGTATGGAGTTTCCTCAAAAGACTAGGCATGGAACCACCATATGACCCAGCTGTACCACGCCTCAGTATTTATCCTAAAGAATTAGAATCATCTTACTACAGTGATACACGCACATCCACGTTCACAGCAGCATGATTCATAATAGCCAACTAGGGACCAGCCTAGGGGTCCATCCACAGGTGAATGGATAAAGAAAATGGACTCTTACTCAGCCATAAAGAAAAAGAAATATGCCCATTTGTAGGAAAATCGATGGAACTGGAGTCCATTATGTTAAATAAAATAAGTCAAACTCAGAAGGTTAAAGATGGAATGTTTTCTCTCCTATGTGGAAGCTGGAGAGGAAAAAGGAAAAGAAAGTTGGGGGTGGTGGGGATCTCCCGCAAATCAGGGAGAGATCAGTAGAGGAAAGGAACCAGGGGGTGGGAAGAAGGGAGGGAGGGGAGAGGGCTGGGGAGGGATATGAGCCTGATCATGTTGCTATTTTGCATGCAAGTATGAGTATGGAACAACAAATCCCATTCCTACATACAATTAAAGCGCACCAATAGAACATACGTGAAGAAAAAAGAAGGTGGGTGCCAAGGTGCCAAGGATGGAGGCAGGCACATCTCCTAAACCCTGGGCTAAGTGCACCCACCTGTTTCCTTGGGCACTGGGGGGACTTACCGTGGATCCATAACTAATGACCATGGTCTGCAGGCCCCATGGGATGCCGAGCCCCACCAGGATGTCGAACACATTGCTTCCTATGGTGTTGGACACCGCCATGTCGCCAAGGCCTGGGGACCACCAACACATTTCTGTCATCAAGAGCAGGTCTCTGGAAACCTGTGTTCTTTCTCACAACTGTCCTCTCAGTGCTATTCCTTAGAAAGGAATCCCCTCCTCATGGACCCTACTTTCCTAAGACCTTTCTTGTGAGGTTTAAGATCTCCTCCCTTCAAAAAATTTAAAAGACCCTGTTACGGGTTGAATCGTGGCCCTCAGACTCACTTGTTGATGTCGTAACCCCCAGTTCTCCAGGGTGGTACCTTACTGGAGGCAGGGCCTCTGACAAGGTGAGAGGTTAAGATGAGGTCATTAGGGTGAGCCCTAATCCAATGTGACTGGGAGGACCTTGGACACAGACAGCACACAGGGAGAAAGGTACTGAGGAGGAAGACAGCCCAGGAGGTCAGGACAGGGGCTTGGGCGGGATTCTCCCTGCCTCAGAATCAACCTTGCCCACACCTTGACCTTGAACTCTGACCTTCAGCTGACATTCTCTGAGGACCCACCATGAGCTCTGCCTCACTTAATGCTCCAGTTGTGCTGGGGAGTTGGGAACAAGATCATTCTCATGGGGCCGATGATGAAGGGCACGGTGTGAGTGGCCAGTTGTCAGGACGCCTGGTCCGGCACCCTTTATAACAAACCATCAGGGTCCTGCTTGTGGCCCAGGCAAAGGTACCCTGGCCTTGGCCAGGATCACAGGGCATCAGATCTCATGCCTTGGTCGTTCCTAAAGGGTAAACTTTCTCCAAACAGAACAGAAGCATCTCAGAGACTGGGGGCCATGCCCACTGTCCAGTCTCATACCAGCTACACCAGCTGAGGGGCTCAATCTCTTGAGGGGGATTAAAGTGCAGAGAGCAAATTTATAAATAAGACTCATGCTGGCTGAAGTCCGTTCTAACTTCCCATTCAGCCCTAATTTGACACACACAAAGGTCTGCAGGATGAGCAAGCCTGGCTCACGGTACCTATGCCATGACACTGCTTGGTGGCTGGGCAGCCCGGCAGCTCTGACCAACATCTGGGCGAGGGCCCACCCCCTCCCATCCTGGCTGCTGTCATCTGCTGACTCCTGCACACGAGGCCCCCCAAGGTCTGCAGGGCTGGGCGGACGCTCCTGCTCCTTCCTGCCAGGCGCTGTTCCGAGTGACCTCAGTGTCTTGGCGGCTTAGTCCTGTGAGAGGCCGCAGCTCTGGGAACCTGGCCTCCCAGGATCCTAGTCTGGCAAAACTCAGGAACACACAGGACTGTTCTGGACCAGCGGCTGGTGCCTGGTGAGGACACGGGGCTCGCCAGACAGGGAGGGAGGAGAAAAGGTGCGGGAGTTTGGAGAGGAGACAGGTGCTCCTCAGGGTTGCTGGAGTCCTCACACTACGCAGCATCTGTGGCATCTGGTGTGACTCCTCGAGGACTCTTAGGGCCGTGACTCAACCTTGATGAGCACCAAATCACCCGGGGGTGGAGGGAGGTTTTGTTAACACGCAGATCCGGTTTGGTGGGACTGGGGCAGGGCCCAGAGGCCCATTTCTCCCAGGCTTCCAGGTCGATGTCAGTGGACCACACTTGAGCTGGGAGCCTGCAGGGAGCTCAGGGTGCAGAACTCCCCTTCAAAGCATGCTGCTGGTCTTCTGCGTGGCGCAGCAGACTCTGAACACGGTTTCTTACGCCCTTCGCTGTTGAGAAGCTACCTAATCTTACCATGCCGGTGGGATTCTGTCAATCACAGCAATTCTGTCACCCTTATGACAATGATGCACCCCAGTCTGGGTCTCAGGCTCCCTGCTTTTCTGTACGCCTTCAGTTCATCATAGCCACTCTGTGATGGTGTCCTTCCTCAGACCACCACAGGTGGGCCAAGGAGACCATCTGTCCCTTGTTCTAAAAGGAGACCTGCAGTGACTTCCCTGGGACCCCCACTCAAACCCTGAAGTTTCTCACATCATGACCCCGCCCCCCCACAGCCTGAACCCGAGGGCCAGTCACTTAAACTGAGGTCTCTTGCCGTCTTGACCTCCCACTGAGTCCACCGGATCAACCTGGAAGTCTACTCTGAGAGGCCCGCTCACTGGCAGAAAAGGAGCCGTAGAGAAAGGCGGGACTTTGGACGGCTCTTAGGTTCTGCCCTCAGAGCCCGCACAGCAGCCCTTCTCCTGCGCCACGTGGCCGCTCAGCAGGCTCACAAGGAGACCACTGGGGCAAAACACTCTGTCTTCTAAAGCCAGAAGATGAAGAGGATGCTCATTTTCCCTTCCTGGCCCTGGGACACGGCTCCTGTCAGCTTGCTGGCTGTGTGGAGTCTCACTTTGGAGGCTGGAGGTCACAAGATAGATTCTTCTTTTGGGGAGGGTACTGGGGATTGAACTCAGGGGTACTCAACCACTGAGCCACATCCCCAACCCTATTTTGTATTTTATTTAGAGAGAGGGTCTCACTGAGTTGCTTAGCATCTCACTTTTGCTGAGGCTGGCTTTGAACTCACAATTCTCCTGCCTCAGCCTCCCAAGCTGCAGGGATCACGGGCGTGTGCTACTGGGCCTGGCTTAGATTCTTTTTATGACAACCACTAGAGTGAATGCTTCTAAACACCTCCAGAAGCTCATCATGGGACCTGCTCTCCCCATGGATGGCATCTAATATGTGATGCTTCCGGATGTGACCATCTCCCTTGTACTAGGACTGGACAGCTGCCACCCTCAGAGCCACACCTGGCCAACTACACTTGGGCAGGAAGACGAGGGGGCCGCAAGGCACTGCTGATGGCTGCCGGGACCAGACTCAACCCATACCTTGTCTGGCCACGATCAAGCTGGCCATGCAGTCGGGGACACTGGTGCCTGCGGCCAGGAAGGTGATGCCCATGATGACGTCGGGGATCCCCAGGGTGTATCCGATGATGGTCACCTGCAGGAGAGGCAGGAGTGAGCCCGCCTGACACCCCCGGAACCGTCCCCACCCTGTGCGCTTTTAGCTTGAACATGAGGTTGCTGTCATGGAGGGGAAAATCTGGAATATGGTTCAGTTTTAAAAGTATCTCTTGAGTGTGCTTTTTTCCCTGATTGAACAAGTACTACGTCTCAAAACATTTACAAGATAAAATACAATGACCTCCCATTTCTTAAGACCCCAGACAGCCACTGCTCAGCTGTTAGGACAGCCGTGGGCCTCAAACTTGAGCATTCAGGAAAACCCTGCAGGGCTGGTGCCAATGCAGACTGCCAGGCCCCACCCCAGAGTTCTGGGGGAAGCCTGAGGACTTGCCTTCCTAAAGGCCCGGGGGTTGGTGTGGCTGCTGGTCTGGGCACAACGTTTCAGAAGGTTCCAGACCTTGTTTTTGGTGTGTGTATATGTTAGGAAAAATGAAGTCCAAGTACACCACCAACATCTCTTTTGTAACTGTTTCACATAATGACCCTGGGGACACCTTTCCGTTGGAATCGTCATCTACAACACATTTTAGCTGACACTTACATTTCATTTATGGCTATAAAATGCTAGCCAATTCCTCCCTACTGGATATTTAGCTGTTTTCTTTTTTGCTCTGATAACATCACTGCCTATGACAGTATTTATTGAGCACTTACTGTGTACCAGGTACAGTACGAGGTGTTTTCCACAATCTCATGTAATCTATCATTTACCACCCACAGATGAGGGAAGCATGATTGTTATGCCAACTGAGGGTCAGAGAGGTTAAGCCACAGTGCCATGGACACACAGCTGGTTATCAATGGAGCAAGGATTCTGAGCCAAGTTTCTGCCCCTACAGCTGGTGCTCCAGCCTTTCCATCACGCTGTCCTGTGCATACATCTTTGGCTTTTTGCCACCTTAGGATAACTTCCAAGAGGTAAAACTCTGGATCAAAGGATAGACAGGCTCTTAAAGCTCTTGGTGCACAGTCACACACTCTACTAATGAATGTCAGACCCTGGAGGGATGGTGGGGTCAGAGCAGCTGTCAGATGGAAAGCCCTGGAAGCATCTGGACCACCCGGCTCACCAAGCCCTCAGCTCTGCTCTGCCTCTCCATCTAGAGATCCAGACAGTGGCACCCGAGAGCTCTTCACATGTCAGCTACCCGTTCCAATCCCACGAGCGGCTGTGTGACCCTGGGTGAGCCAACTTGCTCCTCTGAGCCTCAGCCCCTCACCTGTCAAATGGGCTTGTTGACAAGGACAAATGAGAAAATGCAAGGTGACAGCACCTGGCTCGTGGCAGATGTCCACGGTGGCATCTCCCCTTCTGCTTCAATCATTTGTTTTGCTATCTTTGGGGGCAAGGAGACTGGGGATCAGGCTTCCTGGGGCTCAGAGAGCCCCGGACCGGGCATGCTTTCTAAGTGCAAAGCTCGGCCCTGGCCGGCAGCCAGTGTCTGGTCTTAAAAGATGTCCCTGTTGGGAGAAAGTTTTACTGAGGGGTCTGAGGACAGCAGACCCACTAAGAGGGTCTGTTCAGCGCTACTTGAAGTCCCTCCCTGCTCTCGAGTGAGGCGTCATTTTCTCAGATCACCCTGTGCTGATGAGATTGTTCTCAGCCGGGCACAGAGGGAGAGAGTGGGGGGCAAAAAGGAAGAAGGAGCCGTCAGTGCTTCATCTACACGGGCTTGAAGGGGCTCTGCACAGGCCAGACCAGGAGGGGCCAACAGGTTTATAATTGGTGACTCTGGACACCATGAGCACAGAAACGGGGTTACCCTGGGATTACTAGGGCTTCCTCCCTCCTTAACTACAGAGTGACGGGGGGCTAGAATGCAGGCAGCCTTTGCGGGGTGCCACAGCACCCAGCATGTTTAGGATCAGGGATGCCACGCGAGCCCTGCTTCAGCCTGGCTCCAACCCTGCGGCCTCTGAGCCTCCTGACGCTTAGGCTTCAGAAAGGGAAGGAAAGCCATATCCAGAGCCCCAGGGTAGGTCCCAACTCTGTCCTGACTACCTGTGTGACCTTGGTCCTCAGTGTCCCCAACTGTGCTGGGGAAAAGGGTGATCCACTTCTAAGGTCCCTCCCTGTGGATGCTCACATTCAAGAATTATTTTCCCTGAAGCTTTGGGGGCGAGAGAGGGAAAAGGCAGGTAGGGGACTTCACCCTGGCACCCTAACCAGGGCACAGTGACAGCAAGGGCACTGCTCCCAGCAAACCTTGCTGGCACTGTCAGACCCCCCAACCAGGCCATCTGAAGTTCAAAACCACAGGTAAGAGGGCCCCAGCAAGGTGGCCCCTGACCCTGGGCCAAGCCACCATGTCTCCGGTTTAAGAAACGGCAGTGGGATTCGTAGGTGAAGGATGTGCGGGTCGGGAGTCCGGCCCTGCAGCTGACCAGAGCGGAGCGACCCAGGCCGCTGTTTTCTGTGACTAGAGAAGGAAGATTCCATACCTTCATTAATTTGATCTTCCAAATGCCACAAAACCCTGTTTACCTGGGATGTTGTTTGGGGAATACACGTTGTAAGAAAACCCACTGAGTGCTGTGTTTAAATATAAAGATGGCCTGGTGGGTAGTTTTGCTTCAGAAAAATTAAGATGTGCAAATTCAAGGCACAGTGTTTGTGCTCTCTGTCACCTCGTCCTGGGGGTTTTGCAGAGTAGCTCTTTCCAGTTCTTTCCAACACAGGAAAGCCCCCTTCCTCCTGCCCTGCACGACAGCTCCCAAAAGCTGCTCAGAATCCTATCGGACTCCTGCCTGGGCTCGCGCACTGCTTGGGGAGGGCAAGGAGGGTGTGATGGGGTTGGCTGGGAGCAGAACCAGGGTTGCCTGTGTGCCTGAGGCGTTAGGCTCTATGAGGTGTTCCCCGAAGCTCGCAGGTGAGACAACGAAACAAGGCTTAGAGGTGAAATGATTGGGTTTTGAGAGCCTTAAACCAATCCGTGCGTTAATCCACTGATGGGGACTAACTGGGTGGTACCTAGGCGGTAGAGGGTGGATGGAGGAAGTGGGTCCCTGGGGTTTATATTTCCTTGCTGGTGAGGGGAGCTCTCTCCCTGCTTCCTGGGGGCCATGTCCTGAGCTGCTTTCCTCCTCCCCCACAGCCCTCCCCCACGATGCGCTGCCTCACCCTGGGCCCAGAGCAGCGGAGCTGGCCTTCCATGGATCCGAGATCCCAAATAATCTTTTCCTTCTCTAAGATTGTTCTTGTCAGGGTTCTTGGTCACAGCAGCTGCTAAAACAGGCTCCAACAGCCTTACAAGACAGCATGGGTCACTCACTTCACAGAGGGGGCCACCTTGGCCCAGGGAGCTGAGTCACTTGCTCAGGCCAGTGGCTCCCAAGAGGCAGGACTGGCATTGGCATCTGTTCTCCTGTGACTCCTGCCCTCCCCCCTCCACTTTTGTTCACACTGAGCTGTGTGGTTCCTCTGGAGTTGAGGGAGGTGGCCCTGTGACCACAGGGAAAGCCACCTGGCCCTGCTGCCTCTCAAGTCAAGCCTCGCTTGCCTCCACCCAGGTGTCTGGGGAGAATGCAGTGACCCAAGGGGGCCACCAAAGCCTGAGTGGGCGACAGATGAGCTTCACCACCCACCCGTGGGAAGGCAGCCACATGGAAACCGTTCTCCTTGCTCCTGGGCTTCCACTCTGGCCGAGGAGGAGGACAGGGGCCCTCTGGCTGGGACACGCAGCACCAGGAGCACCTTGGGTTCTTGCGTAGCCTGGCCCAGCCAGCGAGGGGTTTGTACAGGGAGCCGTCGAGTGTGGCCCGAGGAGCTTTCGAGAAGCTGCAAAACCTCCATCCACAGGCACGGGAACTCCAGGCATAAAGTGAGAGGCAGCTCATGGTGTGGGTGGAGGCCACAGACCAGGAGGCCGATATTGGGGTTCTAATCCCACCTCTAGCACTCACTGATGGTGTAACCTTGGGCGAGACCCTCACTCTCTCTATGCCTCAGTTTCCTCATCTGTAAAACGGGGACAATACAGTACTTGTCCCATGGGGTTGTCATGAGGGAGTTCACATGGGGTGCTTGCAGCAGTGCTGGGCATAGGCGAAGGGAGAGGAGCACTGGGGGGTCCTGGGGAGAGCCACCTGCGTCCACCATCATCTCCCACGGCCCCGGCCCCTTTCCTTTGCGTTCCCCTGGGGAACCCAGAAGTCAGGCGGCCTGTGATCAGCCGCCCTCCCCCCCACCGTCAGAATCCTCCGTCCATCCTGCCGTTCACCTGTGTGAAGTCCCTGTCCCTCCCGCCCGCCCGCCTCAGAGGTGAGCACAAGCTACGGCCAAGCCCCTGGCACCCAGCACAGCACCCGCACTGTGTTTAAACCCTTGTCCACTGAGCAATAAGCCACTGGCCCTGAGGTGGCACAGCAGTGCCTATGGTGGCCTTGAGCCCAGCCTTTCTCCTCTGCTGGAGAGGGGCTGGCTGTCCAGTCCACCCGCCGCTCCCACCACTCACCAGCCACACCATGAAATAGGAGAAGACGGCGATCCACAGCGTGGCGGTGATGAAGGTGACCATGAACAGCTTCTCCCAGCGGGGCTGGCTGCAGTTGGGGATGGTGACACACAGGAGGAAGATGAGGGGCCAGGTGAACACCCACTTGGCCTTGTCCCCTCGTGCTTCTGCAGGGGGTGGGGAAAGCAAGGAGGGAAGGGGGAGAGAGACACGGGGTTACACAGCTGCGAGCCAAACCAAAGAACATCACTTCCCCGAACCCTAGACTTCCATAACGTCACTCTGGAAGCAGCAGGACAAAGCAGTAAGCATGTGCAGACTGGCTAACTGTAGTCTATTCAAATCCTTCATTTATTAGGACTCGGGAGGTGAGACCCAGGCCAGGGAGGAACCTGGCCAGGGAGCTGGGATGTGGATGTGGTTGAGCTCCGGAATCCCATGGCTGGAATTCAAATGACCTTGAGTGACCCCATCAGTGTCACTTCCTTCCCCGAGGATAACACTCATGCAAATACAACAATGTGGTGATCATCGACACAGCGCTGGCCATTTTGTATACTATTCATTTCTTCATCTGTTAAGTAGGAACAAAATCTCTTGGTTGTTGCAAGAACGACGTGACGCAGTCTGAGACCTCGGCACAGAGCCCAGCACACAGTCAGTACTCGCATCTCCAGCTTCTTCGACCAAGGTCACACAGTCAGCCTATGGCAGGTACAGACTAGCCTAAGGTGTGTGCCTGGGCTGGCGGTCCCCAACACTGGACCCTGCCAAGGAATTCACACACAATTCAGCCAAGGAAAGGTGGCCTCAGTAAGTCACCGAGTGCAAGTAGTGTCCTTAATGAGACACCCAGTATGGGTGTGTGGATGGCAGTGCAGGAAGGACCTTTGGAAATTCTCTGTAAAAGCAGTGGGGACAATGGCAAAAATGGTGACAATATTTTTTTTCAGAACTCCAGAAATCAGTCAAAGGCTTGTGGCAATCCAGGATGTCTATTTAAGACATCAGCGAGGTCCCCGGAAGAGCAGTGAGCTGCGGGGTTCTCACTTTCCCCATTTCCAGTCCCTCTCACCTGCCAACCAGCAGCCTGCAGTCCCACTTAGGGCCACCAGAGGGGGCAGGTTGTGACTGAGTTTCCAAACCTGTGAAAGGGCCTCCAAGAGCCTGTATCTACCCTCCTAGGAAACCTCTGCAGAGCACTTGGGAAGCCCCCCCCCCCGCACCCCCAGAATTACTGTTATGGACCTCTCTGGTGCTTCCTGGAAGTCCCCACTTTTAAGACCGTCTACATATCTGAACCTGGTGTAAAGAGCCTTTTCCTTGGGGTTTTGTTGAAAACAGTCAGAAGCAATCATCAAATCATGTGCCCAAGTGGCAGATCACAGTTAGGAAAAACAATAGGGAATGAGCTATTGACAGGGGCTTGACAAAGCTCCCACATGTTCCTGCAGATCTCAAGGACCCAGCGCATGCGCAGCGCTGCCAGGTGGTTCCCAGGGTCAGGAGAGTTGAGGTCGTCTTAAGTTCTCACCTCTGCCTGACCCTGAGGCTCTGTGACAGCAAAAAGCAAAGGCAAATGCAGAGTCTGAAACTTCGTTCTAAAAGTTGAAGGCGACCCCAAACGACACCGAGCCCCTCAGCAAAGATGGGGGCTGCTGAGTTCAGTATCTAGGGAAGCGTCTGCCTGGTTATGAGCCTCTAGAGTGACCCAGCACAGACCGGGTGGCCTTGCCCAGCCAAGAATTCACATTTTACAGAATTAGTTCATAAGAATCACTAAACAAACAAATGACAATGATAACAGTAGCAACAACAATGTCACACCCTGGAAAGCGGGAAGAATGTGATTTCTAGAGTTTCCACATTTTGTTATTTTAAATATATGACAATATGGTGTTTCTATAACAATGACAAAAAATTATGAGATATGCAAAATAATATTGCCCAGACACAGGAAAAGAAGAGCCAATATGACCTTCACAAGGAAGTCCAGAGGTTGGGTTCATAAGACAAAAACTTAGTTGGCTAATCTAAAAATATATACATAGGGGTTTTTTATGTCTACAACAACTAAAGAAAAGCGTGAGAATGATACTAGAAAGTACGAGAATTTCACTGGAAAATATGAATAAAGAGATCAAAGTGACTTAAAAAACACAGCAATTCTGGAATCAGGAAGTACAGTAACTGAGATGAAAGATCCACTAGAGGGGTTCCCCAGCGGATTTGAGCAGGCAGAAATTAAAAAGTCAACAACCTTGAAGATAATCCAACCTGAGGATCAGAAAGAAAAAAAGAAAGAAGGAAAATGACCAGGCCTCAGCGACCTGTGAACACCAAGCAGATAAACGGGCGTCCTGGGAGGTGGGGGGAGGGGGAAAGGAGAGGAAGAATGAGAACTCGTGATGGAGAACCCCCAATCTGATGGAGAGCATTGATATACGCATTAGAACGGTCTCCAGAACCTTCTCCAGGCCAGCCCAGGTGTCAGGCTGCGAGACAAGAGTCAATGCATTGGGACTGACATCAGGGAGTATGTTCCACAGTGGAATGGTGTCGGTGATCAGTAACTGGGAAACGGGAAGATTCACAGATGTGTGGAAGCTAAATAGCACACTCCTAAATAACTGTGATGGAGGAAGAAATCACAAGGACAATTTTTAATTAAAAAATCCTTTGGGTTGAACAAAAAAGCTCTGCTCTTACCCCTTCTATTCAGTCTAGTCCTAGAGGTTTTAGCCAAGGAAATCGGGCAAGAAAAAGAAGTAAAGGTCCTTCAGATTGGAAAGGAAGAAATAACACTGTCCTTCTGCATAGATGACCGGATTTGTATATGGAAAACTGTAAGGAATGCACAATCACACACAGAATCAACAAGCTCAGCCACGTTGAAAGATATGAGATCAATATACAAAATTCAATTTACTTCTATACACTAACAACGAATAATCCAGACATGAAATTAAGGAAACCATTCCATGTATAGCATCATCAAAAAAAAAATTACTACCTATATTTGTGTAACAAAAGTACAAGATTTATAAGTTGAAAACTACCAAACATCATTGAAAGAAATTAAGAAGACCTAAATAAATGGGTGATGTCCTGTTTGTGGACTGGACAATGTAATCTTTTAAAAAATATTTTTTTTAGTTGCAGATGGACACAATGCCCTTATTTTATTTATTTATTTATTTAATGTGGTGCTGAGAATCGAACGAACCCAGGGCCTCACACGTGCTAGGCAAGTGCTCTACCACTGAGCCACAACCCCAGCCCATGGACAATTGTAATATTGTAATATAATAACAATTGTAATATTATTAAGAAACCAGTATTCCCCAAAGGGCTCACAGAGTCGATGCAATCCCCGTTAGAATCCCAAGGGGTTTTTCTACAGAAATTCTCAAACTGAGCTGAAAATCCACATGGAAACTCAAAGGACCCAGAAGAGCCAAAACAAACTTGAAAAGGACAAAACTGGAGACTTTAGACACTCTGAGCCTAACACTGACTACAGAGCTCTACAAATAAGAGGAGCTGCTGGCACGAGGGAAGGGGACTAGAATTTAAAGCCCACAAATAAGCCCTACGTTCAAGGTCAGCTGACACGCGACAAGGGTGTCAAGACACTTGCATAAATGATGGCATCTGCTGCTAAATGGATGGAGCTGGAGATGACCAGGCTGAATGGAATAAGCCAACCCCCGAACCAAAGATGGAGCGTTCTGACAGGCGGATGCCGACTCAGGTTAAGTGGGGGGAGGAAGAACAGAAGGTTATTGGACTAGACAGAGGGGAATGAAGGGGGGGGATGGAAATAGGAAAAACCGTGGAATGAATCAGGCATGACTTTCCTATGTTCACATAGGAATACATGCCCATGTTCAATCACCAGAATGGGAAGTTGTACTCCAAGTATGCAGGATGTGTCAAAATGCACTCTATTGTCACTGATACCTCAAAAAATAACAACAAAGACACATTTCAATAGGGAAAGAACAGTCTTCAACAAATGCTGCAAACTGGATATCCATGTGCAAATGATGGAACTGGTTCCCTACCTCACACCATATCAAGGTTTTTTTTTTAAAAGATTGAAGATGTAAATATAAGGACTACAACTATAAAACAATAGAAGAAAACATGGGATTTCAGATTGGAAAGGAAGAAATAACACAGCTCTTTATGCTATAAGATTAGTCAATGGCTTCTTAAATGACACCCAAATCATAAGCAATGAAAGAAAAAATACATCAGATTTTATCAAAATTAAAGAACTTAGTGATTTATAGGACACTAATGAAAAACTGAGGGGAACTCCCCCTAACTCGAAAATCATATTATCTGATAAGGACCTAGAGTCCAAAATATATAAAGAACCCTCACAGTTCATCAATTGCCCAAACAAAACAATATAATACCCTAATTTTAAAAAAATAGGCAAAGGGATTTGAATAGACAGTTCTTCAAAAAAGGTACATGAATGGCCAAATAAACCTATTAAAAAATGCTCACAATCTTTAGCCACTAGGAAAATGCAATTCAAAACAGTTTCACACTCACAAGCATAACTACAGTAAAAAAGATAAATAACAGCTGGGGGCGGTGGTGCACACCTGCAACCTCAGCCACTCCAGAGGCCGAGGCAGGAGGATCATGAGTTTGAAGCCAGCCTCAGCAACTTGGTGAGGTCCTAAGCAACTTAGAGAGACCCTGTCTCCAAACAAAACAAAACAAAAAGGGCTGAAGTAAGTGCCCCTGGTCCAATCTCTGGTGCACACAAAAATAAAAAGACAAATAACAAATATTACTGGTTGTGGGAAAAATAAGAACACTCACACATCGCTGGTGGGAGTGTCAAATGTCTTCTTAGAAAACTCAAAGAGTTAACCAGAGAGTTAACCAGAGAACTGCTATATAATACAGCAATTCTATTCCTATATACCCAAGGGGAACGAAAAAAAAATGTTGATATGAAAGCTTGTATGCAAATAGTCATGGCAGAATTATTCATTACAGCCAAAAAAGAAACAGCCCAAATAATGCAAGTGATGAATGGATAAACAAAATATGGTATGCAAACACAAAAGAATATTACTTGCCCATGAAGAGGAATGAAGTACTGGCCCAGGCTGTGTGAACCTTGAAATCATTATTACAGGGGAAAAAGCTAGACACAAAAGGTGGCTATTAGGAATGTCCACAACAGGCAACTCTGTGGAGACAGAGTGTAGTTTAGTGGTTGCCAGGGAAAGGGAGGAGGAAGGAGTGGGGCCATTGCTTGTGGGTGTGGAATTTCTCTTTGGGATAATGAAAATGTCCTGGAATTATGTATTAGTGATTGTTACACAACTTTGTGAAAATAGCAAGAAAATCCTTGAATGTTTAAGGGTGAACTTTATGGTATATGAATTAGATCTCAGTTTTAAAAACTGCAAAGCAGGCAGCAGTAGTTGCTTCAGCTCTGAACACCTGTGCTTTTAATCTTCCTAAATAATTAAAAATACATTATTAAGAAAAACCTCCAGCCAGCTTGTGATAGTGACCTCAGGGAACACGGTTAGCTTGACGTCCGGGAGTTGGGCTGCGGGTGCCTTCCAGATGCGGCATCTGAAACACATTGCCTGCCTGGAGCTTCCTCTGCAGACGCTTTCCGCACCTTCTGATCCCACACAAGCAGGTCTCCTGCGGGACTGGCTTGTGACTTCTCAGGCTCTTGCCAGCCCACATTGCAGCTCATCTGGGCCGCACTGAGGCCTTAGGCATTTCTAGAATCGACCTAAACTCTGTACACAGGGGCAGAGTTCGCCTTGGGGAACTGTGACCCCAGACACCTCAACGGCCAGGAGCCTCTGCAGACGGGCACAAGTGACACAGGTAAGTTTCTCATTTCACAGACACTGAAGTGGATCAGGGTCTTGCTGAGTTACTTAGGGCCTCACTAAGTTGCTGAGGCCGGCCTTGAACTCAAGATCCTCCTGCCTCAGCCTCCAGAGCCTCTGGGATTACAGGCGTGTGCCCCCACACCCGGCTCAATGGATCCCTTGTAGTGTGTGTTGGCTTTGGCCTGGGGGGTGGTTTCCATGGGAACACAGGGTAAGCAAGGTTGGATGGGATCCCTTGGGGACTGGGAAATCAATTAGTGGATGGCAACCAGCATTTTCTTAAAAAGAAATGGAAAAGATTAGAGCGGTCCTAGGCAGTGAAGGCTAATTACTATTCTGTGACATTTGTTTTCTTTTTATAGATATCACATGAGAGAGAGGTTTATTGCTGTGGTCATGGTCATGGTCAAGGTGTGGAAGGCTTCCACGATGCTAGGCCCCCGCTTCCGTTCACTTGGCAGATCCCCATGGAAGGCTTCCTCTGGAAGCCGTTAACCCGCCAGCCCATGGTGAGCTCTCTCTTTGGTAAAGTTTTGGATCTTAAAAATATGAATGATTGAAACTCTACCCAAGTTGACCTAGTGCCTCGTACCTAACCGCCAACCCCGCCCCTCCTTACACACAGCCGGTAACAGCTCCCGGGGCCACCGCGCCAGCCTGGCCACACCATCAGGAGGTGATACACCCTCCTGCTTTCCAAGAGTCTGCTCTGGGTAATTTGGCACTTTATTGGCTGCTTCGTTACTAATTGCTCTAAAGTTGAAGTCCAGTGGTCAGAGGCCAAGGGCAGGACAGCTAATGGCAAAATTCTGGTGTCTGCCTCTGTCAAAATTCAGTCATTCCTCCACTGTGGACCCTGGGCAAGCAGTTCCCGAGCCTCATTTTCTTACCTTAAGATAGGGAGATGATAATACACTGGGGCTCGGGGACAAGATGCTATCTGTCAATCTGAGTAAACGGCAAGCCCCCCCCCCCTTTCTACTGAGGCAGTCTGTCAGCATGGATCCATTTCAGCCCGTGGCTCTCTGAGTTTGTTATAGTTCGGATCTAGAATGTTCCCCAAAGGCTCGTGTGCCGAAGGCTTGGGCCTTCACTGGGAGAGAGCTTTAAGTTGATTTTCTCAGGTATCTCGTCACCGTGATGGAAGCTGATGAGCACAGTTTTTGTACAGTTTTGAGGCTCGGCGGTCAGCCCTTCACAGTCGGGGAGCTGTGGGATTCTCCTCCAGCCCTGGAGAGCACAGCCCCTGGTCGAGCCCCAGCAGAACTCAGGACTCATCAACTGCAGGGGAGGCCCTCAGGGCCCCCCAGAAAGTGAGGACAAGATCAGGAAAAAGATGGTCAGAAATAGAAGCAAATTGAAAACATGACCATCGTGGAGGAGAGAGTCACCGTTTGAAAGCCCAATTCCTGGCAAAGAATTTCTACAAACTATGAGGATGAAGTCAGATGCTCCTTCCACTTGTGCCAAGAGACCAGAACATCGCCAGGAAACACTAGTGAGATGGAAAAATTAGAGAACCTGATCACACCTGGCCGAACTGATGGCCCCGGATCTCCTGGAAGCAGGGCCTCCGGCCTGGCTGGTGCCAACTCAGGCCACCTGGGCCCGGGAGCTCGGATTCCCTGGACACCTCTGGCAGCACTTGCCCCACTCCCTTAGGAGGGTTATTTTCAGCCACGGTTTTGGGCAGCACGGGGGATGGGGGTGTTATAGTCAAACTGAGTCAACCCGTCTGGGACCCGCGTCAGTGTGTGTCTTGGATGGTGAAATCAGGAGGGGAGGAGAAGTGGGTCTGAGGGTCAAGGGATGAACGAGGGACAGGGACCGGGATGTTTCCTGGTTCCAGCTCCTCCTGACACCCACCTTCCCCCAGCTCCAGGAGATACTCTCCCCAGGTCCCCTTTCCTGCTTGAGCCAACACAGCTTCTATCACTTATAACCAAAGGGTCCCAAGCCAAAGCGTTAGGAAGACAGAGACAGCGGGGAGGGGCTCCCACCCACCACCCTGGCTGAAAACATCCCGTTGTTTAATTCCGGCTTCACTCTCACGCAACGTCCTGCCCCCGAGTTTGGTCTCCTGGCTTGACCGGAGGCTGGGGGCTTGCTCACACACAGGTTCATCAGTCCTGCCGGGATTCTAAAGCGTCTGCTTCCAGACCCTCGATTTCCAAAGTTATGCTGAGACGCACATTATCTCGCCAAACCCACCTCTGTCCTAGAATTCGTCTTGCTCAGGCAGGACACACAGACAGGCGTGGCTGTCATGGAAGGCGTGTCCAGGTCTCTAGCGGCAGAGGCAGGGCACCAGGCAGGGCTACAAGGGGAAGCCCCGGCGCAGGCCAGGAGGAAGGTGGAGGGGGAGAGCGTTGGCTCTGGCTTTGAGGGTGGTTTCCACGGCAACACGGGGTAAGCCGGGAGGCCGAGGGCTGAGTGGTTTCTGCGGGGCTGGCCCCCAGTGGGTACATTTCCCTGGGATGATTAGGACGGAGGAAGGTGATCCCTGCAGTCCAACCGCCAGGTATGGATGGTGGGTTTGCCTACGGAGGGCAGGCGCCTGGAAGTCGCCATCTGCTCTAAGAACCAGCCAGACCTGGAAGGGGCAGTGTCTCCCAGAGAGACGGCAAAGCCTGAGGCCTACAGAAAATAAGGAAAGTGGTCACGTACGTACGACATGCTGCTCACTTCAGAAAACGCTTCCGGGTCTTTCCATCAGGTCCTGGAAGTTTTGCTAACGTGAGTTGGTCTCTCCAGGACTTGAGCGATTCCAGGTCGCAGAGGGCAGTCACTGTTCTTGTCTGGCCAGCAACACGGTGGCCCTTCGCCTCAAGTGCCTGCTAATTTCCTTTCGGGGAACTACTCCTCCATCCCACCTGCTGTGGCCTAGGCAGGACTGAGCCTGCCGTGGCCTGGCTGATCACGACCCCACGCTCACGGAGCGTGTTCCTTCTCCACCCTGAACACTGCTGTAGGTAGAGGGAGCCAACAGTGCACAGAGGACACCCTGGCCTGCCATCGCGGGGTTTGCCCAGGTCCTGGGCTGGCACAGGACTCCGCAAGCCCATCGGGGGATTTTGCTGGGAACCAGCACCTCTCCTACCCAGGGCCCCTGAGGATCAGAGCGCTATTTTGCTTGGGACAGTGGGTCCCTATCTGAAATCCTTAATTCCCTAGGTCTCCGTGAAGCTCAAGATGGGGACGGACAGTTCTGGGTGGACGGTGAGTCTACTCTTCGGAGCCTGCAGGAAGCACCCCTGTAAGATGGGCCGCCCCTGGCCTGGGCCTCGCCGCCCGCCCCTTGCCTCTGGTCGCCCCTGCCTGGCACAGAGACACGCTGGAGCTTCAGGACCCGGCAGACCCCGAAGACAAAGCCACTGCTGAAGATGGCCCGGGGACAAGGCTGCGCAGCTGAGCTGTGAGAGCGTCCAGGCCGGGCTGCTTATCACACGAGAGAAGAAATCCCCTGAGCCTCAGGTCCTGGCCCTGAGCTTCCTGTGGTTGGCGGCTGGATGTGATCCTCCCTCCAAGGCGCCTTCTGTGTCCCGGACTGACCCAGTGGGACGGAGGCCATCTTTGCCAGCTGACGAGAGGGAAGCAGCCTGCACGGCTCGGGGAAGGCGAGTGTCTCGTCCCCCATTCTGAGCCCCTGTGTGGTTCCACCGCGATGGGGGCTCTGGCTTAAAGCAGCCTGAAGGGGCTTCCCTGGTTGGACTCACAATAAGGGTGGCGCTGGGAAAGAATAGAGGGGCTTTGGATTAGGTAGAGAGGAGTGAAAGGAGGGGAGGGGGAAGGGGGGTAGGAAGAAAAGTAGAATGAATTGGACATTAACACCCTGTGTGTATCTATGATGACATGACTGGCGGGACTCCACATCACGTACAACCAGAAGAATGAGAAGTGATACTCCATTTACGTATGATGTATCAAAATGCATTCTACTGTCATGTATCAGAACAAATAGAAAAAAGATCCTGAGCCCCTTCTCCACGATGCCCTATTAGCTCTTTTAAAAGCTGCTCAAAGCCAAAGAGTGGAAACCAGCCACATGTCCACCCACTGGAGAATGCACCAGGCGTGGCCTACCCAGTGTAAGGGAGTATTACGCAGCTATAGAGGGACAGAAGTAAACAGGTGCTCCAACATGGGGACACCTGGAACAGGCCAAGTGAAAGTTGTCATTCACAAAATGCCACATATCACGTGATTCGTTTATATGGAATGTTCAGAAGAGGTAAGTCCAGGGAGACAGGAAGTCGATTAGTAGCTGCAGGGCCTGGGGGCAAGGACAGTAACTGCTCATGGTTACGGGGTTTCTCTGGGGGATGATAAAAATGTCCTAAAATTGATTGTGGAGGTGGTGGCGTGACTTGGTGAATACACTAGGAGCCACTGGATTGGGCACTTCAAAGGGATGAATGTGACCCCAAGTGAATACTGTCTCAGCACAGCCACCTCGTGGACACGTAGAGATGCTCGGCCACCGTGGGAGCTGGCTGGTTCCTGCCCTGAGCCCGCAGTCGTGCTCGGTGATTGACAGGATGCCTCTTTGGAATCCTGGCCTTGACCTACAGGGTCAGGAGGTGCTCAATCTGTGGTGGCTCCCACGACCAGGGCAGGACTGGTCCAGGATCCCACCATAAGAACTCTGGGGCCCGGGCCATGAGGAGCCCGAGTGGAGCCACCAGGAGCCGCGGCATCAGCAGGCTCCCTGGTTTTTCCAGCTGAGAGCGAGCGGGGGATCATTGAGGGCCATTTCTGCAGTGCCAGCTTCCTGGGCTCAGAAGGACCCAAGACCCCCTCCTCCCGGCCAGCACGGCGCTCAAGAGCCATCCAGAGCTGAGGAGGGTGGCGGGGGGAGGGAATCTACTGAGCACCTACTGTGCACGCAGCGGTGTGCAGCGACCGCGGCTACATCTTCACATCCACTGTCCAGGTCAACCCAGACCCTGGGGGCATCAGCCGACTTGTGGATGAGGGACAGAGGTTCAGGGAGGTGACGCCGCTGGCCCAGGGTCACTCAGGGGTGAGAGGCAGAATCAGAATTCAAATCCAGGACCTGGGGCCTGAGTCTGTCCCCGCCGGTCCCTGGCAGCACAGGAGAGCTGACATGGGTCTGGCCATGGCCCATCCCTCGATCCCTCGATGCTGCACGGGTTCCCAGCTGGCCCCGAGGACTTCCCACGGCCCGGCCCTGGTTTTCCTTCCCTGGTCCTGTGATGCCTTCTGAGGACCCAACCTGGGAGACTCAGTCCTACCCACCCTGAGGATGCTCCATGTCCCCGGCCACTGTGCAGTGGATAAGCCATGAGCTAAGATGGGCATGAGAAGTCCTGCCACTGGACACGTGGGATTTCCCTGGCCTGGGGTCTCGCTAGCTGGCTCTGGCTTCCTGTGCTTCCCTGCCTGTGCTGGGGTCCCCGTCCCCTGGTTGCCATGGGCACCTGAACCAGTCTCAGCCAGCTCAGGCAGCAACTCTGCCCCTGCCCCCTGCTCAGCACACGGAGAGGGACAGGAGGAAGATATGACCTGCGGTCTCCAAGGACACACCTGGAATCCCATCCGTGGGGACAGGGGGAGCTGTCCCTGGGACCCAGGAAGCCAGGCCTGTTCCGAGGGCAGAGAGTCGGGCATGGCCAGGGAGTTCCCTGCACTCGGCTCACTGAAGAGCCAGGCCCAGGGGAACTTCTGGATCCTCTGGTTTGAGGAAGAAGGTGGGTCAAGTCCAGCAGGAAGGGATACACTCCCCAGAGGGCAGAGAACCCGGGGACAGGAGGCCCCAGCCATGGGTTCCAGCCCTCCGGGGTCAGCTCACCCTCCACCCTGGGAAGCAGCTCATCTGAGACTCCACGGCTGTGTCCAGAGGAGCCCAGGTCCCAGGACAGGAGGTGGGAGAGGTGGCTGGTCCCGGGGCCTCCCCGCCATCCCAGTAGCTGGAGGCTTGAAGGAGTTGGAGACCAGCTGTCCTTCCACATGTCTGCCCCGCTTTACAGAGCAGGATCTGGCCCAGGAACAGGCCTGGCCCTGGCTTTCCTGTAGACCCCGATGGGGGCTGTACTGGGGCCAGATTCAGATCAAGTGGCCGGTGGTGGGTGGTGGCTGTGGCCTCTCAACCCCACCTCTGTGAAATGGGGACACCAAGTCCCACCTCACGGAGTGCAGGACAGGTGTGCAGACCGCCCGAGAGCAGCCGGCCCTGGCCCAGCCCTGTAGTCTGCCAGTTTCCTGGAGTGACGCTGCATCTCTATGGCTGTGACAACAGCTGTCCTTGGCACTGGTGTCCAGGCCCCAAGGGACACAAGCTCCTTTGGGTGCTGAGGGTTGAGTGCCTTCAGTCAGCCCCATGTACTCAGCGAGGGACCTGCTGCCCGCAGGACTGCCAGGGCTGCCAGGGTGGCACACAAGGACACGTCTGCACCTGTCAGGAACTCAGGCCCGTCCTGCTTTAGTGACCCTTGAGTCAGTCCTCGGGGTGGACATGTTGCCCCCCCACCCAGGACCCTGCCATGTGGAAATACTCCCTCACCTGGTGACTCCATAGGGGACCCAGGATCTGGAGACCACCACCTCATGTAGGGCTCAGTGTCCAGATGGCCCCAGGGCCAACAGCCACCCAAGTCCAGTGTGGCCTTGCTCCCACCAGACCAGGCGGGTAAGCAGGGCTCCCGGACAGGTGTGTTGACGTGCCAGGATGCACAGGGGTGGGCTTAGACGCCAGTCCCCTTGCCTGGCCAGCACAGGGGGGCCTTGGGAGGCTAAACCCCAGTGCCAGACTCCTCTGGGAAAGGCTGGGAGGTGCTGACCGGGGACAGCAGTTCCTAACTCAGCTGGTCCCAGGAATCACCTGGAAAAGCATTGAAAATGAGGATCCCAGGCCCTGCTCCAATCCCTGAAATGCACCAGTTCCGAGCTGGCCCTAGGCTTTGGGAACAGCCTGCCGGTGGCTACGAGGGGCAGGTCCTGAGCCTCCAGTCCAGGAACTCCAGGGAAATCCCGGGACCCAGCGGAGCCCGTATCTTCAAGCCGCAGCCGGGGGCAGAGTGACAGCCTGACCGGCTCGGGCCGACTACGTGGAGACAGGAGCATTTCCCCAAAGATGGGGCAGGGCAGCCCCCGTGCCCCCAGAGCCCCTCCTGAATCAGAATTCTTTTCAGGAAAAAAACATCAAGTTCTGGCTTTGAAAGTTCTGGAATTCTGCTGCCTCAGAGGATGGCAGACACCAAGACAGAACCCCAAAAACAGGCCCCCAGAGCTCAGGCCCCGTTCCCCCTCACAGAAGGCTGGGGTAAAGCGAAGGCAAGGGGTGGGCCTGGGGTCCTCTTGCACGAGCTCCTGAGTTCACCCATTCCACAGAGAGCCACTAAGCACCCACTGTGTGAAGCTCGGTACAGCCGTGAGCAAAACAGACAAAGGTACCTGGCCCTGGAAGCTACCCTTTTAGTCAGGGAGACACACAAGAAAAATATAAAGTACCTTAAACAAGGTGGTCTGGGAAGGCCACAGCGATAGGATGTGTGTAAGCAGAGCCCTGAAGGTGGCGAGGGATGAGCCCGCGGGTAACTGGGGGTAGTTCATCCCAGCAAACTGCAGTGCAAAGGCCCTCAGGCAGCCTGGAATGGCAGCCAGGACACCAGTGTGCCACAATACAGATGACATATCCCTTGAGGATGTCCTAAGCACCCTGGTGACCCGAGGTGGCCCCTCGGCACCAGCCCTCCACCTCCCTCGGGGATCCAGGCCTCTGTGCTGGAGACCAGGGCTCGGTCCCGATGGAGCCCACGGAGGCCTGGCTGGAGCACCCGGCACCCACCCAAACGTACCAGGCATGGAGAAGGGGGACAGGAAGGCAGTCTCCACCGGCTCTGGCTCCAGGGGTGGCGGCTGGGGTGGCGGCTGCTGCTCCTGGTCCTGCCGAGGGTCCTCGGGGTTTTCCACGGGGACATTCCCGTTCTCGATGTTCTCGTGTGTCCCGTTCTGAAGCGGCTTGCTGCCCACACTGTTGGCCGAGCTGATCAGTCTCTGCCGCTGGTGGGCGGGAGGCAAGGCAGACACGAGCAGGTGACACGATGTCACGCGCCTGCCTGCCCTGGTCCCTGGTCCTATGTACACCCAGCTGACGGGTTTCCAGGACAGAGTCCCCAGGGTCACACTCAAGGAGTGTGCACAGGGCCTGACGGGCAGCCAGCTGGCAGAGACCACAGCAGGCCACGCAAGGAAGGACCAGGGTAATGAAAGAATAAAGACGTAGGAAGGAGGGGCTGGGCTGGGTCGACCCCCAGTTCCCCCGCAGGCTCCTTCATGACTGAGACTGCACTGGAATCTGCTGGCCCCTCTCTAGTCGTGTGGTTGGTGAATGACTTCACCCGACAGACACCCCGGAGCCATCCAGTGCCCCGGCGATGGTCGGTGGGAGGGTCAAAGCTCTAACGCAGGGAAAATGTCCAGCATCTTCCTGGCACGGAGCAGGCGCCCAGTAAATTGTGGCTACTTTTACTAGAAATGGTCAGCCTCGGGTGCAGCCCTGTGGGGTGAAGGAGGCGGTGACCAGACAGGCTGGTTCACAAGAGGCAGGGGACACCAGGGGTGTGCGAACTTCTGGGCCCTTGGTAGCTCATCTCAGTGGCTTTGGCCAGGACAGAAAGTCCAGGAACAGCCTTGGAGAAAGCCCTCCTTCCCCGTGCCCTGAATACCCAGCCTCTGCAAACAAGGACCCCCCGTGTCCCCTCCCTCCGTGTCATAGGCACTGCTGCCACTGAATGATTTGAGCTTTGCAAACCTCTCTGTGACATTCTGGAATTAAAATGACAGAAGAAGAAATGAGCCCAGCGGGTCTTAATAAACAATTTTGAACTGGGCACCTGGGGTTCTATTCTCCCCCTGCCATGCCACATGGATCCTGGAAATCACGGCTTCAGCAGCAGGTGTGTCCTGCCAGTGTGTACCCCTGAATCTTCAGAGCTGGACTCCGCCTGTCCAACAGCCCAGACAGAGAAACTGAGGCCCAGGGAGATTGAGTTAGTGGCCAAGGTGAGATTAAAACTCCAGATTCCCTCCTCCCGAGCCCAGACTCTGGTCTCCATGCTGGCTAACCCCGGTACAGGGAAAGAACATCCCCAGCGGCTTCTAACCATGGGGCAGGGTAACCACTATTCACCAGCTCATCAAGACCTACGATGTTCCTACCGACAGAGGCCATAAAAAAATGCTACAAACCCAAATCCCCAAACTCGTTGGTTAACAGGCCCTGCAGCACACAGAGCATAGGATTCTTCAGAAAAGTGGGCAGGATTCGCTACAGTGTCATCCATACAGGTTTTACTCCTTTGGATCAAAATGATTCAAAGCTTGGCACAGTGTTTTCCTTTCTTAACATACTTTGCACGGAGAGGGCCACGACGTATTAAATCAAAGCACAAGTGTGGACCACAGAACCTTCGATGGCTGTGAAGGTGGCTCTGGCCCATAATCTGGGTGCTCATCACAGCCCCTGCCACTGCCTCCGAATAAGGACCTGAGTTCCCATGCGCACACAGAGAGCAGAGACTGCAGACGCCGGCCAGCCAGATGCCAGCCAGACACACGCCTGTTGTTTCTGAAATACTGGTTAATTAATACTTTTTAAAAACGGTTTTGCATTTATCCCTGAAGTGCCCAGGGCTGGCTTGGATGGCTGGAGGGACCCTTTGCTGCCTGTGGATGATTCGGGCCTCTGGAGGCCCCAGGGCTGCCCTGTCCCTGTCCCGGTCCAGGGGGACTCACCTCATTGATGATGATCCTGCTGGCCATGCGCAGCCGGGTCCTGGGCCCAAACTTGTTGGTGATCATGATGCGCAGGCCCGCCTCGGGGAAGTTGAACTTCGGGGGGCTGGAGCTCAGGATCTCGTCCACCATCACCACGGGGTTCTTGCCGTACTGCGGCTTCTCCTTCACTATGGACACAACGCCAGGGTGAGTGCTGACCTCCCAGAGGACGGCAGCCAGGTGCCGGGGCCACAGACTCCCTCTTGCCCCGAGGGCTTCCTGGGGCTGGGGTCTGGCACCTGGGAGTCTGGGGGCCTGGCTGCAGCTCCTCCCATTAGTCAAGGTGGGCCACTGATTCCCAAAGAGCCACCTGGCATGTTTGACGGCGCCCAGCGGGGCCTGCAGAGGCGGCTCTTGGGCAGTCCTCTGCATCTGGCCCCTTCATCCATGGATGTCCATCTCCCTGTCCCCTGGGGCCAGCCTGGGGCAAGTGCAAGGGTCTTTCAGGCCCCACTAAGCCTCACCAGGGACGTCCACCTGCAGTAGACAGGTCCCAGAGCCTGTCTACTTTCCTTTCTTAACATACTTTGCACGGAGAGGGCCCTGACGTATAAAATCAAAGCACAAGTGCTGACCACAGAACCTTCGATGGCTGTGAAGGTGGCTCTGGCCTATAACCTGGGTGCTCATCACAGCCCCCACCATAACTGTGGCAGGGCTTTCCTCCCCTGTCTTCTCCCTGCTCGGGTGAAACTTTACAGACTGGCATGGATGCTTCTAACCTTGTTTCCCGCAGGGAAGCTGCGAAGTCGAGGATGGGGATCCCGGACCCTGGACCCGGCCCAGAGGCTGGTGAGAGGAGCTGCTGGCCAGCCCAGTGTCTCGGGCGAACCCTACATGCCCTCTCTTTCTCCGGCCCTTTCCTTCCACTCAGGGGCTGACCAGAGCTCCCCAGACCTGGGCTTGTCCCTTGATACCTTCTCAGATATGCTCGGTGCCAGTATCCTGGGGGATAGACCCTGGGCTCCAGATCCCTGGGAGGGCCTAGTAACCGAGCCGCTCATGAGCACAGCACGTGGAAGAGGCCCGCACTGTCCCCTCTGAGGGGCTATGAAAATGGGCAGCTGTCACGCTGCACCAGGTGACATGATCCCACCACGTCTTTCACGAGTGACAGGGTAACCAGGGGGCAGGTCCAGGAAGCACCGTCTTGCAGGAGTTAATAGCACAGAAACTCACAACCCTCCCCACACACACCATGCACACACACACACAGAGGCAGCAAGGCTCAGCAGACAGGAGGCGTGTGGTTAGAAATCAGCCGGAGGCCCGTCGGGGTGCCACAGACACTGACCTCCAAGAGGCGTGTAACGTGGTTTTACTGGTTGTTTAGATGCACGTGTTACTGGGGGTGACAGCGGGTTACTTACAGTTCAGGAGAGTTAGGGAGCAGAGGCCAACAGATTGGCAGAGGTGATTAGCGTGCGTGGAGCCTGGGGCGGCATCTTGATGGTGGCGGAGATGCCAGGGGGTTATTTGAAGGAAGGTGTTAGTAGCAGGCTCCCTCCACGGGGACCCTCGATCTTGGGGCTGCCATCTCAGAGGCAGGGGCTGCCACAGAACACCGCTGGCTCCAGGCTCCCTGCTGCAGAAGCAGCCCCGCCCCAGGCACCACTTGGGGAGGGATGGGACTCAGAAGGAGGGAGACTATGGAGCTTCATGAGGCAGGAGCCATGACCCCTGCTTCCTGGGACACTTTGTCCTGGTGCCACCCATCAAGTGAGAGCATGCCGTGGCATGGCCAAGTTGCCCCAAAGGTGACTTCATTATAGCCTGTTTTCTTGGCCGTTCAGAAGCACAGGTATCGCCCCTCCCCTCCTGCTCCAAGCCCAAGTTGTGCCCAGGGCCAGGGCAGCCTGGAAGGTCCCCTTGTGAGTTCTCTGAGCAGGCTGGCTTGCTATGGCATGGCAGCCGATGGGCAGGTGGCCCTGGCTGTCAGGCTGTGAGCAAGGTCACCTGAAAACCAGCCAGGACACTGATCCACTAGGCTGAACTAGGACCCCCGAAAACACTCAAGTGCATAAAGGTGTTTGCAAGAGTGGCGGGGAAAAGGTCCCCCACGAGGCTGGGTTTTTAAAGTTTTTGATTTTACGTGGGAAACGCTCCTCTGAGAAGAGCCAAGTCAGGGTTGAGAGGGCAGGGGCTTGCTTGCTTGCTGCGGGGCTGGGGATGGAATCCAGGCTGGGGATGGAATCTCCCACTGCGAACAAGGGGTGCCTCTCACAGGGCACGGGGGGCGGCCTACACTGCCAGCCTCAGGGACTGTAGGCAGTTCTGGGGACTGGCACCTTGCACGCACTAGCCCATGCTCTACCACGGAGCTGCATCCCAGGCCAAGAGGGCTTCCTGAGAGAATCCACCAGCTGGTGGTCCTTGGAATCCTCGGTCGCCCTGTGGTCACCGGGGGCTCCCACCCCCGGTTTGGTCAGGTCTATTCAGGGGACAGCGCACAGTGGCACCCCACACAGGGTCCTCGGGGAGCCTTTCATGGGCAGCAAAGACTCAGGCTAAGACACCCCAGGGTCTACGTCTCCAGCTCCAGGAGTACAGGCCTGCGCCTTGGACCCCCACCTCCGGGACCTCATGCCTTGCCCTTACTGACGGCCAGAGCGAGACCTGGTCCTCCCTGCTCCCCAGGGATTGAGGGCAGACTCATGAACAATCTCCAATTTTCTAGAAATTACCCTGGACTTAAAGAGACTTGGGGGAGATAAAATTATGGGGAAGCCCTTCTTCTGCAGACACAGAAGTGGTCAAGACGTCATGGCTGAGCTCCCAGAGGTGCCACGTGTGGGGGTGACAGATCTCCTGGGAGGTGAGAAGCTGAATTCTCCCACTGCAAACAAGGGTGCCTCTCACAGGGCATGGGGGGCAGCCTACTCTGCCAGCCCCCGGGACAGTAGGCAGCTCTGGGGACTGGCACCTGGGGAAGTGGGCATGTTCTGCTGGTCTGAGTGACCCTCCATGTGGTGCTTCTCTTCTTTGCCAAGAAGGTCCAGGGGACCAGGAATCAATCACCATGTATATGCTGGGCAGGGGCCAGCCTCTGTCCCACCAGACCTTGGGACCTGTGATGGGCAGCTCAGAGCCACTGTGACGGTGGAGCTGAAATCCCCAACAGTGGCCAACATGGTCCTGCCCCTCTGAGGACATGTCTGTGAGATGCGCTCCCCCTGGGACATCCTCTGGGCATTCATGAAACACCCACGGAGAGGGAGGGGCAGACCCTCGGGTGGGCAGGGCTCTGGTGCCTGGCTAAGGCGGCCTTCAACACCCAGGGGCAACCACAGGGGGCTGCTGAGCTCTTGCCTCTCCAGATACTAATGGTGACAACCATCAGGCTCAAATGCTGTTCTGGAGCAGGGCAGAGCGAGCTTCTGGCTGGATCCAGATGTTCAGAACCCCTACACTCCAGGAAAGAGGGGAGTCCAACATGAGCAGAGGTGACCAGGCTGCTGTCCCGGGACCCCCTCAGGGCTCTCTAGGGCGGGCCAGGGGCCCTTTTCCCAGCCTTGCTCTTCCTCTGGGCAACTGTCCCTGGACAGACTCCTGCAGGCCTGGGCCTAGCACTGCAGAAACCCCAGGGAGGACCAGCCTCTGTCCTCGTAGCCCTCAGCTCCCTGTTACAGGCCCTGACACTGTCGGAGACACTGTGGCTCATCGGAAAAGCCAAAGCGGCCTCCACCTGCTGCCGGGAAAACTCCACGCTGTCACTCTTCACTTTCTCTTTCCTGGTACATCGTCCCTCCATCCTTCTCCCACCTACGCAGACAGACGTCTGAACCACGTCTCAAACACAGGCCGTCCCTTCCCACTGAGGGTACATGTGACCAAAGGTAAAAAGGTGACCACATCGGGGGGGTGTGCGTGCGTGTGTGTGAGGAGAGAGAGTGGCTTCCGTGGCCAGCTCCTGCCTCCTGTCTGCTCAGCCTTACCTTTCCTCAGCAATGGCACCGAGGGGTCATCACAGCTACCGTCATAGAAGTCATTACCATCTTCCAGCTCGTTGCTGACCGGGTTGCCGTTGGCAATGCTCTTTTGTTTGGTTGTGAAAAAGGCCTGCATCTTCACATTGTACCTGGAGGTCGGGGAGGACGGGAGGTCAGAGCAGCACAGGGACTCCCACTGACCAGGTGGGGGCATCTGCTGTGGTCAGCACAGCGCTGGCCATGGCGGGCAGCCCGGGAGGGGCTTCACCCAAACTGACAGCCATTCCCAGCAGGATCCTTGGAACAGTGTGCGGGCTGGGGGCACCTGCTCCTGTTGAGCTGGGGGCTTCCTGGCGGGTCAGAGACCTCTTGCCCAAGAAAACGACTGAGTCCTGCAGCTGGACATGACAAACGTGCCCTGATAAAGGACTTCCAGCCCAGCCCATGGGTCAGGCTCGAGAGGCACGGCCACATCTGTTCCTCTTCCCCAGCTGCGACTCCTGCTCACATGGGCTACGTCACTCGGGGGCAGCAGTGCCATCCCCCGAGAGAGGAATCTCTCACCATCCTCAGGTCCCCAGGCTGGCTCCTTGCTGAAGAGCCGCCCGAGGAGACTCCTGCAGTGTGACAGTTTATCTCCCATTCTTACAAAACACGGAGGATATTTTATATCAATGTGAGGATTCTCAAAAACCTAGAGTGTGGCCTTTCTAGAAAATGACCCATAGAGGTGTGAGGAAGAAGAGAAACCCGAACAACTGTCCCCTGCTCTGATCAAAGGTGGGAGCAGGACATGGAAGGGGGTGCCCACAGCCCGAAGGAGGAGGAGGGTACTTACTTCATGATCAGAATGTAAAACCCGTACAAGACGATCAGCACCAAGCCTTCCCACCTCAGAGAGAGAGAGGAGAAGGCGCTTAGAACCCGGAGGCCATGGCCTGGGGACCCAGGGACGGGATGGCTGGGGCAGGCCAGGGAGCAGTGTGTCCTTCCTGTCCCATCCCAGGCCCATCCCAGGACTCGGGAACACAGGTGGGATGGGCCCGCCTGAGGCTGCCAGGCCAGGGGGCGTCCTCTTGGTGATGGACAGGAGAAGGCCAAGGGGGGATCATCTCAAACACGGGGGTCTGCAGGACCCAGCCAAGCCCCACCGGAAGCCACCAGGAAGGAGGAGGGTGGGGCAGCCACCTCAGGGAGGCAGGGGCCTGGATTCCACTCTGAGAACCTGTGGTCACTCGAGAGTCTGGTCAGGGACCCGAAGAACTAGGGTACAGGCAGAAGGGACCAAGTCCCCAGGGAAGGGGAGGGGCAGGGCACTAGAGCCTCTGGGGCCACCCACCAGGTGTGCAGTGGGGTAGTGGGGAGTCAGCCTGGAATGTTCCCTTGTGGCTCTTTAGAAATGGTCCAACCCCAGGGAGAGCGGGGCTGGGTGGGTTTTGAACCTCTGACCACAAGCCCCCGGGAAGCCATAGTCCTCTGTGAGCTGGGCATGGGCTGCAGTCATCTGGGGAACTTCCTTTGCTAACAGGGAGTCCACAGGCCAACAGAGCCAGAAGGGGACTTGCAGACCACCCAGCCACCTGCCCAGCTCCTTCCACACTTGAGCAAAACGAGCCCCAGCAGTGGGGAGACTCCACTGCATGGTGGGCTGGGGCCAGGGAGGGACCAGCACCTGCTTTCTCCAGGCCCACAGCACACAGCTGCTCTTGTCAGGAAGCGGACACCCTGAGGCTGACCATCTGGGGACATGCCCCAAAACAGACACCTACAGCGTGCAGACTCTGAATCACGTCCAGGAGCCGGCGAAGGGCACGGCTCTGCCCCAGGAGGCACCGTGCCTGTGGCATGGAGGGGAGGTCTCCACCTGTCCCTTGGGAGTTTGTGCCTGACGTATCTTAATGAAGGAATCAATTCCTGCCTCAATGTCACAAAGAGGAGTGCCAATATTTTCTTCTGAGTTCTTTTTAAAATTCTGCTTTTTATAGTAAGATTTGAATTCATCTGAGGTGAGAGGGCAGGATGTCATGGGGACTGGCCGTTAAGGCGCCAGCCCTCACTCGCTGCCGTGACACCTCTGTCGCCTCCCACCCCAGACCTCGGCCAGTAACGTCTCCCACGTCGGCCCGAGCTCATCCTCGTGCCAGCCACCACACTGCGGTTCTTTTAGTTTATGATCTATTTTGATATCCCTCAGGTGGACATATCGGGGAAACGCCTTTCTCACTTTGAAAACACAAAGGCAAGATTGCTCAGTACGATATCTTTGACGTTCACAGACTAACAAGCTCAGGTTTGTGGAAGTAATTCTAGGAATGGTTCAGTGACTCCAACCACCAAGGACACAGGAAACTAACAAAAACAAACAAATAAAAAAACCCCAAAGAAACATAGAGTTTAGACTTACCACACAATTTCTTCATCGTAGATGAACTGGAAGGCAAAAGGAGCCAGGGGGCCATATTTATTCCAAATGAAGAACAACGCAGACCCCTACCCACCCAGGGCCGCCCCCTAGGGCCTGTGACCTGCTTTACAGGAAGAGGGCTCTGCTTCCCTGCCGCTCATTATAGCAGGTGACCCTTCCTCAGCTGGAACCTGGGCCAGCGGTGGGCTGTCTCATGTGGCCCAGCTTCGTGTGGCTCTCTCAGGACAAGTGGCCTGTGCTTCTCTAAAGCTTCTGGGGTTGACCTGGCAGGAGTCCCCATCATCATGCAAATAATTGCTGAAACCATGGAACTTCAAAGACCAGAATCTACTTCCATGTCTACACATATGTCTACACAGAGGGTGTGTGGGGCAGGGTGGGGCTTTAGCTAAAAAAATAGAGTGACCCCTTTGGGAATGCCAAGGGGGAGGTTCAGCTTGTGAACTTTGAAGGCAGCTGAGGGGTGACAATGGGGACAATGACACGGCTCCACGTAGAGTTGATTTTAGGTGTTAACTGGCCTGGGTTGAGGGACGCACAGGTTGGTACCATATTATTTCTAGGTGTGTCTGTGAGGGTGTTCTCTTCTTTCTGGAAGAGACTGGCCTTGGAGTTAGTGGACTGAGTCAGGAAGGGCCACTCTCACCCAACATGGCGGGCACCACTTAATCAGCCGAGGACTGGAGAGAACAGAAGGCAGAAGGGGGTAAATCTGCACTCGTCTGCTCACCTCACCCCTCCCTCTCTCAGAGCTGGGGTACCCTTCTCCTTCCTCTAGGGACCAGAGCTCCAGTTTCTCTGGGATTTTGGACTCCGAGACTCGCAGTAGTGGTCCCCTAGATTCTCAGGCTGTTGGTCTAGGGTGAGCCACCCACCTGGGCCTCTCGCTTACAGGTGGCCTATCGTGGACCGTCTCGACCTCTGTAACCACCTGAGCTAATAGCCTAATTAATCTCCTGCTCATCCACCCACCCACCCATTTCCTGGTCTCCTATCCATTATGCTTCCTGGAAAACCCAGATTAATACACCCAACCATGCCCTCCCCACCCAGAGTCCCTGGCACAAGTGAATACTGCTTCTGCGGTGGGAGGGGGTGCTCCTGCAACCCCCCAGCATGGCCCCGTGTGGAGAGGAAGTGGATGGGCTGCTCCCTCAAATCTGATCTTGGGGACACCCTACATACGGTGGCAGGAGAGGCTGGAGGCTGTTGCCTGGACTTGGGCCCACTGTACTACCTCTCCCCGCCATCACGGTGGGCAGTACCCACAGGACCAGCTTCAGGAAGCCATTTCTGAGGAGGTCACCCCAGCCAGGCACAATCCCGAGCCTTCTGAACTCGAGGCGCTGAGGAAAGGGCCCTCAACAGAAAGGGAGGATGGGACTATGTCCCGGGGAGTCTGGGGACATTACAGGAACCTTCTTCGTCTTTCCAACCTGAAGGAGGGCTACTGGCATGCAGGGGCAGTGGAGGTCAGGGAGGACAGGGAGGACAGGGGGCATGAGCCACGGGATACAGGTCTACGGGGTCAAGCTGTCTCTATTTGGCACATCTGAAATGTCCTGATGGATGTTCTAGCAACTGGAAAAAAAAAAAAAAAACAGGGACCTGAGCCTTGAGCTTATAAATCTTGAGTTTTACTAATCAAAGTCATTTTCAATGGTTTTAGTAAATACTTAACTGGCTGGTAAGTTCAATGTCCTGGGAACCGAAGGGCGCTGTTCAGAACTTGTGGGGAACCATCCCTTGTTTGGGGAACACACGGTGATGCTGGTGGCCCCTTCAGCCTGCCACTGTCATGGAAGGGCCCAGAGCTGCTCTGTATGGGGCACCTGGCTCTTCTAGAACCTTCATGCCAAAACATTTGCCTATGGGAAGCTGCATCCTTTCACAAGGAATTCCTTCTATTCTCCTTTGTGTACAGTCAGGACACTATGGAGACTATTTTTTTTTTTTTTTCTTAACTTGCGTGTAGGTAGATCGTTTTGCTTATCAATTTCATTTCGGGCTGTGGCAGACAGCCCCGAAGATGGCCCCAAGGATCCCACTGCTCTATATTCACGCTCCCCTTGAGCGTAGGCTGGACCTGGTGGCCTCTGACCAACAGAATGTGGCAGAAGTGGTGGGGTGCCACTTCTGAGACTGGGCTACAAGAAAACTGGGGCTTTCACGCTGGGCCTGCTGCCCTGCTCTGGGGGAAGTAGCCCGTGGGAGGCTCCGTGGGAGGCAGGCTGGTGAGGGACCCTGGCCCCCAGGCCCCAGCTAAGCCGCTCTCAGACCAGGAGATTTAAATAGTTGCTGTATTTTGTTTTTGTTTTTGTTTTAAGTTGTAGATGGTCACAATACCCTTGTTATTTATTTTTACGTGGTGCTGAGGATCGAACCCAGCGCCTCACACATGTGAGGTGAGCGCTCTACCGCTGAGCCACAACCCAGCCCTGAAAATACTTGCTGTTTTAAGCTGCTGAGTTGGGGAGAAATTTCAGAGCAATGGACAACCGATACAAGGGCCCAGCAGTGGAGTGGAGTCGGCTCTAGGTGAGGTGAGGGGCAAACTGTCGTGCCAAGCCACGTTCCTTCCCTAAGATCCAGGTGTGCCACACACCTGCCCTCCCACCACGCCAGAGCTCTGGGTGGAAACTGTCCTGCGGAGGACTTGCTCCTTGGCAGGATGCCTCGCTGTCATGTGCCATGATGTCACCAGCCCATGGAGCCAAGGGGTGCAGCCCACACAGGGAAGAGGCCACACTGGAGGCCCCAGAGAACCCTCCTCCTTCCCTCAGCTCCCACCTGTCCTCTCTGCATTCAGGTGGCCCTCTCTCTCTTGCTCACTGGAAAATCAGAGACTCTGCTCCCTAGAACGGGGTCTGCCACAGTAGGGACAAGGGCTCAGTGGAGTGCAGGGCCTGAGTCCCCCACAGGGACCACTGGACACGTGCTCTGGCTTTTCCAAGGTCTCTCAGTAGCAGAGGGTCAGACATGAGGTTTCAGGGGAGGGAGGCACGTGGGTAGAGGTGTGAGGACAGGAAGAGGTGGCACCTGCCATCACTGGGTCAGGGACAGGCAGGCAGGGGTCTGTGTCTCTGCAGGAGCCTGACCAACCCACACCTGGGGCAGGAGGGGGACTCACCGCGATGAGCACAATGACAGACAAGGTGTAGTACACGGAGTCCCGGCACACGGCCCACCATGTCAGACGCACCACCTGCCGAGAACACGGCCTCAGCTGCTGCTGGCTGGGGTTGGAGGCAGGGAAGAGCTTCCCAGGCCCCTCGCAGGTGCAAGGACATGCCCCGGGATCCTCCCAGGCCACCCGGCCCTCCCTCACATTTGGGGAGGAGACGGGAGCCAGGCCATGTGCTCAAGGGTTGGTTAACCTCCCCCTGCTCCTCAGAGGTAGCAGCATGGCCTGCCTCTCCAAGGTCAAGTCTAATGTCCCTCCAGGACTCTGAGGACACTGAATGGGGTGTCAACAGCAAGCCAGCCTTAGGCCTGCAGGAGGCCAGATAGTTCCAGAAACTTGCTCAGGGCCAGGGTTACAGGAGGCACTTCTTAAATGGTTGCAGTTGTCAAAGGAAAGCTCGGCCTTGGACTGGCCACGGTCGCTGACCCTGTGCATCCCAGGCCCCAGAGTGTTGGAGGACAGGGAACCCGGGAAGCTGACATGCTCCAAGCCACCCACCTGGCCAGCAAAGAGTCCACACACTCCAATAATACACAGGATGTTGAACACGGCGGAGCCCACGATGGTGCCCACCCCGACGTCTCCGTGGGTGATGAAGACACCTAGAGAGAAAAGAGCCCGGGCCTGGATGCGTGGCTGCTGGAGGAACAGGTCCTTCCCACCCCCCGACAGCACCTGGACATCAGCGGGAATGGCGAACCCGATGGGTGGAGGGGCCCGGGATCAGCGACTCCGACGCCCCCCGCTTTGTGAGGGGCTTTATTGGGGTGTAATCCACAGGCCAATAGAATTTCTTGACCCAGCCCAATTAGAGAATTGTGCAGCCAAAGCCACAATCTGATTGTAGGGTCGGTTAAGCCTCCCCTAATGGGTCAACCCCATGCCCACCAGCTCCCCTAAGGCACCAACCTAATCTACCTTCTGTCCCCCGCTTCTGTCTCGGGATTGACAGATGAGAACACGGCTCAGAGCTAACATGTGACCCCGCTGCTCTGGGCGCCAGAGCCCTGTGGACCCTGCCTCGCGGGCTGCCCGGGGTTCCTCACCAATGACCGAGGCGAACAGCTCTGGCGTAGAGCTCCCCGCAGCCATGAAGGTGGCTCCTGCCACATCCTCGCTCAGATGGAGTTTCTGAAACAGAAGGGACCACAGGCCCTCAGAGTGGGACGCGGGGTGCTGGACGTCACGCAGGACATAGAAGCCAGGGAGCGCCAGGGACATGTGCTGGGTGAGCCCAGCTCCTGGCTGGCAGCCTCTCCTCCCTGTGTCCAAGCATACGCCTCCATGCTCTGCCAGGCCTCAGGACACGAGCCCCTTCTCCCATCCCGCCATCGGCTTTCTGCTCATCTCCAAGGCCCCTGGGAACTGTCCCCTGGATGAAGCTCTGGCACCCCTGAGAGCCAGCCGCCCCCTGTTAGACTCTGTTATTGAGACGTGGATTATACAGGGAGGGTCTGCGGCGCCCACGGTCACCCTCCCTGCTGCAGCCTGAGAGCGAGACTGGCCTATGTCACCTAGAACAGGGTGGGGCATGCAGTGGAGCCCACCAAGAGCCCACAGTCTAGACACTGTCACAGAGGCCCTGTCCGAGAAGGTGGGGGTTGGCACCTAGGGCCCCCCACAGCCTGGTCTCACATTCAGGAGACTCGCTCTCCGTGGTGAGCCTTCCCGTCACCCCTGCTCACAGAGGCCCTGTCCCCGGGATTGAGCTGACACCAGACAAGCTGGGGCTCTCCAAGGCTCACTCTGTGTGGTGGCTTCCCCACACAGAGTGAGCCGTGGAGGGTCACCCGGATGTAAAATGCAGGGCTGTGGCTTAAGTATCCCTCCCAAGGAGCCTCTGCAATCCTGGGCTCTGGGGCCACCACGCCAGCCCTGGGCCACGCCCCTCCTCACTGACCAGGGGTCCTCAGAGGGTCAGAGGTTTGGGCCTGACACAGGCTGGAGCCACAGTGCTGACCCAAGGTGGAGGCCCAGCCACCATCAAAGAGGGGGGGTTCACAGAAAAGGCTCTGCCGCTCCCTGCTCTGCGTGACACCAAGCTGCCTAAGCTGTGCCTGGCAGCGGGGGACGTTGTGGGCAAGATCTGTGGATCCAGATGGAGCAACTTCCCCTGTTGCCTGCTCCTAATAACCATGTTCCCTCCTGCCACTGTCACAGCAGCACGGCACCCCTGGGGGGGTCCTCCACGGGCTCAGATCCCCACTGTGCCCTGCCACCTACAGGGAATGAGCAGCACTGGGCACCCTTGCCTGCCAGGTGGGACACACGCGTGGCCACCCAGGAGCCCGACATCCTACAGTAGCGGCTTCCGCCAAGCTCCGGAAGAGGGTGCCCTTGGCCAACACCAATTGGGTGGCTGCAGAGCAGCATCACCATGGGACCAACACCAGCTGCTTAGAGTGACGGTCTTTACCACCAGAGCGTTCCCCAGCCTCCTCACCCTGTCACTCACATGCCACGTGTCCTCATCCCTGTCCCTCCCACGTACCTCACAGATCTTCTCTAGGGACGGAACAAAGAAGTCGTCGCACACGATGGCCAAGGCGTAGAACATGTACAGAGCCTGCCAAGGGAAGAAGATACACGGGGTCAGTGAGGGCCCCTGTCGCAGCCCAGCAGAGGCCAGGGGCAGATGGGGTCCCAGAGGAAACCCCCAGCACCCTCAACTCCTCCCTGACCCATGGAAAACTGAGGCCCAGAGGAGCCATAATGTGCAGTGAAGAGGATCAAACCAGGACTCCCCGGGCCTGTGCATCTTCTCTTGGGATGCTGTTCCTGGTTCCTGGCACACAGCCCCTAAAGCCCTGGGTCTGTGGTGTCTTTTGTGGATTAATGACATGACTGGTGGCAGGGCCCCTCGATAGCTTCTCCGTGGGGGGATGGATTAGAGGTTAGGGACCTTCACGTCCTCCCCCCTAACCTGGGGGCCAAGGCTGATGTAATCAATCTTGCCTATGTAAGGAAGCTTCCAAAAACCCCAAACGACAGGGTCCCAAGAGCTTCAGGACAGCGGGACACCTGGAGGTGCCTGGAGGGTGGTGCACCCAGGAGATGGCGGAAGCTCCTCTTCCCCACCCCCTCGCTGCGTCTCTCCATCTGGATCTTCGGACAAGCCTTCATCCGCGGACAAGCCTTCATCACACAGGCAAAGCGTTCCCCTGAGTCCTATGAGTTGTTCCTGCAAATTACTGAATCTCGGGAAGATGCGGGAGCCCTGTTTCTAGCATTGATCAGAAGTCCCCAGGGACTGACAGGCGTCAGAAGGGAGGACACTCTGGTTGCCGAGCCCCTGACCTGTGGGTCTGACGCCACCCCCAGGTGGACAGCATTGGGACTGAGTCAAACTATGGAATACCAGCCGGTGTCTGCTGCTAGGTGTGTGGGATCCCCTGGGGCTCCCCGCCCAACGCACATTTTGGTGACCAGAGAAGAAGGACAGCGTGCACATTGGGACAGCAGGAGACACACTTTGCTTGTCCAACCCAGACGCCTCTTCTGAAAGAAGCGGGTCTCTCCTAGCAGCAGAGGTTGCCCTCGGAGGCAAGACAGAACCAAGGAGGAGAGCGGAACATGCCAATACGCCTGGCCTGCAAGCAGTGTCCTTGCTACTGACTGTCCTCCCTCTGCCAAGAAAAAAGGGGACTCTGGTCACCCTGTGAGCCAGCGTTTCCTGGGTCCTGCTGGCCTCTGCACACATGGAAACCCACGGTCCATTTGCCTGGGGAGGTTTACGGCACCCAAGAGCCCTGGTCCTAACACTGGTTCTGGGACTTCTGAGCCAGGTGACTTTGGGCAGGTCATGGTCCTGGGTCCCCACTTCTTCTCTGTTTAACGATGACGCATGAGCAGATCAGTGGTTTTCAAGTGGTTGTCCAGCTGGGCCCTTTCCCTGCCCATCTATCCAGCATCCAGCAGGGCCTACCTGGGCTCATCCTGCGTGCCAGGTGTGGGTGCCCGCAGCAGGGATTTGGTGACAGAGCACCAGGCAAAGCCTCTGCTGCTTGTGACCACCTTACAGCCAGTGCGGAGCCCTGAGGCGACAGGGTGCTTGACAGACCAGCAAGGTCAAGGTGGGGGCAGAAGAGAGTGAGGAAGGGGAAATGGAGGACGGGAGAGGCAAGGCCCGGGGCCCTGGGAGAGGAGGGGCTGCTGCCCTCTGCTGGGCAGGGATGTCCTGTCTGCAGAAAGAGGAGCCAGGATGCTCCCGCCCACACAGCCCAACACCCGAGGACCTCACAACTCATCGGATAAAATAAAGTGGAAGAGACACTATCTAAGGCCACAGCGCCCCAGGCAGGTCTGTCTACTGGGGTCCACAGGGGACAGTCCCTGGATATGACTCGTCAGCTTTTGGAAAGAAGCAAAAAGAAACCAAGAGTGGGGCTGTGACAGAGGGGAGGGCAGCAGGAGAGACCCTGCCACAGACCTCGGGAATCTGGCTTGAACTGGCACCCATGGGGCCACATGGTGTCTGTCCTATGACATCCACAGGAACAGAGGAGAAAGAAGAGCTAAGATAGTGCCACAATTTCCATTCCTTGTGCCAGGAGGGCGGGAAAACTTCTAGTACTGCAGACCCCTGGCTCCTCCGCCTGAGGTGTGCATTCCCTAAAGGAGTCTGGCAAATTCCCTCTGTAGAGGGTTAGAGGATAATGTTTTTGACTTTGTAGGTCCAAGGGTCTCTATTGCAACTCCTCGGTTCTTCAAGAGCCAAAGCAGCCCTAGAACGGGTGTGGCCATGGTCTAATAAAATGTGACTGATAAGAACAGGCTTGGGCTGGATTTGACCCTCCAGCCAGAGTGTGGTAAGAGTCCCTGCACAATTCCTAAAGTTGTTTTGTCTTTGCTCTGTCAAGACTTCTGTGGGACAGGGCCACAGAGCTATGGGGCCAATTAGCCAAACTTACACCACCTCAGTCAAAGGAGAAATGTAGAGTCGGAGTCACCAGAAAGATAACAACTCTATTACAGAAATAATATACACGCCCGCCCTTCAAACTCTGCCTGTCATCCTCATTCTAACCCTTCATTTTCATTAGAGGTTTAGCCTATTAATTAAAATTTCACTCACTCATTCCTCTCCGGTTGTCGCTGTCAATGTGAGAATCCCAGATTTTACTTTCTTAATTATCTCTTTTAAAAGACTAATGTCTGCCTGGGATTAAATATACAAGCAGATGGTGCTGGGCGGTTGGGCTGTGATCAGAAGGGAAATTTGCCGTGGTCTATCCAAAGTAGCAAAGCCAGCCTTGCCCTGCTTCGTCTCCCAACTCCATTCCACAGAGTCAACAAATGGCTTCTGGGAAGGGCCAGAAAGTAAATATTTTTGGCTTTGTGGGCCACTTAGACTCAGATGCACCACAGCAGACGTGGAGAGCACAGAAATGAATGGGAGTGCTGTGTTCCAATAAAACTTTATTTACAACAACAGGCAGTGAGACTCGCATGGCTGGGCCTGGAGTTTGCCTGCCCCATTACGGAGGCACCATCTATGATGTCAGTTTGAACCCATTATTCCCTTTTTGATTTGCTATTTGAACTTCACCACGTGTTATCAGGGCCCATCTGCACATGGAGGGAAGTTTGAGAGGAAGTGCAAGGGTTTCAACTGTAGGTAAGTAAAGGTGGGCAAATTGTCTGGGGTGGGGTTGTACGGAAGACCTCTATGTCGTGCAGTGGTTGACACCCTTGACCTGTATTTATTGGCTCATGGTTACACATCAGGAAGAGATGCTGTCATGCACCATTAAAAAAGCAGAGAGCAGACAGGACTGAACCACTTCCTGTGTGGCTCGGGGCAACGACACTGAGTGAGTCACCGAGCACATTGGAGATATTACCTCTCAGTGGGCAAAATGGCTTTTGGCATCTGTTTTTTTCTCGGGGCTGTGGCAAGGACTAAATGGAATCTCTCAGGGGCTGTGGCTTGGCCACCCCGTGCAGACAGGTTTTAGGTGTGGGACGTCATGCCCGCAAGGACCACTTACACCGAGGATGTGCAGCAGGACAGCTCCGTGCTGTCGCTCCTTATTGGAGAACAGGTCTGTGGGGAACTCGTGGATGGCTGGAAGACAAGAGGGGATGACAGAGGGTTAGGAATCAGTGGGTCCCCAAACCTCACTTGAGACCTGGGAGTCCAACAAGGAATTATGGAGTCCACTGGCTTCGGGCTGACGAGCAAGAAGGTCAGCTGTTTCTCAGCCCAGGGCAGACGAGTGCTCTTAGGAAAAGGTGCTGGAGACTAGATTATACCCAGCTACTCTAGCACCTTACAATCCATCATGTTTCAGATATTCTGAAAAACTATACAAAATACTTTATACTCACCAAGATGGCTACAGTCCAAAAGACAGAACAAATGTTGGCCATAAGGAGATATCAGAACCCTCATACCATGTTGGAGGGAAGGTGACACAGAGTGGCTTTGGGAGTTCATCAAAAGGTGGCAGTGACCACAGGACCCAGTAATTCCATTCCCAAGTGTACATCTTAGATAAATGCAACGCCTGCCCACAAACTTGTGCACAATGCCCATAGGTGTATTCATAAGGAGCGGAAACATGGAAACAATCTGAGGCAAACGCACCATCCCTCCCAAGCAGCCCTGAGCCACTCATCAGCCTCTGGATGCCCTGGGAATGGAGACTGATCCCTTCTCATCTTCCCACCACCTGAGGTGACCAATGGGTGAGCATTCTCACAAACACATGCTAAAAGGACAACTCCCAGACCCCCCTCCAGTTCTTATCGCACACACAGACTAGAAACTTCTGAAAGACAGTGACCCTCACTGCCCAGTTCACCACCGTGTCCTCAGTGCCCAGGCCAGGCCTGGCACATGGGTTCTTAATAGACCTTAACAATCAATTAAATAAGCAACGGCAAAATATTAACCAAAATGACAATCTATGTTGTTTTATCCTGTGACAATGCTGTTAACCTTGCCAGCCCTCCAGGTACCTGGAGTGACAATAGGCTCATAGTAGACACTCAATTAATGCTTGCTAGATGCGTGCTAACTGGACGTCCAGGACAGAAATCCCTTCTCTGTAAATGTCATTTGCCGTAAGCTTTGACGATGATGGTTTCTCCCTCATATGGAAACTTTCCTGATTTGAACATCAGATTCTACCAACAACAAAGAACAGCTCCCCAAACACCTAGAAAAGAATGGATTCTTTCATCTCTCCCTCCCTCCCTCCCTCTCTCTCTGTAATCCAACTCCCTTAATACAGTTGCTGCTGCCAGTTCAAGGGCATGGATCTGCTGCAAGGATTTTCTGCCTGGAGATGAGAATTACTAAGGGAGAGATTCGGCCGTCTCGCTGCCGGGGTCTTATTTCCAGGATGAATGGAGCTGTCCGGGATGGTTCAGTGCAGATCAATAGACATTTCTGACATGAGAATTTGAGGCATTTCCCGACTCTGCAAACCAGTGTTTTGAGAGCTGGCGATTTATCCAATCCTGACACGTCTCTGAGAATCAAAATAAAGTCACACTGCTGAGGACACATCACCTGGCCTCCAGCAGGGAGGAGATGTGGGTTATAAGTGGCTTTGCCCTTGGTGGGATCAGACTCCTTGCTCACTCTCCCGCCTTGCTCAGCTCCCCTGATGTACGCTGGAGGGCCACAGAGGTGTCTTGACATTGCCATCAAGGGCAGCAGGTATGGCACCCCCAGACATACCTGCCATTCTCAGTGCCCACCCGAGTCTTCTGATATACCCTGAACCCAGGGGGCTGGCACTACGGCCTTATGCATGCCTGTTTTGGGGTGAGGCTCAGAGACGGACGTGACCAGCTCAGGGAACCCAGCCACACAGGTCAAGACTGGGAATTATGGTGCATTGTGGATTGGAGGCTGGCTTGGCCACCCATAGACTTAAAATGGCCTGGTCATTTCTCCAGTCCGTCCCCCTGCTCCTTACTGGGTGCAGCATGCCCTAACCCTGATGTCCAAGACTGCAGCCCACAGAGAACTGCTCCCCACTCCCAGCCGGTGGCTGGTAGCTGGGACCGATTCTCTCCTCTCTTTAGGACTTGAATCCTCCAGCAGCTGGCCAGGTGGCAGGGGATCCCTGTCCCTCCCACCTTGGCCACCAAGAGCAATAACTGCGGACTGCAAATATGTTGTATGTTAGGTACACCTGTCGTCTGCAGACAGAATTAGGTTTTGGGAAGTGCTTCTGCCCCTTAGACCTGCGTGACCTTGGCAATCTGCTAACCCCCAGGGCCATACCCTCTAGGAGCCAGGATCACAGCAGACCCTGGTGTCCTGAGGACTCCGTGCAATGGCTCTGAGGATCGTTAGCTCATGGGATCGCCGCTGACCCCATGGCTCTAGAGGACACAACTTTGTTGTACAATAACAATAGAGAAATCAGAAGTGGCCCGGAGGGGAGAGGACGGCAGGAGAGCAGAGGATGGGAGAACAGATTCCACAGCTGCAGAGGAGCCACGTGGCCCGGGGTTCCCAAGGAGACCTTCCTCCTCCTCCCCTGCTCCCAGGACTGGAAGCCCCATCCAAGTGTGAGAGGGGTGGATTCTGTCCCTGCTGCTCAAATCCCCCCCCCCAGGAGAGAGGAATGAGCGGGGCACACACATGGCTTTTGAGGTCACACACATGGCTTTTGAGGTCACACACATGGCTTTTGAGGTCGTGCCTAAGCCTTTAAGCTGCAGGAATCCAGGGGCGTGGGGACGGGGAAGGCAGAGATTTGTCTGCAGGTGGAACCGAGCTGGGGAACTCAGGGACACAGGGATGATCCCAGGCTCTGGGAGGGAGGGGGAGGGAGGGGACAGGAGGCAAGGCAGCTGCTCCCTACCCCCCTGTTAAGGTTCTTGCCTTTGCACCTTGGTACCCAGAATGACTTCTCTTCCTTCTTGGCCTTGGACACGCCCAGGTGTCCTTGCAGGCCAGATGTGTGCCTCCCTCCACATGACAGGCCTGGACTGTGCTCAGCACCCAGGGCACTGCAGGCAGGTGGCTCCTGCCAGCTGCCCTCCCCACATCAGAGGGGAGCCCTAAGGGCCCGGGACAGAAGCATCTCCAGTGCCCCCAGCACCCTGCACACATGCACTCAGGTCCTCAAGGCACACCTGAGCTTTCTTCACTCACAAAAGCTGCCCACGTGAGGCTCTGAACCGCCCCTGCGAGGCTCTGCACCTCTGCCGACATCGCTGCTAGTTGTCAAGTACGAATTATCCAACTGATATTTACAGACCCCCCTGCCCCCGAGACTGTGTACCCCGAGCCTCCCCGAGCACGTGGCTTCATCTCAAAGGTGATCTGACTCTCAGAGGGCACCAAAGCTGCTCCAAAGGCAGGAGGTCATCAGGATGGAAGATACCTTGATCCTGAAAGGGTGGGGTCAGTATGTGTTTCTTGAGCATCTGCTATGCACCAGGCACCAGGTGAGTGCCGTTTCCCAGATGTGGCCTTACTATATGCTTGGCCTGGTGCAGATGGACAAGTAATAAAGGACAGACAGAGTAGGAAGCTTTTCATGATGGGGAGGAGTGGACAGGGCCAGCAGTCACTGACCAGGGGAGGTGAGGACATGCAGGGAGCCTGTAAATACAGTAGCACCCATGTCCAGTTCCAAAGGTTGCATTTCTAACTTTTCCAAGCCCCTCGGTCTCTCAGGCGATCCCGAGAAGCTCGTTGTCCCTACTTTACTGATGAGGACACAGAGGCCCTGAAAGCCTCAAGTATTCCCTAGAGTCACGCAACCAGGCGGCACAGGCTCTTCCCAGTGAGCATCTTACTATCACAGGTGCATGTCTCGGGGCCAGTCTCTTTACCAAGGGGCTCAGGCCCTGGAAGCTCTGAGGCCATGGCCAGCAGCCAAGTTCCTAGAGGGAGGAATCAGCTCAGTTCTGCCCGCAGCCCGGGACCCACTCCGACAGGTCAAGACACCTGTCACTCACCTTCCTTCATCTCCTTGAAACATTCAACAGAACAAACCACTTCTTGTTCACATATTAATGAATGTACATACGAATGGACAAATGGACCTGTGGACTGTCCATCTGTCCATCCATATTACATCCATATTACATTTACATACAGTAAAACTCGCTCCTCAGGCTGCAGCTCTACGGGCTGTGAGAACCGCATGGACCTTCACATCCGCCGCCACACCCCCAGGACCCTCCATCCCCCCCAAACTCCCTGTGCTGACTTTTTTAGTCACCCCCTCCTGCTCCCCAACCCTGGCCACCAGTGATGTCTGCGTTCTCTACTTTGCCTTTTCCAGAATGTCCTATGGATGGAATCGTGTCACGCGCAGCCTTTCTGGTCGCATCTTATACGTAGCAAGATGCCTGGATGTCCACCCGCGTCCTGTGAGCCCACCTCGCCAAGCGTTCCTGCTTGGCTTCCGGGACCCTCCACTCCTCCTTGCCTCAGTCTCCTGTAGGCTCCCCTGCATGCTGGTGTTCCTGGGGCCTTGTCCCCAGCCCTCTTCTCCCTCTTCTCGGCTCTGACCTTTAGTCTCCACAGGCATCTCTCAAACTTTGGTCTTTGCCGAGCTCAAGACCTAATCTCCCCGGCGGCTGCTGGACACCCTTCCTTGGCATCCTGACACCCGAAGCCCAGCCCCAGGGAGTGGCCCACCAGCCATCTCAGGGTGCAGGAGGGAAATGGGGGAGCTGTCGCTGAAGCCTACTCCTTCCTCACAGCTCATGATGGGGGGACGGCCACCCAGCGCTCAAGGTCCATTCCCACTTTCTCGTGTGAACCTGCCAAGGGGACATAGCTACGGGGTCCTGCTGGGTGGTTCACGGTCACACGTGCTCAGGCCTGTGTCCTGCTCTGAGGAGCCTCAGCTCCCTGGCAGCCCTGGCCCTGTTGACCCAGGAGACTCTGGGGACAGGAAAGAGGCAGCACGCTCTTCTTGCTCAGTTGGTTCTGGAGACCAGGGCTACGGAGAGGGCCAGGAAGCTCTGCCGGCAGGACCACCCGCTCCCTTGGTCGGCGCAGAATGTTTTTAACTTGATCATTCCATTGCCCGCCTGTCCGAGTCCATGTGGCTGCTATAACAAAACAGGCCACCCTGGGGGGATCAGGAACAATGGAAATTGATTTCTCATGGTTCTGGAGGCTGCAAGGCCAAGACCAAGGCCCCACTCTCTGCGTCAGAGAAGGTGTCTCCTCTGTCCACACATCCTGGAGGGGACAGATGCCAGGCAGCCCTGGAACGTCTCCTATGAGGGAGGAGGCAAAGCTATGACCTGAGCACCTCCCAAGGACCCTCCTGACACCACCCCGTGGGGGTCATGCTTCCCCATGGGAATTCTGGGGGACACAAGCCTCAGACACAGGGCGGCTCCTTCCACCTGTGATTCTGTAAGCGCCTAATTCCCTGCATTCAATCCTTTCTGTTTAAAATACTGAGGATGGTTTCGATGTCTTGCACCGAACACCGACTGATACACCCAGCTCCCGTCAGTCCTCAGACAATCTCCCTTCCCAAACTACTCTCAAGCCCACTCACCCCCCACCTGCACCCCCAGCAGCATCTCTCGGGGACCACCCCACTGACCCCACCCCAGCCTCCCCTGGCCAGCCCTCCCACCATGTGGTCCAGCCAGACGGCTTCTCAGCACATAAGACCAGAGCCAGAAACCCCAGGGAGACCTTCGAGGCCTGCCCAGAGCGGCTCTGCAGGCCAGGCTGACCAGCCTTCCCGGAACCAGCACTTCCAAACTGCTGCTCTGCGGCCGCACGACCCTGCAGACAGAACGCCGTCAGCAGCGCCATGCTTTCTGGTAGATGCAGATCTTTCTTAAACCTTTCAATTAGCCGATTCTCTTTAGGGAATGCTAACTGTGAATTGAACTTTTTTTTTTTTTTAATCTGCCTCCAAACATGTCATTCTCTCTTTGCTTTCTACTTTGGTTAAAAATAACCTCACATTCTAAGCCCTGACGTTTATTCTCAAACTATGAAAACAAGACTGCAGGGCTGGGAAGTCGTTTAAATAGCTTCGAATTTCTAGCATTTCAACTTACATAAGGTATGTGGTTTAGAAACCACCCAAGCACCAGGAGCCCAAAGCAAAAAAAAAAATTGTGATTGTTTTTTTCTCTCCCCAATTCTATGGTTTAAAATAACTTCGCTAGCAATCTTCTGCCTCTCATGGGCAAGAGTTGGCAGGTGGAGGTTTTAGACCATCACCTCCTGTCCCAAGTAGGAGTAAATAAAATTAGATCAAATCATCAGCTTAACCAGCACGAAAAGGAGTTGACAATCCTGTCTTTCTGGACATTCCAAGAGATTATGTGCTGCAAAAAAATAAGAATATGATCAGCAGCCTCGGCCACGGGATCACCTACCACAAAATCTCACAACTGGACGGAGCTTCTGATTCTACGTGGCTCAGCTGTTCCCACCCGGGAGGGGGAGCAGGCTCGCCACCATCCCTGGGTTTCTAAGTGGCTCCTGCATCTGCATCTCTCTGCCAGCTCTGATGCCAAAGATCCTTGTCCTATAGCAACAAGGACCCCTGACCCCCACTTCACAGGGGAGACACCAATGTCCAGAGAAGGTCAGACGCTGTACTCAGAACAAGTAGTTAGTCACAGGGCTGTGGGACCTGACAGGACAAGGGGACACCGGACAAACTCTCTCTGCAGCAGCCATCTCAGGAAACCAGACCACCACCTCATAGCCACCAGCCCAGATTGGCCAGGCCTGGTCAGTGATGGCCAGTGACGGTCAATTGGGTTCCAACTCAAGGCCAGCTGCCCGAGTTTGAATCTTGAATGTCCCTGAAAGGTGCCTGTGTTTAAAGCATGGTCCCCAGTGTGGCATGTTGGGAAGGCGTGGGGTCTTTCAGAGGTGGGACCCAGAGGGAGGTCCTTAGGTCCTTAGGGACATATCTCCAAAGGGAATTGTGGGACCCAGTCCCTGTCATGAGCTGAGGAGTTCTGTGTCCCCACAAGCTCTGGCCATGGTATGCTGTCCTGGCCCTGACCAAACACGGGGCCAATCAATCATGGATTAGAAACTCTGAACCAAAAAAATACCCTCTCTCTTTAAAAAATACCTGAGATAATCAGCTTATAAAGTGACAGGAGTTGACTAACACACCAGCCAGAGAATGCTCCAACGTCTCCCTGAAGGGAATTGAATCGTGTCCCCCACATTCGAGTCTACCAGGAATCCTGGAGTGTGACCTGGTTTGGAAATGAGGTAGCAAGACCCTGCAGACCGCGTGTCTCAAACTGCCGACGTTTTCTCGCAGGTCCAGTCTGAGGCTGGCCGAGGCCAACGCTCTGGGCCTAAGGGAGACAGAGCTCACGGTGGAGGGCGAGGAGGGGAAGCTGCTCTGTCCACCGGGAAGACAAACCACGCCAGGGCACATGCCCAGTGACAGCGTCCTGCAGGCAACCCCTCCAGCTAGTCCATTCCGAACAGTTATCAGGTCAGTCCACTCAGACTAGGCTGGGCGATCAGGGTGCAGGTCCCCGTGTTCTGCTCCACTCCCCCTCCCCTCCACCATGTGCTGCCTTGCCACAAGCCCAAAAGCACCAGGGCCAATTTATCAGAGCCTGGAATCTCCAAAGCTGTGAACCAAAATAAATCTTTTATCCTCATAAGTTAATTATCTGTTATTTCATCCTAGTGATAGAAAACTGATGAGCACAGTACTTTTACATAGAATTATAGAATCTCATTTAATCCTAACCCGCCTTTGCAATACTATCATCATAAGTCCTGCTTCACAAGTGGGTAAACGAGGCCACAGAAAGGTTAATTAAGTTGCCCGAGGTCCCACAACCAGGAAGAGGCAGAGCCACAACTAAAGTCTGAGTGATTCAGCTCCCAAGAGCCTCTGGCTATACGTCTCAAGAGCCAAGAACCTCAGCTCAGTGATTTGACACGACCACTCTTCACATGGAGCCTATTCTAAGGTTATCATTGGAAGCCTGAGAAGAAAGTCACTCGTGTGGACTGCTTTTGCAGACAGCAGAAGCCACTCTGTCATCCAGGCGGCCAGTCACACAGCTGTGATTCGTCCCTCTACTCTTTCACACATGTCCCCCTCGGCCAGCACTGCTCCAGATCCTGGGGACACCCGTGACCCAGCGGGCAAAAGCCCCTGCTCTCCTGGCGAGTTAGACAGACGTCATCTAGGGGGACATTCAAGACACTGGGTGTGGGAAGAACGCTCATCCCAGGTGAAAAGACGTCACACAGGTCAACCTTCGGCTGTGAACAGAGGCACACGCCAAGCATACAGTGGAACCCACGCCCAGCCCACCCAGGGCGCAGCAGGGGGAGTCGGGGCTTCCCGGGGACCCCAGTGCCCTGCAAGGGGTTCCACTGTTTCCATGGCAACAGTGAAAGTCAATTTACTATGATTCATCGAAAAAGCCCCGAGGCCTAAAAGCCACTGTGAGAGACTCCGGGGCTCAGAGGCGGAGGTGGAACAGGCCGTTCCCCGGCTGCCCCGGAGAGTCCTGCCCCGGAGAGTCGAGAGGAGGAAAGAGACGCTGGGGCAGGAGAGGTCAGGCAGAAAATGACAGGGACTTCAGGTGACAGGAAGGTTCTAGATCACAGGTGGTAGCTACGGGGTCACGGTCATGTGAACCCACCCTGTGCCCTTAACACCCGTGGCCTTCACTGACTCAGCTCTCTCCTCACAGCTCAGGAGCGGGGGGTGTCCCCTGACCACAGAGGGCTCGGCCTCCTTGTCCCACCTGGTGAGGATGAATGAGCAGCAGGCCCCCGGATACACGCGTCCAAGTGGACAGTGTCGGCCATCGCTGCACCTCCCGGTGAAGACGGGGACAGGCTGGACCGTCCTGGGCTGCTGAGCTCGTCTTTGGAGCTGGAGGGCAGCTGCAGAAGCCCAGGGAGCAGTGGACTTGACCCGGGGCCCACTCAGGTCACTCACGCCATCAGGCCATCTGCACCCCAGGAACAGGACTGCAGAACAGGATAGAGCCATCTGGCCATTGCAGGTGACAAGAATGGAACCAGGGTCCCTAGGGGATCAGGCCCCGCGTGGTGAAGGGCCCTGTGTGTCCTCGGCTGGCAAAGGTGGCCACAAGAGTGCATCGGAGCCACGTGTTAATTCCCGTTGTCCAATCAGCCGGCAGAAACGGTCACTTGCTGTCTGACCAGGACCTATGGCCGGTCTGTGAACGTCACAGGCATGGACTTCGGGGGCCTCAGGAGAACAAGCAGATTCTTCCTGGCACTTAGGTCCAAACCCGGCACACACGGGGCACTTGGCTCAGGGTTTTAATGAAAGTGCTTCCTGGGGCTGTTGTACAAAGCACCAGACCTAAACCCCCTGAAACCCGGTCCAGGTGGGACAGTCTGGAAGCCAAGGTGCTGGCAGGGTCGGCTCTTCTGAGACTCGGAGAATCTGTTCCCGCCTCTTCTAGCCTCCGGGGACAGCACGCTGTCCTTGGCCTTTCCTGCCTTGCAGATGTGTCACTCCATGGTCACCTCTGCCCCATTCTGTCTCCATGTGGCTTTTTCGTAAGGACACCAGTCATTAGGTTTAAGGCCACCCTTGTGCAGTGTGACTTCATTGTGACGAGTTACCTCAGTGAAGACCCCACTTCCAAATAAGGTCACGTTCACAGGTTCCGGGAGTTAGGACATCACTGGATCTCTTTGGAGAAGCAACTTGACCTACCACCGTGCTGGCGCTCACCGATGTGACGAACCTGTCACAGAACACAGGCACTGAAAACACCTGTGTCCATGAGCTCCAAGGCCAACCAGGCCAAGGTCCTGACGCCCACCTGCTGTCCAGTATAATTACCAGCGTCCCCTCCGCTCTCAAAAACGTCACCATTTAGATGAGACAATTCGTGGTCCCTCAACCCATTAGGAGAACAATGACCTGGAATAAAAATCTACACCGATCACCCACGAGTGTTCAGACTAACTCCTGGTGACGCGCTGGGAAAGGCCGCCATTGTGCCCGCAGAGACGCTGGGTCCTTCCTTGGCCTGGGCAGCCTCAAGTGCAAGCAGGCGCGAGGACGCAGGGGGAAGGGCTGGCGCTGAGCAGGCACCCCCTGCCCTCCCCCACGCGCTGTCCTGGGCCAGGCTGGGCTGTGGGCCGAGCAGCAGTGGGCTCCACGGGCCTCCACGGCCAGCCGGCAGCACCCCGTTATTCAGCCAGACAAGACAGCAGGAGCTCTGTGGGGTTATAAATGAGCTGAAGGTCCGCTGCGGCGGAGCTGGGGCGCAGAGACCACTCAGATAACGTGGGTGTGAAGTCCACTCCACGCAGGTAGTCACAGGCCTTAGGAGTCGAAACTGGGGTTTCTGGGAGAAGGGATCCTGCCTCAAGCTGCAGGTCAGCTCCTGCCGCCCTGCCGGTTCAGACTGGCCCTCCCACGGCTCCTTTAAGGAGTTAACTCCTTAAAGCACTCTCATATGGAAACATACACACACACACACACACACACACACACACACACACACTGCTGAGGTTTGGATGAGCGTCACTCCAAGGTCCACGCGTCAAAGGCTTGGTCCCCAGGGCAGCACTATGGGCTGTGCTGCTGACCTTGAAGGGGTGGGGCTAGAGGAGCTCCTTAGGTAATTGGAGCCATACCCTAGAAGGGGACTGTGGGACCCTAGTCTCGTCCTCTTTCTCTCCCTCTCTTGCTTCCTGGCTCATGCGGTGAGGGTTTGTTCATGAGCCTCCCACTGTGATGCCCCAGCCTTGCCAAAGACCCAATGCAAGAGGGCCACTTGATCTTGGGCTGGGATCTCCAAAACTGTAAGCCAAAAATGAACCTTTTCTCTGTATAGAATAATGACCTCAGACATTTTGTTATAGTGACAGACGGCTGACTCACTCACATACCTATTCTGTCAGTGTGGATGTGTGGATTTCTAGACTCATGAAGAGACACAGGGCACACGTGTGTGTGCCTCCTACTGACTCTGCTTCTCTGGAGAACCCTGAGGGTTACAGTGGGCTGTGGGAAGTCGGAGCCGGGATGTGAAGAATGAGGAGCCACAACTTCCCGGACAAGGCTGAACCAGGAAGTCAGGCTGGCACTGGAATAAGCACTTTAGGGAGGGACCTGATAGGCCACCATCACCACGTGCCACCCTCCCTCAGCGCTCAGCCCTTACCCCACTTCCATCGGGGCCCTGTGTGCTTGGCAGTGTCCCCCGTTAGCCCTGTCCCGCCTCCTCCCACACCTAAGTCTTGTTCTCTCCTGAGCCGCGTCAAGGCAAGAGGTCTCCAGCAGAATTCAGCACAAATGGGAGCGGCGTTCACTGGTCACCTTGGGGAAGGCCCTCTGAGATCTTTCTGGAAAGAACGGGACAGCGTCTCTCTACAGAGTTGCCTGTGCAGGGCGGGCGTGATCACTGGCTGAGCAGATGCACGGTCCCTGTAAACATTTACACTCTAATGAGCCATCGGCCACTAGGGCCCAGCTAACAGGATCCAGCAAGAGCACAGGTGGAGGAGGGGACAGGCAGGTCTGTCCGTCACTCAGCAGGGCTTAACCAACACGGTTGTGATGGGGACACATGACCCCTTTTCTCTCTAAACTCTCAGGAGAACAAGAGAGTGCAGGATTCCTTCCGTCCTCTCTGATGTCCCCCTCGGCTCCGACGGGCGAGTCATCTCTAGGGAAGGGTCTCTGGGTCTGGATCTCATCCTTCCCGCCCTCCCTGAGCTGGTAGGAGACACGACCCCCTGGGCTCTGCAAGAGCACCGCGGGATTGTTGTAAACGGAAAATTCACGGCAATCCCAGGGTGAGACCCGGGAGGCCACTCTCACTCACTGGCCGCTCCCGGGGCCTGTTCCTTCCCCGGACGGACATCTTTCTGGTCTGTCACCTCGATTCAAAACGCAGACACTCCTCCCACCACATCTCCCTCTGCTCACAGGCTCCTTCTGGGCCACAGGACAAAAGACAAGGGTGTCAAACTTCCGAGGGTGACCAATCAGCACCGCTGAAGCTGACCTTGGGCCAGGACGTGGACTACACCCTGCTCTGCGTCCAGCGCGGGGCGGGCGGGGATCCTCTCTCCAGTGGGACTGACCTGCACCCCCCGGGGGTGACACCAACCCAGGAAGATTGGCGGGAAGCTCCGCTCCAGCCCCTCCTCGGGGAAGCCTGAGCACCCGAGCTCCAGAGGTGTGTGACCCAGGAGTGGCATTTGCCCACCTTCCACAGGGACGAGTCACTCCTCCGACACACACACACGCCCAAGGGAAGAATCGCGTGCAAAGCATCAAGACCAGAACCCCTGACCTCCACCCAGGCACGGGGGGCCCTCCGACCTTACCCCGAGTCCAGGGCGGTGCTACAGTGTCGCCTGGGGACCCTCTGTTGCCCACCAAGACAGGAAAAGGACGGAGTGAAAGGCAGCACTTAAACCCGCTGACGCTGCCAAGCACGGGGTCCTTTTCCTGGGCATTTACTCTTTAGTATTTTATAAGCAGATAAATCAAATAAAAAACAGGTCTTTCACCAAAGGCGAGCGTAGGAGAGGGTTCTCAACCAGAAGTGACGGTGCGTCCTGCCTCATCCCCAACACCTGGAGACGTTTTGGTTGTCACAACAGGGGAGGGTGAGTAGGGACACTGCTAAACTCCTACCGTGCTCAGGACAGCCTCCACAGCAAAGATTCATCCAGCCCCACATGGCCACGGAGGTCGAGTGAAGAAACCCTGGTCTAGGAATAAAGCAAATTTTAATGATGGCTGCTGTCCTTGCTGATGAACACTGATGCCTGCCTCACTCCGCCTCCTTGTAAGGGGACCCTCGCTCTTGGTCCACACACTCTCCTCCCTCCAGAACTCTCTATCCTCAACGGGGAGCTAGGAACAGGCGAGAACATTCCCGATTCCCACTACTGCCCTTCGCCCATCTTCTCCTCAGAATCTCAAGTCACTTCAAGCCATGTCTCTCAACTGCGGCGCGTCTCTTGCCTGCAGAGATGAATTGCCGTGAATGGAGCAGAATGGTGACAGGCCCGTCCCCCGCCTCAGCTCAGCCTCTGTACTCCACCAGCTGCGGCCCTTCTGTGCCAGTGTTCCTGGGCCACCAGCTCAGCCGTCCTGGGGACTGAAGAGGCTCCAGCCGGGGCATGGACTCTCCCTTCTTCCCACCTGCGCGGAGCGTGGCCTCAGCTGGGGGACTGTGCTCAGGGCCAAGGGGGAAGAGGGACAACGCTGGCCACCTGCTGGGAGCCGACGGACAGGGGGCTAAGGGCGCCCAGAGCAGGACCAGTGCCCCAGGGGGTGGTCGCCCAGAGCTCAGCGGGATGCCGAAGAGGGAAACGTCCACTCCCACTCTGCAGGGTCACTCCGGCCTCCAGGACCTCCTGGGAGGCCCAGGAAGGAGGGAGACTCCAGGCAAGGGAGCCAGCTGGTGCAGCGGTGGGAGGCGGGGGGCAGGTGATGGAGGTGGGAGGTGGGGGGGCAGGAGGTGGGAGGTGGGGGGCAGGAGGTGGGAGGTGAGGGGCAGGACCTCTGTGCCCTCTGGGAGGCAGGGAGTCTGCAGGGGCAAAAGAGAGAGGCATGTCCCAGACTGCAAGGGCCTCAAGCGACTTTGCCACACCAAGGACACCAGGGTGCACCTGATTTCTGAGCCCAGGAATTCTGAGGACTTGCTATTCCACACCAGCAGTTGGCGCTGTGGCCATCGGTCTCTGCCACCCCTCAGCTCCATCCTGGTGTGAGGGCAGCAGTCACGGGCACCCACAGGTGACACGTGAGCACGGGAGCGCAGCTGCTGCCGAGAAAACTTCATTCGCCTTCACGGACAGTGACTTCTGGATCCTTTCACGGGCCACAAAGTAGTGTTCTTAAAATTTTTTTCCCGACCATTTTAAAATACAGAACCATTTTTAGTGGGTGGACCACAGCCACAGAAGGGGGGTCAGGAGCTGGATCAGCCCTCGAGCTGCAGGGACTGACCCTTTCACAAACAGTGTTCTGGGGACAGGGGATGGGAAGGGATGGGAGCTCAGGGAGAAGCTACTGGGGTGACCTGGGAAGGGAGAGGAGGGCCAGGTGCAGACAGGCAGTGGCCCCTGACCTGCACACGGGGCTGGCAGATGGACAGGGATGGACCCATGGTGCCCACCAGGGCCAGGAGGGCCCTGTGGAAGACAGGTCCTGTAAGGTGGAGGGGCCGGGGGGCTTGTGGGCTGTGCCCACTCAGTGCCCAAGAGGAAAGATATGTCCAGCCCCAGCGGCCCAGGTCAGTCACTCTCGGAGAGAACCGGGGCACACGAGGTCTCTTTCTGCTATTCTCCAAAGCGGCACATTGCAGGTCCGTACTTCCCAGGGTCCCTCTGTAGAGAGAGGGTGGCTGGGAAGGAATCCAGCAAGGAAGGGCAGGGGACCAATCCTGATGCTACCCACTGACACCCAGATCCAGCCACACCTAAAGCCAGATCTGAGGTCTCAGCTCAGGAGCCAGTCACCTCTCCTCCCTGTTCATGCCATTCCAGGCTACTGTTTGCCATGTGCCACCAAAATTCCCACCTCTCTAGTTGCTGTTAGAACAGCCGTCGGGGGGTGGTGGGGGGGGCAGAGGCTTTGACCTCTGAAGTGTGCGTGACCCTGTGCCTATCTCGGAGAACTCTTGCACAGCCTTGCTCAAAGCTTTTGCCTCCACCTTACTTGTCTCTGGAAGGTGACCCGCACACAGGAGGCGCTCCATAATTGCTGGTGTAAGAGTGAAGACACGGAATCCCGGGGCCCACACCCTGGGCTCTGGGAAGGTCTCGGAAGGAACCATCGGGAGGCAGCGAGCTTCCTGTGTCCTCGGCCAGCCACGGGCACAGAGACGGCCCGGGGACCTGGTTCCACGTCGTGCAGAGACCCCACAGGCTGGGGGGGGTCACACGGGGCTCTGCATCCCAGCCCCTCCCTGGGGTCCCAGAAGAGGGTCTCCCGAGGGCAGAGCTCAGGTCTGGCCGGAAGGTGCTGGGTCCCCACCGGTGGCGTCCGGGCAACGCAGACGCTGGTTTGGGGAGGGGCCTCTGTGTCTTTACTGACCCCTCCCAGGAGTGCCAAGGAGAGGGGGGCCATCCCCGCGGCTCAATCTGTGCTCTGAGCTTGTCAGCGTGGCCGGGGGCCAGGCCCTGCCCCCTGCCCTGCCTCTGTCCCTGTCTCACCAGGCCTGGTGCTCGTGCCCACCCAGAGGACAGGGACCAGGCGGCCAGTGCATCTGCTATTCTGTGGGGTCGTGTGGGATCCAGGACCACGGTGGAGTTTCCATCCCTCAGGGGCCTGGTAAACTCCCCTCTGCTGCCATGAGTCTGGAGAGCGTGTGTCCTGTCCCGGGGACCTGCACTGCAGCCAGGGGACAGGGCGTGATGGCGCTGGCGATGTGCATCTCTCGACCCGGGTGCTGGTGACCCGGGCATCTCGAGCTCACAGAAACCTGTCCAGGGCTCTTTCCTGTGAGAGCGTGGAGTTCTAAAGGACAGTTTCTCTGGACCGTCACCAAAGCAGACCGTGGGCGGCTCCCCAAGGACGGCTTCATCCCCGGTGATGGCTCCCTGCACCCTCCGTCAGCTCCGCCTGGCGGTCGTGGACCCTCCTCGTGGACGCTCACCTCCTTTCCCCACCTGGTGTAGCTGTGCTGGTTGCTGGGGGCCCCTGTGGCCTCAGAGACGTGGAAGAACTCAACCACAGACCCCAGCCGGGGAGCCGGCCATGGACCCCCGGCCTGCGCCGCCCGTCCACGGGGCCCTGGACCGCCTGCGCCTCACCCTGGCCACCTCCTCCTCCCGCAGCTCTTTCCTCTCAGAAAAGCTGAGGCCGGAGGGCGATCAGCACCAAGCACGGGGACGTGGAGTCCAGAGACTGGAATGGAAACCCCCGCGGCCTCCCACAGAGCACAGGGCGGGTGTGGCCACCTCCCCACCCCGCACACTTCTTGCAGCGGAAACGCAGAGATGGACCTTGGTCAGGACGAGGGGAAAGGCCAACCACGCTCCACTCCACAGAGAAGCCGAGGAGCTCACACCCTTAGTTCTAATCGCTACCCGAAGGCGAGATCTCATGACCTCCATTTTGCAGATGAGAAAACTGAGGCCCAGAGAGGGTGAGTCACTTGTCTGCAGCACCCAGCCTGCTAGTCGCAGGGCCCAACTCACCCACAAGCCAGAGCGCCCGGCTCCAACCCATGGGCCACTCCCCACCTAGAAGCAGCAGCTGGCCCCGCCCCGTCGGGGACCAAGGGAAAAGAAACACAGCTGCTGGCGTCGAGGGAGACCTGGTGCTGCCGTTTCCGGGCTCTCGGCCATGCAGGGATGATGGAGCAGCTGACGAGGTCACTGCTTCGGTCAACCAACCCACCCAGAGGACGCCTTGACCACGACACACAGCACGGCCGAGCCCCAGGCCACTCAGCCAGCCCTTCTTTACTCCTCCATCCTGGCTCATCCCCTGCAGGTGTGAAGCACACACAGTGGCTGTGAACACACACACACACACACACACACAGTGGGTATGAAGACGCACACACACACACCCCCCTTGGTCCACGGGGCTCCGTCTGAATCCCTCTGGAAACCCCATCCCCCTATACTCCCTCTGCACCTGCTCATGCCACCGCGGGCACACTGGACCCGGGGCCGTCAAGGGCAGGGAGGTGTCTGCAAACACTGGGTGAGGCCTAGGGTGACCCAGGAGCCACAGCGACCCCCTCCCCACCTCGGCTGCATCAGGAAGGGGATGTTCTGAGCCGATCCAGGTGGTGGGGCTCTGAGGGAGTCTGTCCAACCATACCCATCGCAGCTCTTGAGGGTCCCAGGAAGCAAAGGGCCGAGCCTAAGAGGCCTCTCTTAGGACCTGAAGGACTTCAGAAAGGAGAGGAGGCGCCCATGGGACCAGGCCCTGGGGCTACCCCCCTCCCCACCCCATTTTTGCAGTGCTGCGTGGAACCCAGGCTTGGTGCCTGCCACCGAGCTCCACCCCGGCTCTGCCCCTTCCCATGTTCCTTTCTCTCCTCCTCCCGCCTCCAATACTGTCCCCATCCCTCCTGGCCTCTTCTCCGGCCCTCCCTAGAGAGGCCTGCTCCAACCTGAACCCGGCTGCCGGCCTCACCTCACCCCCAGGCCCAGCCAGGCCAGGCCCTTTCTGGAAAGCCCTCGGTGGCTTCTACTGACCTGAAGAAGTGAGGGCCCCCTTGGTCCCCCACTGAACCAGCCCTGTTGCCAAAGGGCTTCAGCCACCCAGTGCCCCACCGCCATGGCCCTCGGACGCTGCCAGCCCCAGAAGTCTGCGCGCGTGATACCCGTTCTGGGTGTCAAAGTGATGGAACTTGGGGAGCCTAGAGAAAACTCGCATTGATGCTTCCAGGGGTGTTGGTGACTGGAGTGTGGGTCAGCCAACTGAGTGGAGGAGGCCGACTGTCCCCGGGGACAGCAGCATCCCCTGGGCTGGGGCCGGTGGGAGCAGGGAACTGCTCCTGCCGCCCTCCGGGTCAAACTTGGGTTTCTCTAGCCGTCGGACTCAGGGCCATGCACCTGTCACTTGGCCCGGGACTGGGGCTGCCAGCCTTGGTCTGGGGTCCATCATGGGTCTCCCTCTTCTTCTGAGGCTGCTGCTGACTGCCTGGCTCTCCACCTGCGACTGAGCCACCGTGCTCTGAGGGACCCACCCCACAAGTCCCCTCTTACGTACACATGCTTCTGTGCAGAACCCTGGCACTCCACAGATAGGTTTTTTTTTTTTTTTTTTGACGCTTCTATTGGTGTGTGGACCCAGAGGTTATCCCCACACCCAGCAGTGGTCCCCACACCCAGGGCCCAGGTGTGTGGGGATGGGACAGAGGACGTCATGTCTGCTCAGGGATTGGCCCATGGGGCTTATTTTTGGTTCTATGGCTCCAGCCGATCTGAACAAAGTTTCCTGATTCAATAATGATTTGGAGTCCAGTCGTGTCCTATGGATCCTAAGTTGTCTGCTTCTGTGTTTAGTGTGAGAAAAATGATACTAGTAGGAAAGCTCCAGCAGGTGGGCTCTTCCTTTACTACACCCCGACTTGAGATGCTAGGAGGAGACAAGCAGGACTTTCAGATGAGCCTCCATCCCCCCAGCCCCAGCCCTGGACGCCCCCAGCCCCATCGCAGCTCTTGAGGGCCACCCTCCCTCTGACCCCATAGCTACCTGGGCACTGTGGCTCTCCTTCCTGCTGGTTCAATAAACCCCTTGGGAGCCAGCTAGACTTTACCCCTAAGTCCCAGCTACCTGGGAAGCCGGGGCAGCAGGATCACTTGAGCCCAGAAGTTCAAGGCCCCTGACAAAGATAGGAGACCCCCGGTGGGGACCAGAGTGGGGCTCAGCCACACAGCACGGACCTAGTTTGCAAGGCCTTGGGGTTGACCCCTGACACTGGAAAGAAATAAAGACAATAATCTCTCTGAACCCAGCCTGGGGAGGCTTCGTCCCCGAGCAGGGACGGTGCGCAGGTGACGGGTGCCCACTTGGCTCATTTCAGGTTCATCTTCAAGCCAAAGACAGAAACCCAGATCACCCCAGGCCCTGATCGTGCACAATCAGTCACAGATGGTGGCTCCACATGGTGGCTCGGGGACTTCTCCCTGCACCACCAGAAGCCAGGCAGGAGCAGGAGGCGCGGGGCGCGGGGGTTGGGGGGGGGCTCATCTTCCGTGGGATTCTGAGAACAGATGGTCCCAACGCAAATTTCTGGGGATCCACTGTGATGTATTTCACAGCGCCTTGACGTCAGAGCCACTGAGAACCCGCCGCGTGGATTCCCACGCTAAAGGGGCAAAGCTCAAGGCTGTGCGGCACACTGAGATGAGGTCACAGCCAGAGGGGGAACCAGAAACACGAGCTCCCTCCTGCAGCTTCTTACCAGGCTAAGGGAAAATGCTGTCAGCACTGTGAAGGTGCCGGGGACTCCCTGCAGACCTATCCAGGTGAGCCCCGCCAGGTCCCAGGTGAGCCCCAGGGTGGCAGCATCCCCCAGAGCCAGGACCCTGGAGCCCCACATGCTCCAGCGAGTCCTGAGGGGGGACGGGGTGCAGGAACAGCCAGCCTCGGCCAGCCATCCAGATGCTCCCGTGAGCTCTGTTGGCATGACACGTCAACAGTCAGTCACACAGGCACGAAAAAGAATCCAAGCTACTCCGGAGACCCAGGAAAGAACAGATCAATGACAAAGCAGAACATGAAATCCGAAGGTGTATCACCTACCCAGACACAGACACGGAGCTACCGGGGGCCTGGAAGTAAAGTGACACAGAGAAGCAGCCAAGGGCACCCTTCAAAACACACCATTAAGTGTGGGATGACGCAGGGACACATTTCCAGGTTGTCCCGCTCCTTTCTGGGCTGAGTCTACTCCCCAGTCTCTCATCAGGAACACAGATTCCCACATGGGTTATTTTCTATTCATCTTTTTACACCATTGCCCACAAAGGAAGCATTGGGGTCACCCGATCTCAACTGTCTCCACTTCCCAGTGACAAAGGACTCTGTGACAAAGACCAAGCATCACACCACAGTGCACTGCAGGGTGGGGACAGGACGGGAGTGCAATTTGTTCAAAGGAAAATACAAGTTTGAGTCCAATTCTTAGCAAATGATAGGCCAACAGGGCTGACACCTCGAGGAGCAAACAGCCCTCACCAAACTGAACCGAGAAGCTACACTAATGGTGATTCGCTTCCAAATTAAAAGCAACAGCAGCGGTGAGGAAAAAGCACGACCGTCTCTAGACAATGAGCAGGGGACTCCCACAGCCCACTCCCTCCACCTCTTCACGGACACGTGGGCAGACAGACCTGGGAGCACGGAATCCAGATTCTTCCAGCATCCTGCGTGAGGGCCCTCAAACTCTAGAAGTGCACTCATTTTAGTTTACAAATAAAAAGCCTTAGCAAAGCCACCCTTAATAGCTTGCTTAGGTAACTATCTCTGCAAATGAAGTCTGGGGAGTTAGCTATAGGTACATCCTGCGCCCACAGAGTATAGAAATAGCTCTAAATTAAAAGCCAGGAAATCACAATGTTTTAAAAATACGCAAGAAATCCTGATTTCTGGTGTCTGAGGGGCCCTGAAGGCTTTTGGTCTAGCCTCAGCCCTGAGGGTCCTGAGCTAGACCTTTTGCAATACTGCATCCTCTAGGCAGCGGGGTTGGGAGCTTTGGCTTCTACACGCCAATCACAGGCAAGATGAGTAACCCAGGGCACCCCAGCCCCCTGCCCTCGTCAGGCAGAAACCGCTGACTGGCAAAAAAGTCTTCTCACTACTTCTGCAGGGCCTGGAGCAACCACTGCAAACCCTTCTCGTGCCAGGTTTGGGGATCTGTTCGAGCCGCCTCATCTACTCAGAAACATGCAGATCCTTCCCACCTACCTGTGTCCCCTGGTCTTATGCCACCCGTGCGTGCCCAGTCACGTCCTTCCCCAGCTTCTGAGTGAGCCCACAGCTCAAGCCCCCAGCCTCTCTCTAGTGGCACCTCTCTTGGGTGGAGGGAGCAGGGATTTTGCCCAGAAGCAGAAGTGCCTCGTCTGATGGAGTCTGATTGATCTTCCCTCCTATTTCACCCATCATTAAAAATTTAACATTTAGGAAAAAACATGTGAACGATATTGTCGGCATCCTACATGAGGCATGTGTGAAGTAGATATTTGGGGTTCAGAGTAGTGTTAAAGGTTATTTGAGTGAGAATCAAAATTTCTCCTGAAATCACACCACCCCATCCTAATCTCCCTTATGATTATTTTGAACACAATCTTATGTAGGCTTAAGTGTCACAATAAAAACAATAATATTACAGTCGCGGTAACTTCCCATCTGGATCACTATTTCACTGCTGGCAGACGTCAGGGTTTCTTGAGCATTTTTAAAACATTGCAAATGGATGTGATTTCCTCAAGCCAAGAAAAACATGCTAATTTATAAAGAGAAAGTGACAAAAAAAAAAAAAAAACCCTGGGAGAATTAAAGATAAAAGAAAATTAGGAATCACATCGCCGTGTCTATCAGGATGAAACCGGACGCTGAACAGCACTGGACACTGTGGCCAGGGACTTCAGTAGGTGACCAGGCCCCTTTCTGATGACAGCATCCACCTAGACACGCTCCCCTGAATCATCATGCTCCAGGGGACAGTTGGTAACCATGGCAAGGACAGTGACAGAAGCTCTGAGGACCTCCAGGCAGCACCTATTCCTTAGATACATCCAGAAGAGGCGCTGGCCATGACAGTCTGGATTCTAACATGAGGGACAAGGAGAGTCACGCTAACTGACTGCTTCACCCTCTCTGCTCTTGGCCACCTAAGAGGGCTCCGCTGTGCCTCTGTTCAGATGCGTCTGGACCTCTGCAGGCTGCTGTCACAAAATTCCTTCCACCCGGTCACTTGTACATGACAGAAATCTACTGCTCACAGCTCTCAGGGTGGGGAAGTCCAAGATCAAGGCACCAGTGAATCCAGGTCAGGTGAGGCCTCTCATACTTGGTGGCTTCTGTGGGACTTCACAAGACAGGAGTGGCAAACAGGCTCCTATCAGACTCTTCTGGAAGTGCACTGATCCCTCGTTCACAAAAGGCCCTACCTTCTCAAATGACCACCCCAGGGAGGAAGTCTCCACATATGAATTCCAAGGGGTACGGCGACATCCTTCTGCAGCCAGGCAGCTCCTGTTGCCAGGCCCCAGACGTTTCTGCAGAGAAATGCTGGGTATTAGAGGGCCCCCTGCAGCAACCGTGAGCCCAGGATGAGACGTGGTGTTAGAACCAACTCTGCCACCACCACCCACACGGAGACGCCGCGGCCTCCATATATAAACCCACATGCTCCTTACCATGGAAAATAGCCCCCGAGTACCACGATCAGGGCCCAGAGCCCAGGGACAGGCTGAGGGGCTCCAGAGAGACCTGATGAGGTTCCTGCCAGGCTGAAACCCAGCCAGGCTGACAAGACCCAGACCCTCGGGAAAGGAAACACATTCTCTGTTCTCATCTCGTCTTTCAATGAGCCTGCATTAGAAATGAGAAATTAACCACCCAAGACTCATCTGTTTCCTAAACCCTGACCTCTGGATCCAGAAATCCTGTCTTCCTTCTAGATCTCACTAGGGTGAGTTTCGGAGAATGTTGAAAGAGAAGGGTCAAGAAAATCAGTAGTGTCCTGGGGAGGAGGAAAGAGCTGGCTGAGACAGGGGCCTGCTGGGGCATCCACGTGTGGCCAGCGCAGGCGGCCATGGTGGGCACAGTGGGCAGCTAGCTGTCAGCACTGGCCGCGCTTGGAGTCTCACCCAGCAGCCATCAGAGGGCGCCACGGCCCACACCGCCTCACGGCTGGCACCTGACAGGGAGCTCGCTGGGAGGTTGCTGAGAGCCTCTGCAACAGCACAGGAAGGAAAGATGGCCCTGCTCTACCCAGGGGTCCCCTGGCACCAGACCAAGCGAGCCAAGAGGCACAGCTACCAAACAAGACAGGGCGGAAATGAGCGGGAGAGGATGCTGGGGAATTGGAGTCACGGGCCATGCGGGAGCCCAAGGGTGAGGGAAGATGTGAGCAGCAAGTTTAGGAGCCCAGGGAAGGCACAGGAAATGAGACCTGCTAACGAGGTGACAGCAGAGGCCCCAGGGACTTGGGGCAGGGAGGAGGCCACACTTCTGGAGCAACTGAGACAAGGAACACTGGGGGAAAGAGGCACAGCTAGGCACAGGGAAGGTGGCTTTGCCATGCAAGAGCCAAGTGACCTGAACGAGTCACTATCCCTCCACCCCCAAGGCCACACAATCACCTCCATCTAGGTCCCTGCAGGCAGGCCCTGCTGGGGGTGGTAAGGGAGGGCCTCTGGTGGGCTGGATTTCCAGGGGCTGAGTTGGCCCTGGCTGGGCAGACCCCCAGGGAGGACAGTCCCCCCAGGAGCAGTAGGTCACGGGGCAGCCTGGTGTTTTGGGAATGAGATCTGGTTCAGACCCCGCTAAGCCTCTCCTCGTCCAGTAGCACTGTCAGGGAGCCTCTGTGCTCCCCTGGTAAAGGGGGCGGGGTGTTCACTGCAAAGGCGAGGAAGCCTGAGGCCAGCTCCCGACCAGTGCCGGAGGGACCCGCTGGTTTACCTTGATGTTTCATAAGGAAGGCGCCACGTGTGTGGGAATCCAGAGCGCAGCAGGGTGAACCTCCCCGTGTCACCAGACAGCTCCAGCCGTTGGCTCACGTGGATCTGGCTGCACCACATCCTCCGCTCTCTCTCTCTCACACACACATACACACACACACACACACACACACACACACACACACACGCAACTCTGCTGCCTCCCCTCAGCTAACTCTAGAGCAAATCGGGGTTGTCGTGCCATTTCAGGAATGGCGGAGCTCGTTGACCTACAGTGAGTCGCCTCTGATGGTGTTTGAAGCAGCAGGTCTGGAGGGGACACGCCCTCTGCTGTGGTGTGGGTGACTGGGTGTCAGATGTCTCCGGAATGCCAGTGTCCCCAGGGCCACCCTGGGGTCTGAAGCCATTATCCCAGACACCTGCACACTACCAGCCCTGATGCCCTCCTGACATCACAAGCCCCAGAACCACCTCCTGGAACAGGATGATTGCCCTGGACGAACAGATGGGTGGGGACACCTCTGACGTCCTCTTTCCTGCTCCTTGACTACTGGGAGGCAGGTGCACGTCCCTGGGGGCCTCACGGATATAGATGTTAACTGGCCATGAGCCAGGGGAAGGGCCAGGCCACGGTCAGCTAAGGTCCATCCTGGAGGACCAGTCAGAGCCTGTGGACCTTCTTCAACCAAAAAGGAGGCCAGGAGGCGGCCACCAGCAGCCACAAAGAACCATCGAGGGCAGAGCAGGAGCCAGGCTTGGGACCAGCAGCTGCAGAACCACCAGCCTCACCCCTGGTCCCAGCTGGGAAGACCCCCTTCTGCAGTGTCAGGGAAGGGACCCTCCCTCAGGTGTCTCCTGCACTCTTCAGATCTAAATCTCACAACATTCTCTGAGGTGCCTCAAGATTCAGGCAGGTGACAACAGAAGAAAAGCATGCAGGAATGGGACAGCAAGGGAGGCTGGGTGACAACCCCAGGAGAACATTAAGTACAGTGTTCAGAGTTTACCAATGGCATGCACGGCTCAGACTTCCGGGGACCCAGCTATCCCACTTCTGGGAACTCGCCCTAAAGAACTGAAGGCGCTGGCTTGAAGCAGAGAGCTCCGCCCACGAGAGCTCCGCCCACGAGAGCTCTTCATAGCGCTGTTCACTGCAGTGGCTGCTCTACCACCATAGACTCAGGAAGATGCTCCTCCGGAGACCCTCCCCATACTGTTCTTATTATGTTAATAAGAACAAAAATTCTTATGTTAATAAGAACAAAAATGTCTGCAAAGATGGGCTGGGCTGTGGCTCAGTGGTGGAGCGCTTGTCTAGCATGTGTGAGGCACTGGGTCGATTCTCAGCACCACATAAAAATAAAATAAATAAATAAATAAAGGTCCATCAACATCTAAAACAATTTTTAAAAAAATGTCTGCAAAGAGCTCAGTGTGCTTTGAAACTTTCTATCTTCTGTAAGGGCTAAGTTGCTCTCTCACAAAAGCTAAATTTGCCTGCAAACTGGATGATGTACAAGAATTGTCACTTCTGCTTTCTGTGGTTAAAAAGTTGCACAACCTTGGCCTAACCTAAAACTACGGGACAAAGAGTAACTGTTATGTCACCCACCCACCGACCCAGAACCACCCCCCTGAGTATAAAGAAAAAAGAATTTCCAGACTCAAGGCCCAGCGATTTTTAGGTGATAGCCACTCTGGACCGATGCAGCTAATAAACCTGCTTCCTGTTGATTGCTCGGGTGTCCAGCCTCCTCTGTCCTCCACCAACAACAGCCTGAGAGGCAGAAGCAACTCGAGTGTCCGTGGCTGGATGAACGGACGAATACCTGGTGTATGCATGGAAGGGAACCATGACCCAGCCCTAAAGAGGAAGGAAATCCTGATGCACAGGACAACCCAGAGCAGCCCTGAGGACAGTACACCAGGGGACACAAGCCAGGCACCACGGGCCAGATCCTGAAGGTTCTGCTCACTTAAGAAACTTCAAATGGTCCAAACCACAGGGACAGGAAGTAGATTGTGGTTACCAGGGACTTGGGGGAGTTGATGTTTCCTGGGTACATAGTTCTGGAGGCGGCGGTGGTGACGGTGGCACAGCCATGTGAACGCACTTAGTGCCACTGAGCTGTGCACCTAAAAATGGTTAAAATTGTAAATTTCATGTTGTGCATATTTTACTACAATAAAAATAATAAAAATCAGACAACTTATGGTAACCACTGGCCAGTAATTTTAAACAATATCAGTGATTAAAATACTCCTCTCTGGGGACAGGCCACTTCCACAGAGTCCCCTGCCACCCAGCCCCTGGGTATCCACCCTGGCTCCTGCCATTTCCTGTCCTCCCTTAGATGGTGAGGCTGGTGGAGGCCGCTCTTCCGGACTGAAGGCCGATTCCACAGGTACCAGGTGTTAGAACCAGAGCAGGGCTCCCTGCCTGAGACGGGAACGTCAAGGTCGGCATGCATCTGGGTGCTCCCAGGCTTCTTGGAGGACACCTTCTGACAGCTATGGAGCCTTCCCCCACTGACCCAAAAGGTCACCACCATGGACCACCTGGAATTTCAACACCAGGAGTGACCCGAGCCTCAGGGTGCAGGCCAGGCCCGGCAGTCGGCCCACACGGGAGGAGTCCTGCTTCTGTCCAGATAATCTGCTCACGCGTGAGCCACGGATTAACCGCCACGGCCGACAAGCCCCTTTAGTAGGATGGGCTGGTGTCATGGCCGCCCTTCTTTTCTGATTTTTGCTGGCTTATCTGCCCTTTGGGGTGAGGGCAGAACGAGGTTGGCTTTCAGTAATCCTTCTGGTCAACAGCAGACACTGCTGAGGGCCTGCCATGCCCAGGGTCCTGTCAGCTCCCAGCTGGACCCAGCTCCCTGCTGGGTCGCAGGGACACACTGCAGAGGGAGAGCTGGGTGCTGCCTGCACAGTCTGTGAAGCTCATCTGAGCAGCCTAGGGGTGGGTCGGTTATGATCCCATTTTACAGCTAAGGAAACTGAGACACAGAGAGTCTGGGCAACCGGCTCAAGGCTGCAGGTTCAAATCCAGGCTCTGTGTTGCCAAGAGCACTCCAGGGCTCATCACGACACCCCGTGCCGCGCCTGTCCCAGAGGGCCACTCCCCAAACACCCTCTGGGGAGTTGGAAACACCTAGAGGAAGGGAAGATCTTGAACCACCATGGGAAGCCCCCAAAACTCCTCAAAACAGGGTCCTGGAGTCGGATACTGACCTGCAGAGGGACTTCAGCATCTTAAAGATGCCTTTTAAGGAGTGCAGGGCCCATACCCTGCAGAGGGAGCGGCTTCCAAGCTCCTTGGGACAGGAGAACAGCCACCCAGAGCCCCTCCTCCTCCACTACAGCCCTGCAGTCCTGGCACGGACCCCTGCCCTCCCCCCACATCCCAGGAGATGGGAAATCAAGGTCAAAAACAGCATTGAGGTGTAGGGTGCAGGGCAGGAGGGAGGCCAAGGAGCTGTCCATGTCCTTGACACCCCAGCTCCGCCTCACAAGACAGGGCCCAGGCTCCCCCTGAGCACCCAGGGAGAGAGCTCTTGCACAGAAGCCCTGGAATGTGTCCACATGGGCCTCATGCCCGGTGACCTTGACCACTCGCTGATCGCCAGGCATGGTTCTGAGACCTAAAGGCTGCTCCTTTACTACCTTTTATCTCTGAGTGCGATCCTTACCCCACCACGTTGCAGAGAGGGAAACTCAGGCTCAGAGAGGTTTAGTGACTTGCCTGAAATCACACAGTTAGCACTAGCAAGAGCCAGCATTCAAAAAGCAGCGCGCTGCACCATGCTCAGACTCTCGAATATGCCACTCCTCTTACAGTGGCCGATCTGAGCCAGGAGGGAAGAAAGAGACAGGGGACAGGGAGGTAAAGAATCGATGGCTCTCCTTTGCTGGTGCAGCCAATGAGATCATTCACAACCAACCCCTGTGAATAGCTTTCTGACAACACAGGTTTAGTGGGCACTGAGAGCCTCCTGGTCCTCTAGAGGCTGCCTAGAATGCCCCCTCCAGGAAGCCACCCAGGATTGGCCTGTTGAGCCTTTAAACTTGCTGCCTTTTTCCTGAGCCCCAAGACCTCTCCTTACACCTGATTGACAGCCGCCTGCTTGATGTCGGATTTCTTACTCAATTCACCTTTATATCTCCTGCCCCATGCTGCAGGCCTCCTGCACATGCTGATGAAGTTTCTAGAAATCAGAATGGATCTTTAAGCCTTCCTTGTATTAACCCTCCCCGAAACAACATCAGCTCTGGAATACGCCTGAGGTCGTGCTGTGCACCCCTCGCCTCTGGTCTTGACAAACACAGTCCTGAAACTTAAAGTAAATTCTAATTACAGAAGCGAGGCCGAGACTTCGGCCTGAGAAAGCCTTTCTTATGCTGATAATTTCCAACACTACTTTACCCAGAGGCCCTGCCCGTGGGCCCTTCTGGGGACCTGCGGAGTATATTTCATGCTTCAGTTGAGGGGAAAAAAAAATACCCGGGGCCAGACAGAGATATTCACAATGCCTGGGCAGTAATCAAAATTCATTTGGTTCAGTGTTTACTCGGCTCCTATCTCAATTGAGTCACGCCAGAGTCATTAAACGGTTTGCTCCAGATGCATCCTGGCGTGGATTCAGAGCTGAAAGCCGGCTCTCGGCTGTGGTGAGGGTGAGCCAGGCACGGCTCTGGGACACGCTGACAGCAAGGGCCGTCTGGAAGCATCTGTCGCCTTCACTCATTTATAACTGTTGGCCGTCCTGTGGGCGCCGTGCTGGGCTGAGGCAGCTACTCAGGGGCTCACGCAGTCTCCCTCGCCCTTGGCCACTTCCCAGTAGAGCAAGGAGGCCAGCTGGGGAGAGCAGGTGGCCCTGGGCTTGTGCCTGCAGCCGGTGGGCGGGGGAGGGGTTAAGTCCAGAGGCGGCAGAGAAGATGCGCTAGTCCCGCCTGTGCCAACAGGCGGGTTCCAGAGGAGGGGAGACGCGCACTCTGCAGGCCAGGCAGGCCTATGTGCCAAGAAAGGGAGGGGAGGGCATCCGTGGCACTTGTGTGGCCGGCTCTGTCCCCAGCTGGCAGTCCCACACTGGAATCCCTTGACCCCTAGGGCACAAGGCAGACAGTGTGCAGGGCAGGGCGTGGGGCCGGTCACAGGGCGCCCCCCCCCCACTGTCATGGGACAGTGACAGGGACATTTCTGCTGGTTACCAAGACAACTGTGAGGCCATTGGAAGGATGGAGACAGGGAGACAGGCAACCAGGCAACTGCCCCCTGGTCCACACTGGCCAGTGGAGGCTTCCTGACCCCAAGTCCAGCCACCTTTCTAGGCAACAGGTTCCAGGACCCAGAAGAGACGCACTTCCCGCACCTGCCACTGGAGGGCAGAGTGCCCCAGGCAGGACCCTGGTGGAGCCCCAGGGACAGGTCTGGAAATAAAAGTAGCTCTAGGAAGGCCGTCCCCCAACCCCTTCCACCAGATGGTATCAGTGTCCACAGTGACCTACAGAGGAGGCAGCTTGGACCTGTGTTCCAGTCCCCACTGTGACCACAACAGCAGCCTCCAGGTTACCAGGGGACACCAGGCACAGCTTCACTGTGTGTGTGTGGGGGGGTGGTTGTGGAGCAAGCCCGCTCCCCTTCAGGACAAGAGGGTCTTTGTATTATTATCCCTCATTATAGATAGATCATTTTTTTTTCTTATTTATGTTTCCTTTTTTTGTAGCCAGGGTTCTGAAGCCAGAGCATGGAAAAAAGTAACTCTCTATTTAAAACTTAATAGTTCTGTTTGTAGAAAATGCAGGTACACTATAGACAACATTCAAAATATCAAACAAACATGAAGAAGAAAATGAAATTCACCCAGATATGATCATTCAACATCTGAGCTACATCTGTAGGTATTTACTAATCATACGCAATTGTCCCTTGGCGTTGGGAGGGACTGATTCCTGTACCCCGCGAATGCCAAAGTCCATGATGCTCACGCCCCTTAAACAAAACAGGGTAGCATCTGCCCCAGCCTGCGTGCCTTCTATTTCAGACTTCAGAGCCTCTCCACGTGACGCGCAATGCCTAATTCAGCGTTAAGTGCGTGCGGACACTCGTCAGGCTGTTGTTTTGGGAAGATGGCGAGAAAAAGCAGCCTGTCCACGATCAGTACAGATGCAACTTTCAAAAACTGCTCTGGGCACGCGGTCTGTTGAATCTGCAGATGGAGAGCCGTCCACTGCAGAGTGCGACCGGCTCTGGGGTTCCAAACGGGAACTGTGCATTCCTATCTCATTGTCCACGCCACACCCGCCCCCCGTAATAACCTGGAGCCAGAATGTTCTTTTCAGTTCAGTTGCTCAATGGTCTGAAAAGCTGGTGGCATATTCATGTATCGGCACCAACTGTGCCTCCACCCAGGCCAGGTCCTGCAAGAGGCCACAGGGACACAGGCTGTCAAGAGGCCACAGGGACACCAAAGACACACACTCAACACTCATTCCCCTTGACGTTCAAGAAGCACCTAGTGGGCACTTCTCATGTGCCAGGCACCAGCCAGGCAAGGGAAACCCACAGTGACCAAGACAGGCGAGGCCAGCTCTCAAGGGCTCTCATTTGAAAGCAGAGCACCGGGCAACACACAAGTAAAAACCAAGGTAATTATAGTAGTTCTGGCGACATGAAGGGCAATGAGATTGGGCCAGGCTGTGGTAGAGTCATGTGCGACAGGGAAGACTGGGAAGGCTTTTCTGAGGAGGTGACATTTAAGCTGGGGCCTGGATGACTCAAAGAATCCACCATGTCAAGACCCAGGACAATTGTTCCAGAAAAGGGGACGTGCAAAGGCCCTGAGACAGAAAGGAGTTGGGGAAAAAAAACAGCGCAGATTATCAGGCAGGGGGTTGACTGATCCCCTCAAATAACAAATAAGATGGCAGGTATGAGTTGCTACAATAAAGCAAGATTTCTTTTAAGAACTTCGATGCATTTTAAAATAACCTTTCTTGAGTTTCCTACTGCTCTCTGGATGGGGATTAACTAACCGTGGCACGCCCGGAGTCCAGCCTGAGCCCTTGACCTCTAGATGCTCTGCACGCCCAGCTTAGCCCTGCTGCTGCACGTGGAGCCAGCCGAGGTGTGGAGCCCTGGCCTGCAGGTCCAGTGTCCTGCTGTGTGCGATCCTGGGCAGGCTCCACCTTCCTGGAGCCTACAAGTCACTCCTGCTCCAACAGCAGGAGCCCATGAGGAGGCTGCCATCCCTCAGCGGCCACCCTGGAGGCCCAGGGGTTGGAAAGCGGCCTCTCTCCCGCAGAGAAGCCCCACTTGGTGTGGGGTGAGCCGCCAAAACCAAATCTCAGATCACCACAGATTATCCCCATCTCAGTGCTGCAGCATCTGCCCAGGAGCAGGAAGGGCACGGTGCCCTCCCCAGCCTGGGGCCTGGGGCCTGCGGGGCACCAAGCAGCTCCCCAGAACAAAGTCCTGCCTGAGGCTGGAGGAAGCCGAGCACCGGCCCCTTCATCAGTGACCCAGGCCCAGGATCTGAGGGACCCCAGGGAGCAGCCTGCCGCCGGGCCAGCGCCCCCTGGCGGCCTCCCCGAGTGGCAGGGTTCTGACCTTCGCAGCGGTTCTGCCTTGCACCCGGAGGGGCCGCTCTGGCTTCCCGCTTCCCCAGCGGCCGGCAGGGTGGCCACGGGCGATGCACCGCCAGCAGAGAAGTCCCGACCTCGAGGGTCTGCAGCGCGGCCAGGACAGGCCACCTGCCCCGGAGCGTCCCAGGGCTCCGGGCCGCGCGCTGGGGGGGCCGGGGGGCCCGGGGCAGGGGACCCCT
>NW_025999900.1:57215416-57242213 GCF_001458135.2 Marmota marmota marmota | reverse complement strand
CCCGGAGCGTCCCAGGGCTCCGGGCCCAGAGCTGGGGGGCGGGGCCGGGAGGACCTGCCCACTGGGGGCGGGGCTGAAGCCAGGGCCAGGCTTGAGCCCAGACCCGGTGACTGGGCGGGTCGGTGCGGTGGGCAGGTGGTGGCAGAGGCGGTGGGCAAGACTGCCAGCCTCGAGGGAGCAAGCCCTGGCACCTACCACGATGGCACCAATGGCATCCAGCAGCGGGCGTCCTAAAGTCCCCCCTCTCCAGGGCCCCTGCCACCCAGGCCTTGAGTGGGAGGGGGAGCCCAGGGGGAGGAGAGGACAGGGAGCTTCCCGCCAAAACCCCCGGTGCCACTGTTCCCCAGCTCTGCCCCTTTCCCTCCTGCGCTGTCCCCCCAGCTGCCCCGGGACCCCTGCAGAAAAGCGAGGAGGTGGCCCTCGCCCCTGCCTGTGGGTCACGGCAGAACCGCTGACAGCATCACTCCTGCCACTCAACCGTCCCCTGAGCGCACGGGCCCTGAGGCTGCAGGAGCAGACGGCACCCACCCTTCACAGATGGAGAAGGGACCTGACCAGCAAGCGCCAGAGCCAAGATGGACATCCTCCGCCCGTTATCAAGGCCACCCACCTGAGGCCGGGCTTGCTCTGGGTCCAAGTCACCGTTTTGCACCTTGTTTAATAAAGCCATCTGCTTCCTTGGTGCTGTTAATGTTCACTTATGAAAATTAAAAACGTCCACTATTAAAACACCAATGACATCTTTCAAAATGACTAGAAAAGAAGAATAGGAAAGCCCCTACACATAAAAATGACTGAAGTTTGAGGAGCCAGAGATGCTTTCGATCCCGATTTGATTTTTGCACTTTGCACATGTGAGCTGAGTGCACCCCACACACACGTACAGATTTCTATGTCTCAAAAAAAGTTTGCTTGATTAAATTAAATTAAAACCCCCCATTCAAAAGACACCACCAAGAAGAGAAAATGAAATGTGCAGAATGAAATGCTACCAAGCAGACAGCTGGCAAAGCAGTCAGAAAACAGGATGTAATATAAATAAATAAATAGATAAATAAATAAATAAAACGACGACTCCAGCGCCTCAGGAGGCTGAGGCAAGAGGCTGGCAAGGGGAGGCCATCCCGGGGAACTTAGGTAAAAAGGGCTGGGGATGTGGCTCAGGGGTAGAGCACCCCTGGGTTCAATCCCCAGTACCAGAAAAAAAAAAAAAAGAAAGAAAGAAAAGAAACAGAAAATTGGACAGAGACTTAGACACACCACAGGTGGGAAGGGATGGGAATAGCGGTAAGTACCCCAAAGGTGCTCAGAGCCTCTCTTCTTCAAGGAAATGACATGAAAAACACAAGAACAGAGACAGCGGTCAGGACAGGAAGCAATGGACGCTCCCGTCCATTTGAGTCTGACACAGAAGATCCACGTGGCCACACACGTGAATGGGGCACAGAGAGACCCCCGCCGTGACCCAGGGGGTCTCCTCTGTGCTCAACCAAAACGATGACATGCCCCTGCCTGGGAAGGTGCAAGGATGTCAGACAGCCACTGGCTCGGGGACAAGCCCCGCACTCCTGAGTGCGTCCCGGGGACCTCCAGAGCCCTCTCTCCAGATCATGGTGCCTTTCAGTGAGGTGTGGACACCTGCTGCACCCAGGTGGAGGCCAGCCACCCGGCCCTCTCCCCTACACTGTGGGGCAACCAGCCACCAGGTCCCTCCACTCCCTCCCAGGGCGATGGCCAAGCTGCCGGTCACATCACCACTGTGGGGATGGTGACCCAGAACGTGCCCAACCCCTCCTGCCTGGCACAGGGGGTCTCTGCGCACAGATCCTCCTCCTCGGGGGCCACACTCCTGTCACTCTGTACCGAAAGACAGTGCCCCCCGAGGCTCCTGTCATAACCCGTCCCCTCACTGGTGCGGTTCCATTTTCTCCAAATGCCCTTGCCCCCTCCTCTGGTGCCACCTGCCTCTTCCATGCCCAGCTCCGGGGTCACCTCCTCAGTCGCCCCCTGGGGCTCCCAGTCCTAAGTGTGACACATTTTCTGCTCTAATGTCTGTGACCTTCGTCACATCCCGGCACCTGGTGAGCCACACCCCACCACTCTCGGCAGGGAGAGGAGCCAGTTAATACGGGTTTAACTGAACAACACGGTCCCCCGGGGTCTGCAGAGGAGGGTGCGCTCCACGCTGTTCGCCCATTTTACTGGTGGAAACGGGTTCTGAGGGGCCAGATCTGAGCCTGGATCCTGCTCGCTACCCGGCAGCTGTGGGTCCTGGGACGAGTTGCTCGCGGCTGCCGGGTCTTGCCACCCCCTCCACGGGGCGGGAGGTGCCCATGGCTACCGGGATGACCGAGTCGGGGCCCACAGCAGGGACAGGCAGGGGCCCTGCCCTTCAGGAAGCCTCCCCTGGAAACAGCCCCCTAAGATGGGGTCATCCGCCCGGCACCGGCAGGCTGGGGGCTGGCCCGTCTCCTGGGCACTGCGGGAGGGTCAGAGGCTCCCTGCCCCCGTCAAGGTGTGACATCCAAAAATGTCTCCAGACACGGCCAAATGTCCCCCGGAGGTGGGAGAGAGCCAACTGCTGATTTAGACTCTGATCCCGGGAACCTGAGATCTCCCGGGCACCTGAGCTAAACCAGCTTTAGCCGCTGCCCTGGGGGTGGGGGGGATAATCTCTGCCTGGAGAATGGCCGCCCAGCTGGGCACGCTGCCTCCCGCAGCAGCCGGGCAGGTACCGACCCGCCCGTCCTGGCAGAGGCTGGGGGCTCTGCGGGGCTCCTAGGCAGCAGCCAGGTCACACGGCAGCCTTCCTATCCACTCCCCCGAGGCCTGAGCACACCGAGGCCAGAGGAGCCTGCGCTCCTCCCTGCCCAGGATAAACCTCACTCACGTGTCAAGGTGCGCCAGGCCGGCTTTGCACTTTTACACGAGAGACAGTGAAAGTTTGGGAAGGTGGCATGCCCCAGGCCACCCGATTACACCCATTTGTGGCTGATCTGAAGAGCTCTGTGTCCGTAGCAACCCTGTGAGATGGGTTTTATTGGCAGCTCCATCTTACAGATGAGGAAAACGAAGCTCAGAGAGGTTAAGTAAGTTATGCGAAATCACACAGCTTGGCAGAGCCAGGATTTGAACCATATCTGCCTCTCTCCAGAGCCCATTCTGCTACTGCACCCTACTGTGGGACTACCCACTTATAAACCCTCCCTCCCCAACTCACTTCTCTGGCCTCATGGCAAATAGAACATGAGTGAGTGTTATGAGAACCCAAACTGTCTTTTTTATTCATCTACTTTTTAGTGCTGGGGATCAAATCCAGGAACTTGTGCATGCTAATCATGAACTCTACTGCTAAGCCACACTCCAAAAGCCTTTTTTCTAATTGAGGTGAAATTCACAAACATGAAATGAAACCATTTTCAAGTACACAATTCAGTGACATTTGGTATTCAAAATGTTGTGCAACCACCACCCCGACCAGTTGTAAACACTCTGTACCCACCAACCAGCTACTCCCCACTACCCCCACCACAGCCCTCGATGACCACCAATCTTTCGGTCTCTGGATTTGAGTGTCCAGGACATTTGTGGCCTTTTGCATCTGGCTTCTGTCACTCAGCATAATATTTTCCAGATCCATCTACGTGGTTTCAGATATCAGGTCTTCAACCCTATTTATGGCTGTGTAATAGTCCATTGTATGGATATACCACATTTTATTCACCCGCTCATTTGTTGATCAACATTTGAGGTGTTTCCACCTTTCAGCTATTATGAATAATACTGCTATGAATATTTGTGTCCAAGTTTTTGTTTGAGCACCTGTTTTCTATGATTTCAGGCAGATATCTGGGAGTGGAATTTTGCAGGATCATATGGCGATTCCATATTTAATTTATTTAGGAACATTCAATCTGTTCTCCGCCATGGGGGCACCATTTTATATCACCACCTGCCATGTATGGAAGTTATAGTTTTTCCATGTCCTTCCCAACACTTAAAAATCACAAATTCCCTACTGGGTATAAATTGTTATCACCAGACTTGTCACTCAATGAGCTTCATTCTAGAGGTCCTCAAGTCACTTATGGGAGAAAAGGGTTAAACGATGCTTTATCCTCCCAAGCCAAGTCCCCGGGGAGGAATCTGGTGGCATGGGAACCCTTGGAGGCAGGCCTGATCACCGGTTTCCTTTCTCACACGTCTCCCTGGTTTTCCGATGGGGAAGTTCTGGGGTGAGGGTCGGGAGGGGGACAAACCGCATTTCTAATCAGATTTAGGTTAGTGTCGTGTGACATGCAGGTCACAGGCAATGAAAAAACGTGCTCTCTAATCTGTTGACATTTTGTTGCCCAGAGGACTCAAAACTACATGTGCCTTTTGAAATTTAATAAAACCAACAGATAGGAGCCAATGTTTAAAGAGAATTAAAGATCTATTAACAGAAATAGGTCAAGCGAGCAAATTGCAAAACATTCCACCCGATGTTTAAAGGTCCCCTAACTTCTTCCGTGTAGTCGGATGTGGAAATCCTCTTTTTTAAGGCTCAATATACCCTGAGCACGAATTTAAAATGCAGACTCAGGTCTCAAATGCTGAAGGTAACGGGAAACACAGCAAGACCTGTTGGTGCAGAGGAGGGAAGGTAAAGCCGGGGAGTCCCTGAGCCCCCTGCAAACTGTGGGGCACCTGCTTGGGGGCGCACCCTGGCCACCGCTGTGTGGAGAAACTTGTGTTTTTTCTCTGTATTCCCACCAACTGCTCAAGTATCCTTGGCCGGCCAGGTGGGTTCTTCCAGATGACCTTGAGTTTGATCTTGACCTTGTCCCTCGCTGCCTGAGGACCTTGGCACAAGCGGCTTCCCTGCTCTGAGGCCCCGACGTCTCAGTTAAGTGGGAGGCAGGTCCCTGGGGGCGGCTCGCAGGGCACAGCCCAGCCAACACCAGGGCTCCCTGCGGCCTTCTGGACTTCAGGCTGATAAAGGCACAGTGGGCCCTGCCCGGGAGGGGGAGGTTGAAAAAAGAAAGAAATCACACAGGGACCAAACCACTGCCCAAACCAGGGACCTCCAGAGACCTGCCATCTCCAGGACATGGGCACAGAGGAGAACGAGCAAGGAGCCTTCTGGGGTTTCTCTGCATTTTGGCAGGAGACGCCCTTTCTAAAGAGGCAGTGGCGGCCCAGGTCTGGACTGGATAAAGAGCCATCGCCCAGGGGCGGTAATCGCTGGCAGCGCAGGGGTTTTAGTCCTTGAGGAATCACACGGAGATGTTCATGAAATGTGATGAACAGGATTTGCATCAGAATCATATGGGAAAGGGTCAAGGGGATATGGATCCCAGACTGGCCACAGCTGACCACTGCTGCAGTGGGTGACAGTGGACAGGGGCTCATCATGCCATTACCTCGGATCGCATATCTGTTCAAAGTTTTCCACGATAGACCGTGTTCTTACACAGGAAGAAAAGGCCCAACGAGGTCAAGCTCCGACAGACCCAGGGAAGGCGGCCTTCCTCCCTCCCTCAGGAAGTCGGGTGTGTGACCTACTCTCCCCTGGGTTCACGTCACCATCCCGGGGTCTTCCCCACGCAGGGAGCCCCTCTGATGAGCAAAGGGCCTACAACGAGGAGCATGTCCCCCCCCCACCGTGTGTGTGTGTGTGTGTGTGTGGTGCTGCAGGTTGAACCCAGGGCCTCGTGCGAGTGAGGCGAGCACTCTACCAACTGAGCACTGTCCCCAGCCCACAAGAGCATCTCCTTCTGCACGTGTGCAGGAGTCTGGAAGAAATGGCAAGCTCTGCTCATCTCTCACAAAGGAATTAAAACCCAGAGACAAGACGTGCCCCAAGCCGCACAGCTCCAGGCTGGCAGGTGCAGGTGCAGAGGGCCCCTGACCTGACATCTTGTCTTTTTGCCCCACAATCCAGGAGACTTGCCCAACCTTTTGTTAAAGTTCTTCGCTTCAACCGCACCTAAATCCCAGAGGTTCTCTTCTGCAATCTCAGATCAACTTATTTTGATGCCTCTCAAACCTAAAGTTTAAAGACAGCGACGAGCACCCATGGCCCTTTACCTAGATTCACCAATTGGTATTCGCCACGGTCACTGTCTCTGTATCGTGTCTGCCTCGCTGAGCCATCTAAAAGTAGGTGGCTGACGCCACGTAATTCTTCCCTAAATATATAAGAGCACTTCTCTTCTTAGAACAAGAATGTTCTCCACGCCAATGGGTCTCAACCAAGGGCAAATTTGCAAAGACCCCCCTTCCTCGGAGGAGACACTTAACAGGGTCCGAGGAGAACTTTATTCTTTGGGGCTGCAAGAGAGGGTGCTGCACTATTGGCATCTAGTGGGCAGAGGACTGGAGGCTGCCAAACATTCCACAATGCACAGGACAGGAGTGACCCAGCCCAGGCGCTGCCCCAACACGGGCCCACGGTCGAGGAACCGACTCCTCCTATAACGTTCTCTCACACGCACCTCAAGTCCACATTCTCCAGTTTTCCCCAAGGATGTTTCATAGACATATTTTTTCCAGATTGGAATCCAAGCCCTGCATTTGGGGGCAAAGTCACAGAGATCTTGTCTTCCTTTTCCCTTGACATCTCAAGTCTCGAGGCAAGGTCCTGTGACTCCGCCCCAGGTGCGGAGCTGCCCCTCATTTCCTCGCTCCACTTCTGGGAACAGTTCACCCCAAAGCTGCGCAGAAAGCACCTTCCTCAACCAAAACCAGGAGTCTGGGGAGAAACTGACCTCAGGAGGAGGCTCAGCTCTAGTATTGGCCTGCTGCCTCCCTGCTGTGTGACCCTGGGCGAGTTACTTGGACTCTTTGTGCACTGAATTGAAAAAGAAACCGAAGCAAACACCCTTCCCTGCCTATGCCAGGATTGTTTCAAACATCTAAAAAGACAAGGTTTGTGAAAACCCACAGAAAAGTGTCAAGTGAGAATTATCACCATCGTCCTCATTATCCAGCTGACAGAGGAATCGAGCCATGTTGGTGTGGATTCTGTCATCCAAGCTGTGCCTGAAGACACTCCCAGGTTGTGCTGGCCCCAGGGGTTTATTTCAAGGCAGAGGGTATTATGTCAGGGCAGGGAGATTCCGCCCTCAGTGCTAAACTCACAGGGAAGCCCTGTGTGTACTCCAGGCAAGCACAACGCTAATCAATGTGCTCCCCACTGCCGGAGGACACAAGGTCATTCTCTCCAACAACCGTCCCTGCTCAACAAGGCTGCCCTGACCTTGTCCTGGTGACCTGAGCTGGGTTTATTCTGAGCATGTGGGTAGCAAACTCCTGTGCTTCCAATTGCATCACCCCAAGACCACCTGCCCACCAGAGGGGTCTCGGTACATGGGCAGCTCTGTGGCCCTTATATGTGCCACATCCTCTCCTTCCCGGAGGCATGGCCCTGGGATCAGGGGCTCCCAGGGCAAGACTGAGGTGGCCAGCACCAACAGCAGGCCTTCCTCCAACCTCAGCCAGCCATAGCTCTGGTGTCTTAACTTCTCAGTGCCCCAATTGCCTCATCTGTAAAATGGGCATACGCCTGTCCCACAAAAGCCTCGGAGCTGAGACGGGATGACCTGCATGAAGGGTTTGTAACTGTGCCTCCCACGTGGCGGGCTCTCGTCTAACTGCTACCAGTGGTGCCTGGAACATGGTAGAAGCCTGTAAGCAGCCTGTGGCGGGACCTGAACCTGGAGCTGCCTGGCTCCATCCTGCCTCTGTGGCTTACATCGCACGACCTTGAGCAAGGGCATCACTCTGCCTGCCTCAGCGTCCTCAAGACTTGTTGTAAGAATTAATGACAGTATCCTGAAATCCCCAGAACAGTGCCCCTCCATGCTAAGTAATCAGCCAACAGGAGCTGCCCTCTGAGTCATCTTCCACCTGCCTGGGGACCTCGGTGTCACAGCACATGCCTCCCAGGTGGTTTTAAGATGCTGGGAAGTGAGGCTGATTGGCATCACCAACATGTCCCTACGTAAGACAGGCCACAAGGGGTCCCAGCTCGGGGGTCCCAGCTTGGGGTCAGGTCTAGGAGGGAGAGAGACACACCAGCACCCAGAGGCCAACCCTTGTGCTCAGAGAGCTGAGAAACCCCGCATCCCCAGGTAGAGCCAGCAGACACGAAGGCCTTGACTGCAAGCTAAGAGCCCGCCCAGAAGGTTCCACTCCAGAAAGGGGGTCACCAAGGCCACAGCAGGCTTGGGGTTGCTGGAGTTCTCCTGAAGCCCTGAGCCCAGACCAACCTCACCAGCATCCAGTGGCCTGAGCCGGAATTTCAGTTTGATTCAAACTTCTCACCCCAGCACCCGCCCGACGATGTACAAATGACCAGCGAGTGACCCTTTCCCTCAGGGAGCTCCCCGCAAGACATGGGGTGGCAGCAGGGCAGTGGGAGGTGGGCAGACATGGAGGATGTCCACGCCAAGCGGCCTGGCTGTGCCCAGGGAGGGCCTGGTTTCAGACTCAGGGCATCCAGGAGGGCCTCAGGGGGGAGGCGCCAGAGAGGCTGAGCCGGGGAGGGGGGAGGCGGGCAGAGGGAAGGGCAGGCAAGGCCAGGAGAAAAGGGGTGCATTGGGGAACACGCAGGGTGTGGGCAGAGGGGGGAGGCCCAGAGATGAACTCCATTCACCGAACGCCCACTGCACAGAGTCAGGCCAGATGCCACCTGAGATTCAGTCACATACACTCACACAGGAGCCACCTGCCCCGGTCACTGATGGAGCTTGTCATGGGGTGGGAGGTGATGGAGTGGCCCCAGGCTCTTGGAGATCACGAAGGGAGGAGGTGAGGAAGGGGGGTGGAGGGGAAGGGGGAAGAAGAGGGGGAGGGGAGGGGGAGGGGTTGAGGGACAGGAGCCAGCTGTGTAGAGACAGGGAGAGCTTCCAGGTCTAGGAAACAAACTGCCTTCCATCTTCCTCTGTTTCCACATCTCCTGAGACTCTGGCAAAGACCTGGGTGGGAAAGGCTGTCTTCTGTGGGACTGTGTGTTCCAAAGTCACTGTTGGGTGCCCAGAGCCAGTCCCATCTCCTCCCTCTGGCGCACAGCTGCTGCTGTGTGTACACCTGTTTCCATCCCACGTGTTTATGGATAACTCTGCGCTTTCTCTGCCTCTTCCTTGCTATTGTCCCCAAGGGCGGTCACCCACCCTCTGCCCCACTTCCCCCAGGAGCCTAGCAGAGAGTCCACCCAGAGAGGTCACCGCGGGCAAGATTCAGCCCATCCCACGGAGGCCTGGGGCCACACCTCCAACCACGACTGGGTAGGGAGCCGAGGCACCTGCATCCTGTGTGGACACAGCTAATGGTGATTAGCTAATTACGCGGCACGCTAATAATGATGATCTAATTATGTCACCAACGCAGTGTGGAAAACAGAAATAACTGGCTGAGCGAGTGGGGGGACGTTTCAGGGGAGAAGCCGAATCTGGAGGGCAAAGTGACCAGCAGAGGGGCCGCCCTGTACAGAAGCGGGATGCGCCTGTGGGCAACGCAGGACACTCGTGGGGGTCAGTGTGGAATCCGACGCAGACGGTGGCCAGGCAGCAGGCGCTCAGGGCTGCAGACTGAGAAGCTGCTTCTGCATCTCCAGGGCGAACTTTGGAGACTTTAACCAAAGGCGGAGGTGGGCAGGCAGGGCTCTCAGAGTCAGTGTGGCGGCCGCATGCAGCGTTTGGCCGACCCCAGGCGCTGTCATCTGTACCATCAACACCGTGTAAAACCACGTTCAAAGGTGCACTGGGCACAGCAGCCACCAGCTGCACTGGAGGCCACGGAGCAGGACACAGGGGCTGCGCAGGCCTTGGACAGCCATGGGAGTGGGTCCACTGTGGCTGCAGATGTGCGCACGCCCTGTGCAGATGGGCTCCCTGACTCCATGCTCGGCCCCACAGGGATTGTCCTGTCACTCTGGTGGCAAAGGCTGGTCCTGCAGGTACAGACCGGAGCCACACAGGCCCTTGACTCCTGGACCTCAGTCACAGAGCAGCACCTGCCCAGGGGGAAGCAGCCAAATGGAAAGAGTCCCTCCTGCTTCGATTTTGCTCCTCTCTTCTTCGTCAATTTCTGAAGCCCAGGGCCACAGTCCATGAGGGCTTGTCAGAGGCAGGGGACACCAGTGACAGAGTCCAGCCAGGCCAAGTCCTCTTCTGATGCTCTTCACAGTATGCTGCCTCCTAGCACAGTGTCACGCATACAGCAGGTATCCACTGTTTGCTGATTGCCTATCAAGGGCATTGTGGAGTCTGCCCAGGGCGCCTGCATCTCTCTGCATATTCTGCAAAAGCTTTTTGACGAAAATGCATTGACCTGATTGACCTGGGGGCCAGGCACCAGGAAGTTCTGCGGCCCAGGACACAGGCTGCCAGCACTGCCTGGGGCACGGTCACAGTCACAGGGGTTTCCCTATGTCAACTAGCAGCCAACTCTGACATGACCCCAAATACTTCCTCTAGACACAGTCGGTCAGCGCCAGGAGGACATCTTGGTCAGTGGATGTGAATTTGCAGAGAAGTCTGGTCCAATCCCAGCTGCCCTGCTGGCTGATCTAACCCGGGGCACCTCCTTACCTGCTGCAGGGCCACAGGAGGCCACAGTGAAGAGCCCAAGCAGGGACCAGGAGGGAGGGAGAGCAAGGGTAGGAAGGGGCTGGACGCAGGAGATGGACCAGCCTGGACAGAGGGGTGCTGAGGCCTCACCACTTAGGCAGATGGAGCTGAGGACTCCTCCCCAGAGACCCGGGAGGCCAGAGAGGAGAGGGCAGGGCCTGAGCAGCAGAGCCTAAGGAACAGAGAGGCCTGGGGTCACAGGCCAAGGCCAGACCAGCAGGGGCTGCACAAGGAAGCCTAGGCTGGGGGTTTATTTCTGGCCCAAGCAAGGAAGGACAGAAAGTTCCAGGCGTCATCCCCAAGTACTTGGTCAGGAAACGGGGCCTGCTCTGACCTCCGGTGCCCCAGGCAGCATTCACGACTTCCATGGGTACTTCCTGGGCACCTCGGCCCCGGGCATTGCTTAGGAGATCTCCTCTGGGTCCCCAAATAGGGTGTTTCCCTTGCTGCAGTCTTTGTCCCTGACCCAGAGATTCTGTAGCCAGCTCCCGGCTCTCGGTCGTCCTCGGTTCCATTTCCAACACCAGAGGGACACTTGGGTCCTCCTTGAAGCAGCCATGGAAACCCTGGGCCACACACTCGGGCTGCCTCATCCTCCGGCTCCACACTAACGCCAGCTGCCCTCCCCACACCACCACAGTCACTTGTCTCCCCTCTCCGTAATGCCACCTGCTGTTTGTCCCCCAAACATGGTGCCCGGCACATTTGCTCACTACCCCCTTCCCCCCCCCCCCCCGTGCACCTAAGGGCTCCTTTCTATTGTTGTCCCCGGCACTGAGAAAATCTCCCATTTGAATTTGTCACCAATGGCTGGAGCCATTCTGCCCACCTTGGAAACCTCTCTCCCTCCCTCTTTTCCTTTCCACGTTGACCTTCGTTGACTTTAAAATTTTCACAAAATGAAATGCAGGCAGCTGGTATCTTATGGTTTAAGAAAAATTCGTCCAGCTGCCCTGTGCCTCTTACCTGTCGGAGCCCCCCTTCCCTGATCCTGCCTCTCTCTAGCCCACGTCACACACTCCAAGGAGGATACAGGAAGCCTAAGGCATTTTTTACAAACCTTTTTTTTTAGCTAGTGCAGAGAACATTTTTGCACTTTTGAATGCTATCTTCAGCAAAAAACATTCCGTTACATAATCAGCCAACATCCTTTGAGCTGCAACACATGCATGGGAACGATGTCAACTATAGGGACAACCCTGCCTCACTCACGGCCACAGGTGTACTTTGGCCACCGGCGCCTGTGGCTTCGCACATCTCGAGGCTCCGGTGCTTGCTGGGACGTGGCAACACCATCTCCTTAAGATTAAAGGGTCCCCTTTCATTCCAAATGTGCATTTTAAAGGTCGATTGCTTGGTTCTGTTTGTGTACAGAGCATCCCCTCTTCTGGAATTCATGGAGAACACTGTGCAGCCCGAGTTGGGCAGTCCAGATTTTTGTGCAGTAGGAACTCTGAGGAGAGCCTCTGTGGTCACCTAGGTATCTCAATGCAAAGGGAGAGGGCCAATCAGAGTGTGTCTGCAGCACCCTAGCTGAGTCGCTCACTCCAGGAAGCAGTTGGAGCCAGAGGACATGCAGTCTATCAGATGCCACACCATGACAGGACAACCTTCTTCAGAAGCCTCACATCTCCTCCGTGGTGACAGGCAGAGCAGTCGCCAGCACCAGACTGCCCAGGACAACTTTCTCACCTGTCAGATGGAGTGTGCGTTTCATCTATAAGCTGACACAGGAATCTTCTTTCTGCTCATGGGGCTTCTGCGAGATCCCCTGTGGGGAGTCAAGGTGTCCAGGTGTTGGAATCCTAAGCAGCACAGACCCGAAGCTTGTGTTAAGGTACCGGGTCAGACTCTCTGTCTTCTCCACCAACCAGTGGAAAGGTTCACGTTCACCTTCATTTAATATTTTCTCCTTTAGATTTTTTTTTCCTTCTGGACTTTGGAGGTTTAGATTCTTCAAGATGCTATTAAAATGCAGATGATTTGGAGAAAATTAACTTATATTTCCTATTAGCTCAACAGTGGACAGGAGGGAAAACTGTGCCTAGGCCCGTGGGGGTTTCAGATGTGGCTGGGCTCAGCTGGGAGGGATGCACCCCCAAAGCATGACCCACCTCTGACGTATCCCCACTGGGAGCCGAGCCTCCCAATGCCACAGCCTCCCAGTCCCTGACCAGCCTTCACTCAGTCTGTTGGACAACGTGGTGCACATGCGCTTGGACAGCCACAAATCCCCAGGCGGAAGGAGCAAAGGCACCCATTATTTGCTTTAATGAAAAGAGAAGTTATAAGATTTGAAATGAGAGAACGATTCTGATAAATAGTCCTGCTTTCACACAGAAAAGATCTATTAAATAGATCAGCATATGAAAGAATCGTAGCACCAGTGAACCATTCTTTCATATGCCGATCTATTTAATGTAGTGGACTCATAATTAACAACAGGTCACCAAAGTGTTTAAAAATGAGCGAATGTTATGTTCCACAGGGGGCAGACTGGCACGGTGCTATAGGAAAGTGGTTTGACAGATCAAGGCCTTAAACATAGATTGTCTCAGTAACTCCATTTTCAGGAAAGAATCCTCAGGAGTCATTGTAAATGTTTTTAAAAGGCTTTTCCATAGACGACCTTTATCTTAACACCATGACAGTAAAAATGAGAAGCCAAGAAATTTAACAGCTTAAGTAAACAGTTTAGTTCACTCCGTGGCCTAGTGGCACAGAATGCAATCAGGAAAAGAGGTCTTTACAGAGGTGACAAAATTTATTTATGCATCATATGCTATGCAGAAGAAAAATCAGGATAGAAAATGATTCAATATCACCAGCTATGTTTCAAAATGCTCAAACCCAGATCTTAATAAGCACTGATTGGGTTTGTGGGTCATTCCCCCGTGCTTTTTAAATCCACGTAACTGTTGATTGCAATAGACTTATTTCCAAAACTGTGGTCCACAGAACACTGATGGATGGAATGTTACTAACTGGGGCCAAAGGTGTGATGTGTCCATGCAGAGCCGGGAAGTGTGGGCTCCACGGGAGAGCTGTCGGCACCCCTCTTTCCACCAGTGTGCGCTGCGTCTCTCCAGAGCACACAGATGCATGTTTCCCGAGATCCTTCACCAGGGAAGGATCAACCAGCATCGGGGGTGATAAGTCTCTGGGATGCAGTAAACCCACGTGCTCACTGGGGACATGAGGCTGGAAAATTCCTCAAGACATTGGTCCTTCCCCCTGCCCTTCCCAGGTCACATTCTCAGAACTCCCGTTTCCCACGAACCCTGCCCAGACACAAACCCCAGCCCCTGCCTGTCCGGTTAGGTGTCCTTGAACATTTCATGTCTCTCTTCATTATTTTCCTCATCTACTCCAAATGGTTTTTTTTATTTTTTTGAGAATTAAAGGATTTCATATTTGTTAAAAATATTGTTTAGTTGTAGATGGACATAGAAATAAAGTCAATGCCAAGCCACCTGAGAGTTTAATACCTTGGATTAAAGGGGAATAGCGGCATGACATGATTTGCATTTTTAACAGGTCAGCCTACCTTACTGGGACAATTGGTTTGGTCCACCAGAAAAAGTGACATTCACAGAAATCAACAACAGGTGACCTGCAGACTCAGTTGTAACATGAAAAACCACAGAATTTATGGAAGATAAAGTAGACGAATATCTTCAAGATCAATAAGGAATCAATCATTAACAATGCACAAGAAATATTAGGTATTGGGAAGGACGGATGCATCGGACTATATCAAATCTTTCTCCTCATCAAAAAAGACACCGTTAAGAGAAAAAAGGCCAGTCATGGGCTGGGAGATACTTATAGCAAAAATCAAAGCATTTGTATTGAAAACAGAAAGACTTCTGTGGATCAATAGGAAAAAACACCAGAAAAACAAGTGAAAGATAAAAAGAGGCACTTGGCTTAAGAGCCCAACCAACGGCTGCGGAAATGGCGCCGGATCTTCTGAGACTACAGGGGAGACATGATCACCGTGTGAGCGAGTGAAAAAGCCGGTGACACTGACGTGAGCCTCCCACACGGCAACACTCCATGTTTATGGGTGCCCGGTTCCCATGAACGTGGACCAGTACTACAGATAGATTTTTTAAGTGACGTAAAGTTTTAAAAATTTTTAAAGACGTCAAGGAAGGGTGACCACAATGGAACACTACTGCACACCCTGGGCTGTAATTTTAACAGACCACTGTTGTGGCTTCAATGTGGAATGTCCCTCAGTGCCACATGTGCTGAAGGCGTGGTCCCCAGGGCAGCGGGGTTTGGAGGTGGGACTTTGGGAAGCGACTGGATCACGAGGCTCAGACCCCATCAGTGATCATCTACTGACGGCTGAATGGCCCACGGAGGGGGGTGAAAGCCAAGGGCAGTGGCCGCAGGAGGTAGCACTGGGGGGTGGGTCCTGGAAGGATCTCAGGGGTCCCGCCTCCTCTCTCTGCTCCTGGCTGCCCTTCCGCCAGGATGCCCTCCTTACCTCAGGCCCAGGGCAATGGAGCCGGCCGTCCAAGCACCGAATCCTCCAAAACCATGAACCAAGATGGATCTTTCCTATTCTAAGTTGGTTTCCTCAGGCCTCTGCCCCAGTACACGGTGACCACAGTTGCCATGGCTCATTTCTGGTGAAGTCTAGAGCTACCAGAACTCACAGATACAACTCAAGGCGTCGCAAATGGGTACAAACGCTCGGGAAGCTGCTCGGCATAGGAGCCGGCAGCCCCGGTTCTACGCGTCACTCCACAGAAACATAAGCAGGTGTGTGCCAGGTCCCACGGGGAAGGAGGATTACGGAGCACATAGGAAACCACCACCCGTACCTAACACTGCTGGCACGGCTCCATGTATGATAACGTCAGAGTGGACATGAACTACAGCCCCCAGGAGACCAGGAACAAAACTAAGAACACTGAGTGAGAGAACATGGCGTGTGTTGGCATTTTAGTTTAACTCCATTCACATAAAGGTTTTTAAAGGTAAAATCAAGCTAGCTTTACCTGCGTTGGGAAACAGGGGTACTGGTTACTTCCAGGTGGGACAGCAGTTTCTGGGGTAGACAGGGAGGTGAGCCTGGGGTGGGGGGCAGCAGGACAGCTGTGCAGGGCCAGGCAAGGCTGCTCCCTCCTCAACCTGAGGGGTCACTACATGGGTGCCCACTGGCCACACGTGCGGGAGTGTTGTGTGCTTCTGTGTGTGTGTGATGTTTAATAAAGTTTTAGAAGGGCCTGAGAAGCCACCCTCCTGTGTTGGAATATGGTGGAAAGGAAAGCAGGGAGCACATCTGGTCGTCTGTGCCAGGCCAGACAAGACCACAGGGCCAACCAGAGGCTCCTGCAGAGGAGTCCCTTGGACTGGACAAGCCACCCCAGTTAGATCTGCCCCCAGACAGATCTAACTGACAGAGGATGGCCCCCGGGCCTGGGCAGCTGAGAACAGCCGTGGAGGGAGGCACACAGGCTGGGAATGTGTGGGGTGGAGGTGGATAGGGCCAGACAGGCAGAGGGACAGGAGGAGATGTGCTACTTATCTGGACAGCTGGTGATGTGGCTGGGATGGCGAGGGCTGGCCAGGATGGGGGAGGGTGTAGGAGATGCAAAGGGTCCCCTCATGGACCATGTTAAGTGGGGGGTGCTTACTGGACGCCCAAGCAGAGGCGTCCAGAAGGCCAGAGGATATGTGAGTCCAGAGCTCACCACAGCAGCTCCCTCGCCTGCACACCGGCCCCCAGCACCTGCAGAACACAGGGGGCTCAGCAAGTAGCCGAGGGTTCCAAGTAGCGGGATTTCAGCAGGTATCCTACAACAACTGACCCAAGCATTACAGCTGGCACTGCCAAGGGTCACCTTAATTAGAAATAAACATGTTTCATAATGGGTCACTACTTTTTGCTCTTTAGGTGGAGGAAAAAAAAAATCTATTCAGTTGTAGGCGTCTAGCGGCCCAGCGGAACATCCCATTTTCCTCTTCCAGTTCCCCACACAAGGGTCCCACCTTCCGTGTCCTCTGGGCAGGACTGGAGCCATTAGTAAGAGGATAATTTTTTTTTTTTTTTTTACTAGAAAAGAGCCAAGTATAATTCCTCTCTCCACTCCACACTTTGTGGCAAAGCATCCTCAAAGCAGGAGAATGCCTGGAGCACGTCCTCAGAAAGTGACTTTGGGACAACAAATGCCCACTGGGACACACGCATAGGCTGGAAGGGTCCTGTCAGCAAGACTGGCTTCTGCTTAGCTCCCTCCACCAAGGTCGCCCGAGACCACTTGAGACAGGCTTCCTCTGCGGGTCCCAGTTTTGAGATGCAACACATATTTTTCGTCTTTTGAAAGTTGTGGCATTAAAGTGTATTCACATGTTGTGCCACCATCACCCCCGTCCAGAGCCAGGCCTCTGTACCCAGCACACACCCCTGTCCTCATTTCCCTCCAGCCCCCTGCGGCCCCCATTCAATTCTGCGTGAATGTGCTGCTCCGGGTGCTTCACATAAGTGGAAATAAATAGTATTTCTTTTCACGAGTTGCTCATTGCACTTGGCATAATGTCCGCCAAGTCCATCTGTTTCAGGGCATGTGTCCGCAGGACCTTACAACTTAGAGCTCAGTGACACTCCCGTGTTGTCCACTCCACACTTGTTTATCCACCTGAGGGGCTTCCATCTATTGGGGATCAAGCTGCTGTGAACATGATGTACCAAGGTCTCAGGTCTCGAAACGCAGAGTTAACTTTTCAGAGTTAAGTTTCCCAAGTGACATTTAATTAAGCTGGAGAATTTCCATTCTCAAAAAAAAAAAAAAAAAAGGTTACCTGTTTTCTGTTTCTTTCTTGCAACCCACCTTCCTGGGCAGCTATTTATGGACTTTCTAGGTTGTTCTCCCTAGACCTTAACTGTGACATCCCAGCCACAGAGGCCTATAATATCACTGCTCCAAGGAAATAGTCTTCACCAAGAAATAAATGGCTCACGTCTCAAATGATTGGGAAATGCTGTTCCAATACCAAAGGAGAGTGTCACTACCTAACTAACGCTCCTTGAGGTAGAAATACAATTAAAACAAAGTAAGGAGCTCCATCCAGTCCAGCACAAGCAAACACCCGGCCTGCAATTACCCAGGAAACCTGAAGCGCTCCACGGAGCATCTGTGAGATCCATGCAGCCCTTAAACTGGCTCCCAGGACTGAGCCAGGGGTGAGGGTTTCGGTTAGCGTTAGATCCTCAAGGACCTGTAATAGCCACACTGAATGTGTGAGGGAGACCAGCACACCTGGGTCATCTGGCAGGTGAGGGGCCCGAGGAGGAGGGCGGGGAGCAGACCCCAGGGAGAACTGGACCCTCCACTGCATCTTGAACCTCATCCTCTAACCCGGGACCCACTGAAGCTTTGTCAAAGAGATAGATGTGGTCCATGTCACTACAATTTACTGAGCAGGTACAGAGTGCCAGGCACCGGGCCGTGTGATTTCTGGATAGCGATTCCTCACTTCAATCCAGCTCGGAAATTCCACCCCTGTCTTTTACCCTCTCCCCCCACCCAGTCTGGGCTTGGAGTTTTTGAGCATCACTAACCCCCAAAATCTAAAATGCTCCAAACATGTAAAACCTTTCCACAGCATGCTGCCACAAGTGGAAAAGTCCACACCTGGCCTCGTGGGACGTCAAAGTCAAAATGCAGATGCACCAAAAATATTATGGAAGACTGCCTTCAGGCCATGTGTAGAAGACACGAAGGACAGACAAACCAATCTCATGTTTAGAGCTGGGTCCCATCCCCAAGATATTAGGTATATGCAAATATTCCAAACTGGACAAAAGCTAGACTACTTCTGGTCCCAAGCGATTCTGATAAGGGATAGTCAGCTTGTGTTTCAAAATAACAGGTCAAAGTCTGCATGAACGGAAAAGCTCCTCCGCCCTGCACCTTCGAGCACAAACCCGAGGTCGAGGGCCTGGGCTGCAGGGCCAGCTTTGAGCCTCTGAGCAGATGGCCTAAGCTCTTCAGCCCTGGCTTTGACCTGAGAACGAGACCACACTGGTGTCATCAGTGCACACAAGGAGGGCCCACTGGTGTTACCATGACCTGTACGACCCAGTGCCACACCTGCCCGATTCCTCAGCTCTATGCCTTACCTCCAAGTGTTCCCTCCTACTCTAGCCACCTCTCCTCGCTCGTCCCCCAACCAACCAGGCCTCACCTGCCACTTAAGGCCTCAGAGTGGACCGTCCCCTAGGTCTTCCAGCCTACCTCCTCATTTCCCCACCTCCTTGGCCACATGCCACTGTCTCGGTGAGGCCTTTGCTCAGAAGCCCAGGTGATACTCCAAAGACCCGGAACACAGCACTGGGGGTCCCTCACCTGCACCTTCCAGGGCCTTCTCCACCCAGAAGCTCATCAGAAACCCAGAATCTCAGAACCTCCCCGAGATGCTCAGAATAAAATTTGCATCCTCCAAGATCCCCAGGTGATCTGTGCACACTGGCCCTTCGCTATCAGAGATGTGGATGCTGAACTAGGAATTCTGTTCTGGCCCTTTGTGTACTTTGCCCACAGGTTGTGTCTGTTTCCTCCCCACCAGACAGTGAGCTCTGTGAGGGCAGCGTTTGAAAGTACCTGCTCCACTGTGTGCTTCTGCACAACGACAAACCTATGAACCAAAGGCCGTCAGGTCAGTAACGTGGAGTCGGATCCCTTGCAGGGCTGGACAAGGTGCTGGGCATCCCTATGTCTGAGCCCACTAGAAGGGAGGGGGAAACCCGGAAATTCTCTTAGCCACCCACGGCAGATGGCTCTGGCACTGGGCCAGCACACCAGCGTCTCTGTGCTCTCTGGGCAGCATACGAGAAGCTTGCTCAAGGGCTGTGGCAGGTGCAGGCAGGACAGGTGGAACTGAGTTCTGAGCTGTGGCAAGGTCACAGCTGCTTAAAGGATCCTGAACCCGCCAGGCCCCTCCCTGGCTGAACTAGACTTACCTTTGGGGAACTTGACCATGGAATTCCCTTTCGGACAACATCAGAAGCCCAAAGAGGGGGCGACTGATTCAATATTTGCAGAGAAAAAGCTCACAATCAGTAGCCACCCGAGAGGGACCACAGATGATTCAAGCAGGATAAACGCTCAAACCGGCTGGTTGAGATGCACGATCCACCCTCCAGCCTGCACACGAACCAAGTGTGATACCGTCACGGGGGCGGGGCCCTGTCCCACTCACCTAGGGCTGGCGGGACAGAGGTACAAACTTGATGGAAGAACCATTTAGCACCATCCGTGGAAGTGACAAATTCACACACCCTCTGATGGAGCAATTCCATTTCTCAGCTGTCCACTGCAACACTGTTTCCTATCTTCTATGATCGAGGTCCCTGAGGAAGCAGTTAAACACATACAGCCCTTCCTACAACATGATACTATGTAGCAGATTAGAGGAGGGAGGCACTTTTTACCCCTGATCTGGGCCTTCAGCAGCCAGGAAAGAGGCCCAGAAAAACACACAGGCCACGCCCCTAATGGTAGCATGAAATCCGAGTCGTCACGTGACCCATGTTCTGTGGATACCCAGGTCCAGCAACGCTTATCCAAAGTGTTCAAGACCAGAAGAGTTTCAGATTTCAGAGCTGATTTTGGAATATCTGCATAGACTTTACCATTTGAGCACCCCTAACCAAGAGTCTGAGATCCAAAATGTTCCAAAATTCAAAACTTTTTAAGTGTCATCTCAATACTTAAAAATTTTCTGATTTCAGAGCATTTTGGATGCCAAATTTCTATGTTAGGGTTACCAACCCGTATGTCCAAACACTGGTAAAGGGCTTCCTTTGAGGAAGGGGCTGGTGTAGCTGTGGGACACTGGTAGCAGGGGGAATTTTTATTATATCAGCTTTAAAATTTTTTTGAATTATATAAATATATCAGCTATTCAAGAACTTTTGAGTTTTTTTTTTTTTAAGCGCCTGATCCTCTCCAGGGTCATCTTAAAAGCACCACCAGGAAATCAAATCAGAACATGGGGGTCCCAACCAGAATCATAGCATCAGGCCCCTGGACTTACTCTGCAGATGCTGATGACATTTCTAAAGGAGGACTTCACCTTGAACTCAGCAGTCCTTCCTTAGGTGCTCTTCAGGGGGCGCCAAGTAAGTCCTTCTCAACTCTAACCTGCTCTGGAAGGGACTTCAGACGGCAGCTGTCACCTCCCCTTCAGCAGATGGAGAACAGGGTCAGCGAGCAAATGAGTCTTGGGACCATCTCTGGGATCCAACATACCTTGACCCTGAAACCTCATTCACAGAATGAAGATGGTACCACACGTCTGACGGCCAGAGTCTGAAAGCAGAATCTATTCTCATGGCATGCAGAAACCAAGGAAGTTAGTCAATTCTGTCCCCTGGGCTGCAACCTCATGGCCTCACCTGCCATCATCTCCCCTCATCACTCTAGTCCAAACACTGCCAACTCACCTGTGTTGCGGTGACGTACCACAATCTCCTCTACCCCAGGACCTTTGTATCTGCCTCTTCCTTTCCCCTCCACCTAGTAACTCCTTGTCTTTGCCCTGCTCTGGGTAGCTTTCCTGCACCAGGTCACCCCCATTGTACACTCTAATTGCTCCTTCACTTAGACACAGTGTCTCTCTTTGTCAGCTTTGCTCAAGGTCCCTATCTCCTGGCAGACCTGTACTCTCCCCTGGGGGTAAGGACTCAAGTTCATTGCCAACCACAATCAGGCTGATCGGACAGCAGGGTCTCAACGGCGAGTTCCCTGCCTTCCCCTGTCCACTCCCAGCACCTGCCATGCGAACTGCCGTCTCCTAAGGAAAACTAAGCCTGGGCCCTTCCAGCCGGAGAAGGAACCCTTCAGGATGGCCACCAACGGAGGCAGAGGAAGCTGAGCAGCTGGGCGCAACAGCAGCCACCTGGAAACCCAGCTGCTCAGGAGGCTGAGGCAGGAGGATCACAGGTTCAAGGCCGGCCTGGGCAACTTAGTGACACCCATCTCAAAATGATTTTTTTTAATAAAAGGACTATGGAAGTAGCTCTAGTGGTAGATGCTTGCCCAGCGTGAGGCCTGTGTTCACCCTCCAGGCATGAGAGAGAGAGAGAGAGAGAGAGAGAGAGAGAGAGAGAGAGAGAGAGAGGTGATTTTTAGGTTAGGGGCAATTTTTTTCAACTTGAATGGAACAGGCAGAGGCTGACTTCTGTCACAACCCCTGGGGTAGGCCATATTACCTCCATTTTGCAGGTGGTGACACAGAGCTCCCGAAAAGCCATCCCAGGGCCTGCAGCTCACAGGCCTCAGGGCCAGCACTGGGAGGCTCTGCTGTCCTGCCAACCACTGCTATGACGGCTGCCACGCATGCCCGGCTCTCCTCCCAGAAAACGCAATGAAGGGGTCTGTGTAGTTTGGTCNGAGAGAGAGAGAGAGAGAGAGAGAGAGAGAGAGAGAGAGAGAGAGAGCTGGGTGGCATTTTTTTTTAACTTAAGGACAGCAGAGGCTGACTTCTGTCACAACCCCTGGGGTAGGCCATATTACCTCCATTTTGCAGGTGGTGACACAGAGCTCCCGAAAAGCCATCCCAGGGCCTGCAGCTCACAGGCCTCAGGGCCAGCACTGGGAGGCTCTGCTGTCCTGCCAACCACTGCTATGACGGCTGCCACGCATGCCCGGCTCTCCTCCCAGAAAACGCAATGAAGGGGTCTGTGTAGTTTGGTCTAAGCCCCAGGGAAGGGTCGGTTCATGGCCCTGACCAGGAATTGGCCCCCAGGGGGCGCATCTTAATTTGGGTTGAGATGACGAAGTGCCACAGACTGGGTGGCTTCTGGTTCTGGAGGGTTCCTCATGGCTGGGTTCTGGGGAGGCCCCTTCCAGGTGCAGACTGGTCACCTCTGTATCCTAACCTGGTAAAAGCAGCCCCCAGCCTCTCCTCACAGGGCACTAACCCATCTGCCAGGGCCCCACCACATGACCCAATTATGTCCCAAATGCCATGGCACTGGGGATTAGGGTTTCAACACAATGAATTCGTTGGGGCGGGGGGACTAACTTTCAGTCCTCTGTAGGTAGGAAGTTTGCGTGAGGGTGGGCTAAACTCCAAACTCGGATTTCCCAGCAACACCAGGTACTCTGCCAATCTGCATATTCATTCAGGTTTGCTGATAACTCAGTGACTTGGTAATTAGCATACTGCATGTCCCAAATGCACTCCCATCAACACAATGTCATTTGAGACATGAGGACAGGCTGAGATATATGAACAGTCGTCCCCACCTTGGGTGACTGGGGAGAGGATTCTGTGTCCTCTGTCCTCAGGGATGGAGCTGGGGCTCATCCACGAATGGTCCTAGTTTGGAGGATCCACGTGCCTGATTCTGACAGAGGCCCACGGGGCCCTAACATGTGGCATTACTAGTTCTCTCTTGAGTCAACCCTTCCTGTGAGTTGTGCTGGGACACCTGAAAGGTGAGGCACTGTTGACTGACCCCTTGCTCTCCACAGCACCTGACAGCCGAGTTGCTGAGGGGCAGCCCCCGCCACCTGCCACTCCTAGCAGCTGCCCAGACAACACACCTGCACGTGCCCCGCAGATGAACGCTGGTTAGCAACAGCCATCATTCTCCGTCGTCTAGTGATAGGGAGTTGAGTCTCTGGAACACAGGATCCTGCAGCCGCGCACACAGGGCATTCTGCTGACTCCCGCCGAGTGCACTCTGGAATCCACTGATCCACGGGAGGAAGATCTCTAGGCTCAGCCCCAAGGGATCCGTGAGGTGAGGTGGCCAGTGGGACCAGTGAGTTGCTCATCCTCAAACCCACCAGAAGGGCCACTTAGGAGGACAATCAATGACAAATCTCTCTGAGCCACAGTCGAAAGCGGAGGCGTTTTGTTGTTGGAAACCAGACTTTGAGCCCCAGGCAGCATCTGAGCACGCGAGCTACTGTGAGGCTGAGCCGCTGTCTGGTGGGCCACCTGCCGGGCTCCCCCCAAAGTCGACATTTCCAACCACCAGTAGTGACACGAGGGGGTTGTGGAGGTGACGAAAGTGTTCTGAACCTGACAGTAAACAGGTGGCTGTGGTAGTATACCATAGTGTCTCAAGACATCGCCATCGGGGATAGCAAGGTCCAGGGCGCGTGGAATCTCTGTACTGATCCTTACAACCGAGTATGAATCTATAATTATCTCAAAATACAAAGTTTAGTCCGAAAAAATACTTTAAACCAAAACGCTCTATATCCCCCAAGAAATACCAAAAACCTGGGCAGGGTGGGGGAAATGTGGGGAGGGGCGGGAAGAGCAGGCCCCCGTCAGCCTTCTGACTAGATGAACAGGGCCGCCTTCATCTTTGCCTTTTGTCTTGGGATGGTTTGTCTTATGAGACTTCTGGACCTTGCAGCATGATTCGGTGCCTCCCTGAGAACAAGCAGCTCCAGGATCAGACGCTGCAGTCAGCAGAAAAGCCTCAGGCAAAACCCCGTTTCCATGCCAAGTTTCAGTTTCCATCCTTGGTGACCAATATCCCAACCTTGACAAGATCCTCCGGGCTCCACCCCTGGGCTCCGAAATGCCTTCACCCAAGGGGGCTTGAGAACACTTGGCTTCAAACGGATTTTCTCCATGCACATCAGAAGATCAGGCTCAGGGAAAACACGTGGGCGTGCTGATTCTGTTTCCGATTTCTCACCATGAAACCTTGGCCGGGTGCAGATCTTGGAAAAAATAAATTAACCCAGAAAACGAATAGATGGACGACAGAAAAGTAATTACTGAGCAGTCTCAATTTCTGGGGGTGTACAGTGTGGGCCCAAAGGAAGCGCCCAGGGACTGGGAATTGAGAAACTGCCAACCAGCTTTGTGACCTGGAACGGGGTGGGCCAACCAAAACCCGGTGTTGATCAAGCCTGATTGAAACACTTTCACGTACAGATTCCTTCTAGTAGCAGTTGCCACAGAGACTCGTGGCCCACAGAGCCTGACATATTTACTATCTCTATGAAAGGAGTCTGTTGACCCCTGATGTAGAGCGACACTCATTATAAAAATACTATTATGTCACTGTTCACTAAGCACCGGGCACCGGGCCAAGAGCCTCACACGCCTTAGCTCATCCAATCTGCACAATTAGTCTGCAAAGCTGGGATTGCCTCCATCCCGTTAACCAGGAAACTGAGGCTCAAGGAGGTTCAAACCCGCCAAGTTCACACCCTCGGTAAATAGAGCACCCGGCTCCCTCCACCCCATGGTCTCATCTCCTGAGCAAGGCTTGCTTGGCTCACAATGGCACCCTCACCCAGGGATGTCAGGATGAGAAACGACGCTTCAACATCTCTCCTGTTATTTTGAATAACAACTCTTTTTCAATCAGATATTTAGGCACAAGGCATGAATATTTTCTTTAAAAGTATTTTATAACTCAAATAGTTCCAAAAAGGTTTAAAATCAGAGTAAAAGGTCAAAGGTTAAGTAACACTTTGGAGAAGTAATGGTGGAGTAGGAATAAATAATTATATATTTTTAAAAACTTCAAAGAAAGTCCAGCATTGAACACCTTTAAGCTTCCTGGCAGCCAAAGCAATAGAGGAAATGATATGAACAATGAGAATCTTGCTACCTAATAAGAAGCATCGTGTCTTCCTGCCTGCTGTTTTGCCTTGGAACGCCAGTGTTCCTGACTCTGCCTTTGCCATTAGTGAGGTTTTATGCCAGGAATACACACTAGTCCTCTGGTACCTTTGGCTCCGAAAAGTTCAGCACATATAAAATATATCAAGAATGCATCGCACTGATTTTTCCTTTAACATGTCAGCTAAAGGTCATCAGTAACTCCTCAGGAAAAAGAAACAGGAGGCTGATATCAGAACCCACTGAAAAGCCTGTTTTTACTTTTCTTTAGTAGAACAGAGGGCCACTTGTAAAGCACTCTCATTTTCATGACACTTTTTTAGGAGGTTAAATATAATATCACATCCTACTGCATAAGCGAGCCATGCTAGAAATGAGGTACAAAGGAGTGATTCTGGGATCCACTCTGGCCCATATCTCAGAGGCGCTGATCCTACAACACACGGACTCTTCCAGGGAAGGGAGGCCACGCCCCACCCAAACACACACACCGCAGCCTGGGTCCACACTCAGGATCACGGTGGGTCTGGGGGATGGCCTGAGCATCAGCATGTTCAGAAGCTCCCCAGGTGACCCCAAGGAGCAGCCAACGTTGCAAACCGCAACCCAGGTTCAAAATGCCCACGATCGTAGCTGTCCTGACCCCCCTCCCCGTCCCCTAGGGAAACTGCAGGGCAAGCAGCCATTCCCCTAACACAATCACAGCCCAGCAACAGCCTCCTCATCTGTCTACGTTACTCCTGTGACCTCGGAGTTCACCCGTGTGCTGTCTGGGAGACACCCTCCCCCCGACCTCCATCACCCTCCCCCAAGGCTCCCAGGGGCTTGTGCTCATCACACAGACCTCTGCAGCCTGAGGTGTGTGTTCCCCGCGACCAACCGGTTCACAGGTGGAAACCCCGAGGCTCCAGGAACAATCCCGGGTCTCAGACCCTCCTATTCCCACACTACTGCCCAGTGCCACGTCAGCAGGACGGCCCAAGCTCAGCCTGGAAGCAGAGGCTTCGATTTCTTAACAGAAAAAGGAAGTCTCCCTATGGGCTCGCTGTGTCCCAGTCACATGGACCGCCTCGCTGCTTCCAGAACAGGGATGCACATGCCTCCTCGGGGCCTGCGCACTTCCTGTTCCCTGGGTCAGAAACAGGAAGTGCAAAGTCCCTGTGGTCTGCTTTCTCCTCCAGATAGCTTCACATCCACATCCTGGTCATTAACTCCTTACCCCAAGATATCATCCCTCACAGTATTTATCACCTGACGACGTGGTTACATATTTACATGTTTATTTTCTTTTCTATTCTCCACTAAAACACCAACTCTCAAGGGAAGGGATGTTTAGTCCACTGCTGCCTAGAATAATGCCCAGCCTAGCAGGGGTGCTCCATAAGTAGCCCCCTCCCACGACACCAGCCCTAAGAAAACCACTTTAGGACAGTCACCATCCCTGCCACGGGGAAACTGAGGCACGGGAAAGTTTATACCTAACTCACCCAAGGTCACTGCCAGGAAGTGGCAGGGCTGAAGCTCAGCCTCAGGCCGTGCACCCCCCCCCCACCCTC
>NW_025999900.1:57202095-57215391 GCF_001458135.2 Marmota marmota marmota | reverse complement strand
CACCCCCGTGGTCTCTCCTAACTGCACTGTGGAATGAATGACTGGCGACAGGTTGGTGCTACTGAGTGACAGAAGGTAAGGCCTGGGCCAGCCATGGCCCTGAGTTTTGCTCCTGGCTGAGGGCACCTCTGACCCAGCGTCCCATCTGTCCCTCAGACAGGCCTGTCGCACCATTACCTTCCAACAATTCGCACAGCGGCAGAACTTCAGGAGGCTTCAAGGCATGGGAAGAACCCACGTCCACCCTGCACCTGGCCTGCCTCCCCAGACAAGCACACAGCCATCTTTTCCAATAGGCAGTGGTGGGACACTTGGCCATGACTCAGTCCTATGGAGATGGACAGGGAATTTCTGATAAGTCTGCAAATGACTCCTTCTGCCAACTTCTCCTGAAAAGGAATCTCAGGGTGCTACTGCTTGACAACAGCGTGTGTCCGGAAGGCCAGCCTTAAGATGAGACTGCAGATGGGGCGAGGGGAAGGTGAACAGACGGCAGTAACCAGCCCTCTCTGGCAAACAGTGAGGCGCGGAGGCCACCATGTCCTTTCAAGGGTTGCGGCTGCCGATCACTGCTACACTGACATCATCTAACATGAAAACAGGGAAGAAGACGGGAAACTGGAGTTTCAAGGCAGGTGAACTGGGCAGCCGACGGTGGTAACAGCTCCACAGGGCAGAGGATCAATCCTGACACTTCCAGGGCTCAGAAGTCAGAGAGCCACTCCCAGGCAGGCCCACCCTTCATTTTACACCCAGTTCAGTGGATGCTTGTGAGAAGCCGAGCACGCCTGATAATAAAGAGGGGGACGCCACCCGGCTCTGCACTCTGCATACTAAGGACCGTCCATCCAAATTATTTTTGCAGTGCTGGGGATGGAACTCAGGATCTCATGCATGCCAGGCAAGTGCCCTACCACTGAGCTGCAGCCCTGGCCAAAAAGCCACCGAAAGTCTTTGAAAGGGGAATATGGCCAAGAATCAAACCATTACCTTTGCCATGGTTTACTCTTTCAATTTGGTACTGCAAATCTCAGCGCAGTCAACCACTCAGGGACATCTCTGCAAGTTTGCTCAAAGCATGTCTGCCACGCTCTCCAAGTGGAAAGAGCAGCGGGGTTAGTCTACCACCCCATGATACTGTGGCTGCATGTACCCAACCAAATGGGGATTTGCAGGTCCCCTGGCTCTGCTGTTTGGCTGGGGACTGGCTCCTAGGTTTGAAGGGAAACGTGGGCTCTGTTGCCCCGGGTTCACCAGCTCCGCTCCTGCAAACAGCCCAGATTCTCCTGGTGCATACCGTGCCCGGTCCCGAGCACTGCCTGACGGATGTGGCACAGTGCCATCAGGACTGCGGGGGTGGCTGCTTTATGGCCAGTGGTTTCCTTGAAGAAGACCTCAGGATCATACACTGCAGGACAGAGAGGACCGAGTCGGAAGACTTAATTTGGAGTTAAAAACAGACTTTTGGCTTGGTTTCCAATGCCCATCCTCTGCTTTAAAAATAATAATTTAAATGTCACTTCTCTGCACTATTACACATCAGACTAAAGTGAGATCAGGCCGTTGAGACCACCAGACAGGGCTGGCAGACCACTAAACAGTGGCTCCCAAGGTCACACACACCAAGGAAGGTCCCTGCTACAAGGGAGAGGCGCCGATGACAGGCCAGGGCCTGGTGGCTGGGTGTGCAAGGCAGGGGCACCTCTCCATCTCGAAGTGACAAGGAGAAGCAACAGCAATCATCCTGGATGAGAAATAGTCATACTGGGGTGTGCTTGGTGTCCCCTCCCTGCCATCAAAAACTCATCCTCAGAATGAGACTGGCTCCTGCAACTGTGAGTCAGTTCTGTACGCTGCGGCAGGGCAGGACTGGTGTTTGGCACTCGATGGATCCTGTCACCTATAGCATGTTGGTGCTTCCATGAGCAGACCTGCCTCCTGGCTGGGTTCACCCTGTGTGGGCAGGACCTTCCCCAGCCTCCCTAGGAGAGGTGGACGAATGGACACTTGCCTCTAGGGGGTGGACCTACAGGAGCCAGAGGCCAAGGTTACTGCTCACAGGCCGTACCCTTGCTCCATCCTAAGCCAATCTCACCTGAGTCCTGGCGGGCCCCCACCACCAGGAGCTCTAGCACAGGTGGCTGATATGGGTGAGGGTGACTCCGGGCTGCAGTGTGTGGAGTCCTGGGACTCAAGACCCCCAAGTTCTTGGCCTGGCCCTGTACTGCCACGGGAAGTGAATCCAGCAAGTCTACCTGGCATCTCTCCACCCTGACTGCCCGCTAAGCTCATCTGGGAGGTTGAAAAATAATACCTCTCCCCAGATCCCAACCTTAGGGAGCCTGATCTGACGGGTTCAGGGTGGCACCTGGGCACTGCCATTTTTGTGGAGTTCCCTGGGTGATTCCAATGCCCAGCCAGGGCTGAGGACTCCGGTGTTCTTCTCTGGACTGTGACCTGGAGGGCTGGCGTCGTGGTTGGAGAGTTTGATATTTTTCCACTCACTCAACTCCCTCATCCCCCAAAATGCAGCGAATACTAAGTTTACAAAAGCCAACAGCTCAGACAGACAACAGCAGCATGATTCACAAGTCGAAAAGTGGAAACCCCCAAGGTCCGTCAAAGGATGGACAAGCAGAATGTGGTCTCTACATACAATGGGATGCCGTCAGCCCTAAAAACAAAGGCGACTCTGACGCATGATGGGCTTTGGGGACATCATGCCAAGTGTAGCAGTCAGTCACAAAAGAACAAACATCGTGTGGTTCCACGTTTAGGAGGGGCCTGGGGTAGTCAAGTTCACAGAGACGAACAGTAGAAGGGCGGTTTCCAGGGGTGAGGGAGTGGGTGCTGAAAGGGTGCAGAGTTCCGTTTGGGAAGATAAAAGCGTTCTAGGGTGGGTGGCGATGATAGTACTTAATGCCACCGAACTGACACCTAAAAATGGTTAAGAAGGCAAATTTTATATTATATATGTGTTTTAGTCAGCTTTTTCATTGCTGTGACCAAAGGCCTGCCAAGAACAATTACAGGAGGAAAAGTTTATTTGGCTCAGGGTTTCAGAGGTCTCAGTCCACAGGTGGCAGAACATCATGGCAGAAGGGTGTGGATGAGGAAAGCAGCTCAGGATAAGGCAATCGGGAAGCAGAGAGAGGGCTCTGCTCACCAGGGACAAGAAACGTACCCCAAGCCAGGTGCCTGTCCTCCCAGTGCTCAGGAGGATTGTGAGTTCAAAGCCAGCCTCAGCAACTTAGTGTGGCCCTAAGCAACTCAGTGAGACCCTGTCTCTACTAAAATATAAAAAAGGGCTGGGGATGTGGCTCAGTGGTTAAGTGCCCCTGGGTTCAATCCCCAGTACAAAAAAAAAATACATACCCCAAAAACACACCCCCTAGGACCTGCCTCCTGTCACACAGTACCTGCCTACAGGTATCACCCACTTAAACCACATCAGTAGATTAAGACATTGATTAGCTTATGTCTCTTATAACCTGATCATTTTACTTCTGAACATCTTAGCATTGTCTCACATGTGAGTTTTTGGGGCACACCTCATGTTCAAATCATAACAATAAGCCACTATGATTTTAAAAATGACTTCTAAAGTTGAAAGCTTTCTTAACGGCAGAATCTCTCGGCACCTGGAATTCATCATTGTGATCCAACCTGCCTCCAAGAGAGGCCAAGTTCAGCTGCTTTGAGCAGGGGATGGGGAGGACGGGAAGACCACCTTGTGGAGAAGCACCCCTTGCAGATGCTCCAGGGCTGGGTCAAAGCTCTCTAAGTTCTCTACCACTGACATGGGTCCAACGCTAGGCAGCCAGCAGGCAGGGTCTCATGTCATTCTGCCAGGGCCCCCACCGTTATGTCCTGTGATCCTGTTTTACTGCAGAGAAACTGAGTCTGTAGAGGTCAAGGAACTTGCCCAAGGCCACACAGCTCACTGGTTGAGCTGGGACCCAAACCCAGGTCACAATTCAAAGTGCGGCTTCCCGACAGGCAATGCTGTCAGCACCTGGGAGCTTGTTAGAAGCACCAACCCTCAGGCCCTGATCTAGACCCACTGCGTCTGCATTCTAACAGGGGCCTGGCTGAGGGTGCGACACTGGCGATGGAGAAGCCGTGCTCAGAGCTGCAGCGTGCGCTGCCTTCCTCTAACAGTTCGCAGGTCCCTTCTGACTTGCTCACGGAGACGGTTAAGTGTTCCCAGTGAGCTCAGGGCTGCAGAAGCAGCAGCGCTCTCCGTGGGTGTGTGTGGTCTGCCAATTAGGTACCATTGCCCCCACCTTTCCCCTCCTCCTCCTAATGCATATGGGTCACCCAAAGCCCGCAAGTCATTTAGCAAGGCGCGTCACAGTGCGCCGTATTGGGATTTTTGCCAGCTAAGGAAAACACAAGCAAGGTTCAAATGATCAAAGGGATTTCAAAGCAATTCTTTCAAGGACTGGCCCCCTCCGAGACCCACAGAAGAATTACCCAGAAATTAAAGAATGAAAAGATGCACAGACACAGCGAGTCAGTTCCACAGCCGGCACCACATCCCCCTCTAATAAGCCCCCTGGTGCGCTGCTGATCTAATTGAAACGTCCTAGGTGATGGGATTTCCCTGCAGCTTCCTGGGGAGCCACTGAGAATGCAAGGTTTCATTTCAGAGGCACTTAGCAGAGGAGAGCTCGATTCTGCTCCTCCCTGCGCGGCCAGGTGCAGCCCCCCGAGCCAAGGGAGTCCTCCAGACAAGTGCAGCGCCCCTTCCTGCAGCCCTCCTTCGCCGAGGCCCAGCTAATAAGCAGAGCTGCTTGGCTTCTCTAATCTTGCTTATAAATTATTCTATCTACTCCATGAATCGCCTTTATCAATGCTCCTGCAGGTTTCTGGGGGCTTCTAGCCGTCTCTGGAAACGGGTATCTCCAGGCTGAAGCCCTTTCAGCACGGGGCTCTCATCTGAGTCTTGTGAACTGGGGCGTCCCGTGTTCCCAGAGCTCCCATCTAGCACGTTGCTCAAGCCCCTGTGGCTCCCTGGGCTCAGCACCTTGGTAGGGAGCTTGTTCAGCAGTAAGAAGGCATTCCAGCCGCTCATCAGGGGGTCTCCACCCAGTGCTCATCTCCAGCTGGGGAGACAGACAAAGGCCAACCATCCTACCCGGACCCCTCTCAGGAGGGGTGCTCGGCTGCCCCCTGGCAGATTTGAGTGGGGGAGAGGCAGAAAAGGACACCAGGATGAGCCTCAGGTGTGGTGTCCCCACTTGTCTGTGTTCTAGATAATGCTCGGTTTCATAAGCTTTTCCCTATTATTTTGTTTAAATGCCTCCAACGTTGCTTATAGCAGATGCCTCTGTGCAATCCTACGGGGATAAGCCATGCTGGTTAAAAAAGAAAAAAAAAGTGTAATAAACGGCTCCTGCAAATGGATGAAAGGTGGTGCCCAGCCCCACCCCCACTGCACTTCTGCAGGGTGAGAACCACACCTCCGCCATCCCTGCCTCTCCCACCCTGCCTGCCGGGTGCCCCGGGTGCCTCTTTCCTACTCCTGGAACCTCATGTGAGCCAGACAGGAAACAGTGCACAGGGAACTTACATGATCTGCCTCAAAAGCCACCAGGTCCTGAGCCCAGGACCAACTGGAAACACCTCTCTCACCACTGATGTAGCAGATTCTCTCTCCCCATCCCATCTCTGCGGTCACTGTACCAGGTCGTCCCGCCCCATCTGTCCATCAAATACTCACTTATAGCAAAGCACACTTCAGGTGCTGCACACTCTGTGAAGCCTTCCAGCCGTGCCACTACAGGTGACCATTACAAGCCTATGTGGTCCTTCCAACCTGCAGGCTCACTGGGGACAGGGATTTCTCTAGCATCCCCCTAGTGTCCCAGCCATGGAGGCTGAAGAGTGTCTGTCAGATGCCCACTTGAGAAGGTGGGATGCAGGATAAAACTCAGCCACCATGTGCAGGAAAAGGCTCTTCTTGGACAAGGGTCCACATAGAGCGGAAGAAAGGAAGGCACACTTTCCATGCTCCATCATGGAAAATGGCAGGGCCACAGACCTTGGATGTCACCTGTGATCAGAGCGGACAACTCCTACCTCCTACCTCGCATGCCCACAAGATTGGGCCCATCTGTTCACTCCCTGACACGCTGCAGGAGACCATCCCCTCTGCCTAAATCTCTCTGTGGTAGCTACTAATTGTTCTTTCTTCACTTTCTTTGGCCCTGAAATGCTTATTAAGCACGATGCTAAGAACACACACAGATCCTGATTTGAGCCATCCCACACTGCCCACCAGCAGGGCTGTCTTCCTAAAACACACAACTGCTCAGAAATCACCATCAGTCCCCACTGCCTACAAGGCAGAGCGTGAATCCTCTGAGTGTTCAAGGCTCTTGTTGTCTGCTTACATTATAGGTGACTCACCAGCCAAACCCACCTAGACGCCCTATGTCCCAAGATCACCCAGCACTTTTGCTCCCTCAGCCAGAGGACCCTTCGCCTTCCTCCTCCAAAGAGCAGACTCTAAAGCCAGGCTGCCCAAGTGCAACCCCTGCTCAGCCAACTCTGAGCTAGGAGACCTTGGACAAGATTTTGGTTTGTTTTTGTTTTTCATTATTTATAAAATAATAAAATAATTCTGTAATCAAACCCACATGGATAGGACCTTACAGATATAATACAGTGTGTTATCCCTGTATAAATGGAAAAAAATTAACTTTTACCTTTCTAGACCAATATGGCTATTCCAGTAGACAAGTTATTTAACCCCCTCCATACCTTCCTGGTAGCTTTTGTAAAAGGAGATGGTGACACCCCCCCCGACCCCAAAGTACTGTTAAAAGGATCAGCCAGGCAATGTGTGCAGAGTCCTTAGAACAGAACCACTTAAGTGTCTACTCCATCATCCTTCAAAAGCATCTTTAATGCTACCTTTGATGTGATGCCCTCTATGACCTTGACATCAAGGACTTTAATTCCCTCCTCTACAATGAACACTAGCATTGTAGCACTTCCACTCCCCTTGTAACGCAGGATGGCTTTGTAGATTCCTGTCCTCTCAACTAGAACAGGGGCTCCCTGTTGGGCTGGCAGGGTGCACAGCTAGGTCAATTTTAATTTCCCCACGGGCCCAGCAACAGGGGCACTCAACCAATATGCACCCAGCGGTTACCTAGTAAACCCAGGGATGGCTTCCTACCAGGGGGCCTCCTTAGCAGGGTCATTTTTTGCGTATGTGGCTCTTTTAATAAAAACACATATTTTAGTGCAGAGCCAGCCAGCCAGCATGGGATCTGCCCAGCGCTCACTGAACTTGGCATGTATAATGAAATCAAAAGTCTGACATTTGTAGCATGAAGTGAGATTAACCAACGGTGGGGTCATGAGAACGAGCGTGTGCAAAGATGTCTGAACACCCTTCTTCCTTCTGTTCCAGCCAGACATCCCAGCACTGAGATCTTTGCCTTCCAAGAGTCAAGCACAATGCTCCCGCCAAATCTTACTCAGAAAAAGACCAAATCTAAAAAGCTGCCAAATAACTGATTTTCTTTATAACACAAAGAAGGCTTGTTTTTTGGAGTTGAAGCATCTGGCCCACGGTGCAAATGTCGTCACCACCCACACAGCACGTGGCATTGAGTCCTTCAAAGCCCATAGGCTGATGCCCGTTCCACAGCCTGCAAACCAAGGCTCAGTCAGTCAGTGACTTGCACAAAACCACACAGGTTGTCAGGGCATCAACCCTGGCCTCTCTATTCCAGACCTCCTTCCCCAGGTCTCAGATGGCCAGTGGAAAGCACCAGATTTAGTACAAACACACCCCGGATCCTGCATCTGCGTGGCCTGGTCAGACACAGAGTCAACAGCTCTGGTCCTCAATGAACAATAATATGCACATGCAAGCTCCAGGTAAGAAGAGCCCTGGGAGGAAGGTACTGTATAACCGTCAGGAGCTCACACGCACCAGGTATGGTTCCAGAGCTCAGGATCCATCAGTGAATAAAGCAAACTTGCCCCTTCCCTCGGGTTAGAAAGTAAATGAGTTCAAGGCTACAGAACTAGTAAAGGCAGGATCACCCCCTGCCCTCAAGAATCTCACAGGGAAGGGGAAAGTCCAGCACATGTGCCTGTTGTTACGGCTGCCACCTGCCACGGGCTCTCACTGAACCAAGCACACCTGCAATCCGAGGCATCCGCCCTAACCGTGGCTTAGCACAGCCACCAAGAACCATTTCCCAAATTCATCCTGGGCAGGTGGCAGATACCCACACTTCCCAACCACCAGCCCCCCACCCTTGCACTTTAAAAAAAATTAAAATCAAAGTAATCTGATTCCATTGTAGCCCGAGCTGAGCACCTACTCCCTGATAAATCCCCAAAGCCTCATTACTTACTACTGTGCAGTTCTCTTAGCTGGTGTTTGTTTTCTCTTTTCCCTTGGACAACCAATGAGCAGGACGCAGCGGTTGCTAGTAAGCACTCCTCCAGGTAACAGAGATGATGCTCCGATTTCTCAGGAAGCACTTTTCAAAGCACAGTACTATCTGCTTAGATGTCCCTCCGTGGCCAGCAACTGCCCTCTGAGGCCAGGCTCAGAGGTCCTCACTCTGGCCCTGAACCATCTCCCTCCTCCCCAACACCCTCCTTGGGGGATCCTGCTCCATGGTATTTGCCACAGGCAGCTTTGTCTTTGAGCTCAGGCCTGTCTCCCCGCCCCCCACATCCCTATTCCATTTCTTGTCCCCTGACAGTAGGGACTGGGTCCCTTTCAGCTCAGAGCCTAGTGCACCACAGGGCATGTGCACATTCAAGAAATGCATGCTGCATTTGATTTCTTGGGCAATTACCATGAGAAGCGGGGAGCTGTAGGACCAGAAGCCAGCTGGCCATGGGTCCCCTCTGCAAGGGATAGATCCCCCAGCAGAGTGTGCCTTCCCCTCTCAGACACACTGTGACCTTCTGTGCCTTTCCCAAGGGGGACATCCACTACTTTCTTGGGGAAAACAGTAGAGTATTCCAGCACAGTGACATGCCATGCTCTGATGGCCCCTTGGGTAACGGACAACATTGGATCCAAACATCCCTTGTCAAGCATCCGACTCTTCCCTTCCACCCAAGGCAGCACATGGCAATGCTTAATGAGTTCCATTTTTAACTCGGGGAGGAACGTTCCTCAGAGTTCAAGAGGAAGCCGAGTGGGCGCGCTCTGGATTGCGGGAGGCCGGCGTGTCGTCAAGAGCGGAGAATCTGCAAGTCAGGGGGTAGCAGATGGCCCAGCAAGGAGGAGAGATGCTAGCAGATGGCCACAATAGTTTGGATAAGGGGGGGGAAAAACTTTTGATTGCAAACAAACTGATATGAGAAACAGACCGAGAAGCAGCCACACCAATGTCGGCTGGGCCACGAGCAGGCATCTCCCATTCCTCAGGGGTGACACCCGTGACATGCCAGAACTCACCAGAGAAGTTCTCATCTCTAAATCATCTTTTTTCTACCTCCTTAGTTAATAATGATGGATCACGATATACACTCACGATTCGGAATACCCAAGTTTTTCAAGCCTGGCTGGCCTGAAATTGAGTTTCTGGTTGGTGAAATTATTGTGTATGATACAGTAATGATGGATAGAAGTCTATCAAAACCACAGGACCTACCATAGGGAGAGTGAACTGTGGATTTTACTTAATAACAGTGTATTGATTTTAGCCCACCCATTCAAACAAATGTACCACCCTAAGGCAAGATGTTAATAATAGGGGAACTGATAGAAGGGGCAGAATAGAGGGGTTTAATATTAGTTAAACCCACAGACGCTTACTTGGTTCTTAGTGTTGGCTGGGTGACCTTGGACTAGTTACTTAACCTCTCTTGGTCTCCTTTTCCTTATCTGCACAATGAGGACCATAACAGCACCCACCTAAAGGGTTGTTATGAGAAATAAGCAAATAGATGGAAACACTTAGAACAGTGCCCAGCACATGAAGCCCTGGTTCGGCCACGGCAATGACACTCACAGCAATTACCTCTTGCTCTCGGCTCGGTTTAGGTACTTCCATACATCATGTTGGTTAGGGCTTGGAGCAGCGAGGGAGACAGGGAGGGAGGGCTGCTATCCTCACTTTGCAAAAGAGAAAACCTGAAGCTCAGTCAGATTATGTAACTTCTTCAAGGTCACGCAGCCGGTGAGGGTTGAGCTGAGTCTCCAACCCACATGTCTGCCTTCACCACATCCGACCACCAGCTCTAGGACAGACGGACAAAAGCCTTCTCTGGACACTGATAATCTCTGTATGTGCCAGGTCAACCTCATTTTGTTAAGAGAGAGAGGGGAAGAGAGGGAAGGAGAAAGCCCCAAATGCCCACAGGTGGGATCTCGGCACAGGGGAGACTGGAACCCACACCTTCCACTCCCCAAGCCACAAGATCACGTGACGCTGCTCCACCCCCCCAAACAGAAAAGCGTGGGCACATTGATGACAGGCTGCTGTCTTCCTCAGCCTCCGTTTGTGATCAGATTGGTGGCTCTGCTAGGCCACTGGTAGGTGGCTGGTAACACTCCGTCCGAGGAGCCACGGGCTCTCGGGAGGCTGCGCCCTGTGCAGTCAAGCCGCTTCCCAGCCTGGAAGTCCGGCCTCTGCTTTTGGGGAACTGCGCGCTCCTGTCTCCAGCGTTAAGCTCAGTTCTTGCCTTTCCAACTCAAGATGTAACAACCGGAGAACCCGAGATATGGGACTTGTCTCTCAAGCGGCTGCAGCAGTGTTCCAGCAGACACCGTCTTGCCACCGCACCGTGCACTCCCCGCCCACTTGCCCCGATGCACTTTGTGCGGTTCTGGGTCCTCCTCCTCCTGCTCCTGATTTCTCCTGCTTTTTGTACCTCCGCTTCCCACACAGGGCGTCTATGGAGACCCCTGTCCGATGGCCTCCTCTCCTTCCGGCCAGCCTCAGTGCCATCGGCACTGCGGGTCCCATCCCCTCTGACTCTGCCAGCCTCTCTCTTCCTCAGTGGCCTTTACAGAAGAAAAAGCCGGGGTGGACCAGAACCAAGAGGCCATGGAAGATCCTCCATCCAGTGCCTGAGTCAGTCCCCTGTGCTCCCCTGAAACCCCCCTCCATTCTCAGCCTCTCCCAAGAAAAGCCTTAAAGAGGACTTGAACCCCCTGCAACTATGGGAGGGAACCAAGCTCCTCTGACATCTTTCTCTCCAACGTGGTGCACAGGATGGACTCAGCGGAGGAGGAATCACTTACTCTCAAATGGGGGGAGCAGCATAAGAACAGAGGAGACCATGCTAACCCCAATTAAAAAGCCCAAAGTGGGCCAGAAGCGGTGGTGCATGCCTGTAACTGAGAGGCTGAGGCAGGAGGATCATGAGTTCAGAGCCAGCCTCAGCAATTTAGCGAGGCCCTAAGCAACTCGGTGAGACCCTGACTCTAAGTAACATATAAAAAAGGGCTGGGAATGGGGCTCAGTGGGTTAAGTGCCCCCTGGGTTCAGTCCCTACCACCACCAAAACAAAAGCCCAGATTAACACCTGTCAAGAGGTAAGAATGGGTTTTCTATGCAGAAACAGGCTTTATCAGCGTGGCATCCTCCAGCACCCCCAATTCTCCAAAGATTAAAAAACATCAAGCCAAGAGATGTTTGTTTCCAGAAGAGGAAAGAAAAAATGTCTGAGGAGATGTTTACTTGTTCACTTGTCCTCCAGATTCAGTTGACAAATAGTTCTTTGGCACCTATTATCCACTGGCTTTGATCAGCGCCAGGATAAACAGATGAGAAGATCATGAGAACAGAAGCTGAGCTCGGAGCATGCGCCGTGTGCCAAACGCCGTCTTAATCCATGTAATTCTAACAACCTGAGGAGGCAGATGAGCCATCAGCCCTGTGTCCCATTTTACAGGTGGAAAAACTGAAACGTACACCATGGTTTTAAAAAGCAAGCGAGGCGTTCGCCCGCCACATTCTAGCTGGGAGAGGCAGATAATCCAGCGATGCACTGAACTGGGGCTTGCAGGGAGCTGAGCCGAGACGGCTCGACCGCCAGCGACGGCGAAGGCGACGTGGGATGTGGTGACCAAGGAAAGCCTTTAGGATGTAGAGAGACCAGCAAGAACCTGCCATGGACGATCCAGATGGAAAGGGCATGACTTCCAGAAGCTTCCACCGCAGCCCTTGGAATGCATCTGTGGCTGCTTCTGATTTCAGGTTTGGGGCAGGGCCAAGGCGTCTGCATTTGTCAGAGCCCCCTGGTGTCACCTGCCACGCGGGCCGCGGTTGAGACATACCAAGTTCCAACCTCGGCTGTCTTCGGACACTCCAGTGGCCCTCCCCTCCCAGTCTGCCCACTGTGGACATATGCCACCAGGGTCTGTGTGTCTTGGTGACCGCCACAGCACAGAAACTCACTGGTTCTTTCTGTGGGTCAAATGTTTGCGTTCCCCCAAATTTTAGGCAACCCCTAACCCCCAATGTGATAGTATTGGGGGGTGAGTAGAGCTATATGAGATCATGAGGGTGGAGGTCCCAGGGTGGGATTAATGCCCTTATAAGAAGAGAGACCAGAGAGCTTGTGCTGTCTCTCCACCGCATGGGCACACAGCAAGAAGGCGGCCAACTAACTGCAGGCCAGGAAAAGAGTCCTCACCAGATGCCAGGTCCACTAACACCTTGATCTTGACTTTCCAGTCTCCAGAACTATGAGACATAAGTATTGTTCAAGCCACCCAGGCTGTGGCATTTTGTTATAGCAGCCCAAGCTCAGATGGTTCCCAAGGGACTTAAAGTCACTGCCACTTATTTCTATCTCATGCTCTATGCACACAGGACTCACTTGGTCTCAATAGACCATGAAAACCAACATCTAAGGCCTCGAGGCCTGGGTCGTGCCTTCAGATCTCTGGAAAAGAGTTATTTATAAATTTTCCAAAGACATCATGGTCAAAAACGAAGCCAATTGCTTTAGCTGCCCTATATCCTCTCCCCACCCCAAAAGAAAGAAAGAAACTAGTTTTCAGGAAACTTGCTGTTAGACATAGTCTTAACTCTCACTCAAAATTCAGATATTTATTGCATGTCTACCAAGCAGCCAGCAGCGTGCTGACCAGTTCCTCTTGGCCTTTGGTGAATCACATGGGGACCTTGTCAGAATGTGGATTTGAATCTGCAGGGGGAGGTAGGAGACTCTACATTCCTAGCAAGCTCCCAGGTGATGCCCCCACACTGAGCAGCAGCAGAGCTCAGACCAGGTGAGCATCACCTGTCTTCCAGTTGGAAGACTCCCCTAGGCAGTTATATATATATATAT
>NW_025999900.1:57194713-57201163 GCF_001458135.2 Marmota marmota marmota | reverse complement strand
ATATATATATATATATATATATATATATATATATATATATATATATATATATATATATTGTGGATGGACACTATACCTTTATTTTATTTATTAATTTTTATGTGGTTGCCGAGGACCAAACCCAGCGCCTCACATGTGCTAGGCATGTGCTCTTCCACTGAGCCACTGCTCCAGCCCTTTATGGAATCCTTTAAAAGTACAGATTCCTGGGCCTACACCAAACCAATTAGGTCAGACACTCTAGGGGTGGGGCCCAGGCATTTCAAATATTTCTACAAAGCCCTGGGGGTGAACTGCACATGTGGCCAGGACTGAGAACCACTCTCCAGGCACAGAGCAGGTAGCCCTCAAGGCTGGCAGATGACAAAGTTATTTTAGAAGATAACACAAGGCATGGGTGATGGGAGAGTGTCTGGGGCACCTGAGCCGAAACACAAATGACAAGATCGAGACTTCCCACAGAGGTGACAGAAGTACAAGCCAGGAAAAGAGCACCTAACCCCATGGAGTCTTTTGGGATGACCAGAGCAGCTCCTTGATATGATTTTAAGTGAAAGTTACTCCTCTCAGAGAGCAAGGGGAGCCTCCAGGAGGCCCGGGGAAGGAGGCTGATCCCTGCCCAGAGGCCCTGACAAAGATGTGCTCCAGCGTTTGATGGACACCACCTGCAGGTGGGGGTTTGGACAGTCGGACACTCTGAATTCCCCTCCTCTCCTCTTCCCTAAAGAAACTCTCTGGGAGAGGAGCAATAGGAGCACCAGACGCCCTCGGGTGGGTGGAGACGGGTGCAAGGCAGAAGCCTCCAGAGGACACAGGAGCTCGTGATGCCCTGGGGGAAACCTCTCAGCTGTGCAGAAGGGAGGCAGCCAGCAAGCCACCCTCCACCACAGCCTGAGACTCAGCCGGAGCCCTGGTACCTTCTTCACAGAAGCAGCCCCAGGATGGGTGCCTCTGAGTAATAAAGACTCAGCTGGGGGAGGGGGCTATGCTCTCTTCTCCAGAGGGACAGCCTGGGACCCAGGTCTAAGCCAGTCCCCCAGCCCAAGCAATTAGGGTGGCCACACATCCAAGCCAAGTCAACTGCAAGCCCTGGCTCAGGGCTCCTGCCAAGGCAGCCCAGCCTCAGGTGTACTTGCCCTGCATTTTAGAGTCTGAGAGGGTGTAAAGTTGGACCTCTGCTCACCACCTCCCCACACGGGAACAACCGAGTTCAGAGAGAGAGAGAAACTGGGTCATGGAGACCTCTTAACCCTCGATCTCACACTTCCAGTTACTAAATAATAATTTCCTCTGGGGGCTAAACCCAGTTTGGGGAAGTTCCTGTGGTTGCAATGGAGGCCAGCCTCGACTGTACCCATGACAGCACAGAACCCTATCAGGACTGCTCCTCCTCTGAGCACCCAAAGTGCCACCCAGACTGCTGATTAGAGACCTCTGCGGTCCTTGGTCATCGCCCATGTTCTCCATGGGAGATCTTGTCGGCTCTACTTGGTCATAAGCCACTCCCTGGCAGGGGCTGCACCATGTTTTGGCTTATATTCCCCAGCCCATGCCACATGTGGGCCGGACACACCTCAAAGGTGGCGTTTGCTACAGATGTGAAATGGAAAGAGGCAGAGCTGCTCACGTGCAGGGGATGGGGAAGCTGGGAGGAGCCCGGGTGCTGGTGCAATGGAGTGGGCAGGGCGTGGCATCTGGAGCCAGATAACCCAGGGATGCTCCTGCTGATGGAGAGATCTTGGGAAGAGACGGAGCTTCTGAGCTTTGTGCTTCTGTCTTTGCAAAAACATGGTAAGGACTGAAGTACATAATACGTGGAAACGTACTTCATTCCATCATTCCACCAACGTTTACCGAGTCCCTTCTACGTCTCAGCCTCTATTCTGGAAGCAGTCAACGTGAAACATAGTACAGATGTTAATCATTGCTAATGATATTGCCCATCTCTCCCTCCGCAGGAGGGACAAGGCCAGGCCTTCCTGTAGAACAGGACAGACTGCTTTATAAGTCTGGGGAATACTTGCTGATTTAACAGCAGGCTGAAGACCTCAGGGCCACACTGGGGCATAGGAGAACTCCAGCCTTAGAAATAGGGTCCAGTCTAAGCCAACATGCTCGTATGGTACGCATGTGACAAAAGTTACTGGGCAAGGGCACAGCTGGCCCAAAATGAGGGTGCCAATGAACTAGAACCCAGGCAAAACTTCCAGACATCTGCTGCCCTGACTTGTGTCAAGGGCCGTTCACTTGTAAGGGTGAACAGGTATAAGGGGAGGGACAGCCAATGTTGGGGCCCATCCCGTCACTTCAAGGACCTGGATTGCTAGGATTGGCATCAATCACAGGGGGAACATGTTAGGACTCTGGAGAAAAAATGAGGCTAGGGAAGTTTTGACTGGGTTCTAGTTCACTAGCACCCTGGAGTCTTCAGAAGATGTGCTGGGTGAGGTTAGGCACCAGGATGCACGGGACTGCTCGGGGGGAAGTCCCAGCACTGCCCTGCAAGCGCTCATCTCCCCTCCACGCCCCAGATCCTCCACAGAGGACCCTGAGGGAAGTTAATGGTGTAGAAAATAGCATGGTGTCTTGGAGGGAAGGCTCAGCCTTCACAGATGTGTGGGGCCAATGAAACATCTCTGTCACACAGGCCTGGGTTCCAAAGCCACTAGCACCACTTAGGAGATTTGTGGCTTGTAGCCACTGGGTCTCCTCCCTAGACCTTTTGTAACCTGTAAAATGGGGAGATGGCCTCACTGAGGGGGACCATAAGACACATGAAGACTGACATCCAAACCTTCTTCTTTGCCTGGCGATCTGTCTCCTTTTAATCCATGCAGAGACTTACCAGATGCTTCCAACAACCCCAGAGCAGGCAAATGTTCTGCCCATTCCACAGGTGAGAAAATAGACAGCCAAGGAGATTATGTTTTGCCTGACAACTTGGTCAAAGAGCCACCGAGGATAAAATCCCCCAGTTCCCTCGGGGTTTTCAAACACATCACCCCACTCGATCCTCCTCACAAAGACCCCAAGAGTTGGCACCAGAGCTAATGCCTAGAACTGCCCCATGGGAGACCAGGGCAGCTTCCAGGTGCCTGGCTGCCTGCTCTTTTCTCCTCCTGAGAATCTTCTTCACTCCCATAAGTGAAGCCTGCCTGTGGCAGGAGCACAGACATGTCATCATTGGGTCCCTACCTCCGCTGACTCACTAGAGAATTCTGAGGAGAAACATCAAAACCACTTCAAGGGAAAGCAGAGTCTATCTCTTGGAGAGGAATGGTACCCTAGGGACATCCATCTCAGAAAAAGGGCCCCATGCCCCAAGCACCCTTCCTCCCCTGTGCCTTCCCCGGTGCTCTCTGACCCCGGTGGGCCATCCCTAAGCATCATCCACTAGAATACCTAGATCTGCTGGCCCTAGACCTCCATCAAGCACATGCAGTGGCCATAGGGGAAGAAAATAGACACCCAGACAACCAAGGGGACCCAGGGGATGGGGATACTTAGCCTTTAGTAACACTGTGAGAACAACAAACAAACAAACAAGCAAAACTCTGGAATGTGACCCTCTGAGTTGTTGGATAAAGAAACCACTTGCGTTGCTTAGCAGTGTGACAGATGGCTGTCTGCAGGTTATCTTCCAACACGGTGCAGGTACCCTTTCTTACTAGGGTTCATAAAACCAACTTTCCCAGCTCTGGCTGGAGCTGTCCACACAGACACCACCATCCCCAGCAGGGCCAGAAGCCTGTGGGGCGCAGGGGAGGACCTGTGGGGCAGCAAGGAGAATCTAAATCTTACCCGGCTCTGTGCAGTTCTTCAACAACTGAGTCCCATTCACGGGAGCCATCAGCTTTCTGTTCCGCCACGCGTCTGGTAGAACACGTTTGCTAGCAGAAGCTGTTTTGTGCCCTGGATTGGAAAACAAGTCAGAGATAACATTAGGTCAATGTGATACCTGAATTCTCAAAATGACCTTACAGGTACATACCTAGCCATGTCAGCAATAGACCTGTTTGGCTATTTAGAGACACTGTAGAGAGTGAGCTAATGGTTGGAGATACATCACCTGCTTATCCACAGTACTCTGCTTCCTGGGTCTAATTCATTGTTTCTAGTCCCAGATAGACCAGCAAGTAATTTGACCTTGGACAAGACTGAGCTGATCCCAGCCCCTCATTGGTGCAACAAAGGGTTTAGTTAGGTGACCATTGACTTCTCTTTCAGTAAACAGAGTCAGGAACTCTGTAAGTTAGCAAGCCAGACAGTTGGTGGGGAATGGCCTAGGGATTCTCACACAAATCACCTGGGGGTCTTGTTGAAATGCAGATTCTGATCCAGAGTGGGGTGGAACTTGGGATTCTACACTAACAGGCTCCCAAGTGATGCTAATGGTCCAAAGGCCACACTAAGCCCATGGGAGAAGGCAAGGACGCCCGGGGACCAAAGGCCGTTAAACTACTGACCTAGCAAATAAAATGGTTCTCATTTTAAGACCTTTAAAGTATTCATTTACCTCTCCTGAGGTGCACTGTTTCAGCTGGGTAATAACACCTCTTCTAGAATGCTGACAGCTAAGAGCATCTGGGCATTTTTAAAATTATTATTTCTGGTGTGTAATTAAGGGGGGGAAACCCCCACTTGCCCAATTTGCAAAGTACCGCATTAAAACATTCAAAACAAACTCTCTGGGTTTCTTTTGAAAGAGTCACTTTTTAATACTCTATCCCAAATCACAAAATTTGGGTTTTGTATGCCAGTGGTCTTTAAAAAAGAAAAAAAAAAAACTTTGATCAAGTTTCACTTGATTTTAACATGCTGCTATAAACCTCTCTAAATGAATGGTCTTTAGACAAACGGTCTAACTTCTCAAGAAAGTACCATCCACTGGGGAGGTGGTGCAGGCCAGCAATCCCAGCAGCTCAGGAGGCTGAGGCAGGAAGATCACAAGTTCAAAGCCAGCCTCAGCAACTTGTCGAGGTCCTAAGCAACTTAGTGAGACCTCATCTCAAAATTAAAAAATAAAAAGGACTTGGGATGTGGCTTAATGGTTAAGTTCCCCTGGGCTCAACACCTGGTACAAAAACAAACAAACAAACAAACAAACAAAAAAAAAAAAAACTGCTGTACCTCCATGTCTCAGTTGCAAAATCACCTACATTTCTATTTTTCTTTTACATTAAGAAACATTTAAAGGTTCACAGTATCCAACTTGCAACCAGAGCATCAGGACAACGAATGTGCTCTGAGGGTTCCACATGGACTCAAACCATACGTTTTACCAAGTTTCTTCTTTCCCGGTTCCATCTGAAATTAGCAATAACATAAGTGACTCCCAATTCCCTGACTTCTTGGAGAATCACGGCCCCACCTACCAGCCCTCTCCTTCCGAGGGGACTGAGAGGAGTTAAGGGAAGCGATGCTGAAATGCGGCAGCAATCTCCCTCGGGGACAGACTGTCCCAATCCTTTTAGTGTTTGGGGAAGACGCATCAGGAAAACCAGGGAACCGCTTTGGACTAAGGCGAGGGCGAAGGGAGAGCTGAGACCCTGTGGCAGTTTCCCGTTCTGAGGCTGGGTTTTTAAGGGACGTGGAGAACAACCCTCGTCGCTCTGCAGAATAGCAAAGCGGACCGTTCAGTTTCACCCAACCCAGAGCCGGAGACTTCATGCCTGGGCGCTGCCGCTGCGCTGCGCTGCCCATTCTCCCTGCGCTCCAGGGGCAGAGGCGGCACAGGATTCAATCTTAGTAACACACACCCACAGCCGCGTCCTGAGCCCCCGGGGGCCGCGCGCCGCTCGGCGGAACGAGCTCCACAGTTCAGAGCGTCCTCCTGGGTGCGCACTACTTGCCCCGCAGGGAGGGGGCTGGACAAACCCTTGGGACCAGCCGAAAGAAGAAGGAGCGGGAGCTGTCTCGAGGCTTCCCAGCTCAAGTCCCCCCGACTCCCCCGCCCGAGGGAGCCGGTACCCGCACCTACCCAAGCTGCCGAAGAGGCCAGACGCACAGCACACCAGGGCCAGCACCGCGCACACGAAACCAACTTGCTGCGGCAGCATCTCTCGCCTCCTGCGAACTTTGCGCGCCCGGAGGGTCCCGCGGAGCGCCATCTCCGAGCGCCTGGGCGCTGTCGCTGGGAGAGGATGGGGAGCTTCAGGGGTCAGAGTGCTCTCTGTGGCCAAACAGCGCCGGGGCTGGAGAGGGCGATGCGCAGCTCAGAGGCGAGCGACTCTGGGCCAGAGCTTCATGGCCCGTGAGCGTAGCTGGCCCAGAGCGAGGGTCTCCCGAAGGAAGAGGAGAGGTGGGGGCGCACGGCACCGTCGGAGCTCAGAGTCCCGCGCGTGGCTTGCACTCTCCGCACACCATTGCTCCGTGGCGAAAAGGCGACGCCGGCACGGTGGCGCTGGCGGCCTTAGCTTGTAGGCTTGGCGCAGTCCGGGAGCTGGAGCC
>NW_025999900.1:57131463-57194701 GCF_001458135.2 Marmota marmota marmota | reverse complement strand
CCCCCCGCGAGGCCCTACTACTGACCAAAGTAATCCCTTTCATTGTCCCTTGTTCTCTCCTTCCTTCTCTATGGAACCTAAATTAGTCCTTTATTTATCTTCTGAAGCTGCTGCAGAGAGAAACAGGTTATGGCACCGTCAGGGAATCTCGGAATAAGCGTGTCTGCGGAGGGTTTGCTCTCATTCCGGCTCCCAAGACCCGCCGGGAACCCTAGGCCAGTAACCGGAGCGGGGGATGCATCAGAAGATTAATTGCTCTTGCGGAGCTAACAAGCCGGCTGCACCAAGCCTACGGGCGCCGCACCCGCAGGGACCAGCTCCTGCAGGGCTTTCGCTGCTAGCTGGGCCCTGGGTGAGGAGGCGCCCCACCAACCAGCAAAACGCTGGAGAGCAGGCAGACAGAGAACCTGAGAACCCAGAGAGTCCTGCAGCTCAGCCATCCGGAGTTGAGCTTTTGATGTTCCAGAGCCTGATGGCTTCGCAAGACTTTCTGGTTTTGTTTTTCCTCCTCCTCTCAGGTCAATCCTCTACTGTAAACAGCTTTAAAAATGGGTTAGGAGGAACATTTTCAGAAACGCAGGGAGGTGTATAGTCCAGGTGCAGGCCTGGGAAAGGGACCTCTAGTTCTGACTTCTTCCTTGGCAGATTTATCATGTGCAAATTTAGGGCCTGCCAGGAGTTAAGTCCACTTAAAATCCTTTTGGGAACAAGACCAACTCTGTTTAATTAAATAAATACATACCCATTGTGTGTGGGCCCTGTGCCAAGTGCCGGCCAGGGAACAAAACAAGAAAAGGTATAAGAAAGTCCAGTCTCTGCTTTCCAGGAACCAAAGGGAGCCAGACCCCTAGATAAAACCCCCAGAAGTTGGGAATCTAAAAGTCACCCTTCTGTGGATGTGCAGTATGGCCCAGGTGATTGGCTGGATACTTGTGAGACAGGAGGACTCAGTAGATCTACCCCCGACCTACTCAGTCAGAATGTGCATTTTAAAGAAGATCCCTGGAGATTTGTGTGCACAATCAAGTGTGAGATGAGTTCCCTCTTTGAACCTGTCCCAATGCCAGGGATGGGCCACCACCTGCCAGGTTCCCTTTGGACTGAGTAAGCAAGGTTGTTCTATGCATGGTTAGCCTGGCACAGGGCTGCAGGCCAGAGGTGCCCTGCAGGAGAGGAAGGGAAAAGTTACACTAATTATTTTGAGCAGCTTCATCTCAATATCAACAAAGATACTGAAGGTCTGAACACAAAACTAATTGCAATGGAAACCCTGAGGACATGGAAAAGGCCAGAGTTGGCCTTGGGTGGAATGGCCCAGGGTTCTCTTCTTGTCTGTAGAAATGCCTCCACAATGAGGCCCACCCTCCAGTGTGGTGACTCTACCAAGCCCAGCAGCACCTGAAGGGGCATCTTTTCATACCTCTGCAGAATTTTCTTTTCACTGACCAGAACTTCCAAGTATGCATTCATCAATAACAAATAGAAGACCAGAAAGCATGTTATTTGGAAAGCTACTTGATAAGGGCCCTTGGCGTCAAATTTAAACTAAAGGAAAAAGTTTGAGAACACACTGTCATCCTATTTGTAAGACAGAATTTTGGTCACATTGGTCAAAGCAATGCCAGTGAGGAAAATGGAAAGTTGTTTCCAGGATTTCATATTTTCATAAAACTTGTGTCCATGGAGCTTACCTAAGACTGGTGAAAATAGAAAGGTTTGAATCCGCAATGGGTCACAGGAGTCACTAGGTGAAAACACTTAGCCAACTCTTTAACAGAACGTTTCTTCTCTTTGACATTTTTCACCGGCTCTCAGTTAAGAGTTAGAACCCTTGGAGTAATTTCACATGCACAAATGGATTCCTTTTACTTGACAGTTTAAAAAGCAATTTTTTTGAAATTGTACTTTTTGCCTCATTTAAATAGTGCCCATTACCAAAGAGCCTCAGCTACAGCACTAATGACTCACTCTATGGATGAGAGAATTGGGTTTTATGTATTTTTGAGATTCAAAGAATTCAGGAGGCATTTTCTAAAACCGCAAAGTCATGGGCACAGATGGAAAGTGCATTCCTCAGTTCCTCTTGGGCCCTGACTTCAAAGCTGTTGGATGCAAAGTGTCTCTTTCTGCAACAGAGTGTTTTCTTCTGAGTTGACACTGTAAGAAAGAGCCAGTTTTAGCCATTTTGATAGGATGGTTCAATCCGTAGGGGACGGGTATGATGATTTTTTTTTCCCTTGAAAATCCTTTTCTATGACATGATGAGCCTCGCTAATTAGTATCTTACTCAGATTTTTAATGTTTGCTAGAATGACCTTCTCCATAACTTGTCATTCCTCCCACTCTTAAGATGACTGTATCAATCCGTATTGACTAGGCGGCACTTCTCAGCTGAATGTGTCTCTGAATCCCCTAGAATTTTTGTTAAAACTCACACTGCTGAGCTCCACCCTAGAGTTTCTGCTTCAGTGAACTCAAGGTAGTACCTGAGAATTTGCATTTCTAGCACATTCCCAAGTGAAGCTGGTCCAGGGACCACACTCCGAGAACCACTGGGCTAGGTCATGCTATGGTGACTGAAACAAAATAAAACAACAAACATTTGTTTCTGGCTGGTGCTTCTGGTCTGTCAAAAGGAAGTATGTCTTAAGAAGGGTCACTCGGGTCCCTGGGGGCGGCCACAGTCTCAAACATTGTTGCCTGCCGCGCCAGAAGGCAGAGAGACCTCTGCCATCTCTGGTGCTGGCCATCGAATGCTCTGGTCTGCAGGCGGCACGCTCACCACTCCTGGGCCATGGCTAGTCACGTGGCCTGAGCAGGTCCCAGAGTGTCATCCTTCCCCTGCAGCTGAGACCTGAACTCTGCAAGGGGCAGCCCCAGTGATCCCACGTCCAGACGGACCGACCTTGCCTCCCTTCCTGGCTTTCTCAGACCTTCCCTGCCGGCCCTGTGCTTCTCCCTAGCGTTGGTCCTGCTGTGTCCCAGACCTGCTGGTGCGTGTCTCCATCACAGCATTTCTATCGTGTGATTTTGTGACATGAGTGAGAGTATCTGTCTCCTCCTTGGGATTAAGGGCCTTAAGGACTTGCCATTTTATCCACAGCCTACAGGGCCCAGCCCCCTAGGTCCTCAGGAACCAGTTTATGGAGTAAATGAATAGGACAAAGAATCGTTCCCCCTCTTTGGTGGTGCCCGCTCCCACCAGCACTTCACACCCCCCCCCCGGGTCTCCAACCGTCTTCACTGAAGCTCTTCAGTGACAGGTGGCCACCTCTCCGCAGAATCCCACACTCTCCTGCAGCAGCTGCACCCTGACCTATGACAGTGCCTGTGCTTGCTTTTCTCGGCCCAGCCCTGCTCAGCCTGTTGCAGGCACTCCCCTCCCTGCATCTCCTGGGCTCCGTTCCGGGACCCCTTGTCTTCTCCCCATCTTCCCAGGAGAGCCCATCCCTTCTCCCTCTGCTGCTGATTCCTGAGTCTGTATCTATAGCAGGAATCTTCTCAGTAGTTCTGACCTTGTGTCTCCCCACTTCTTCCCTGTCCCCCATCCAGCCCAACATGAACCAGGCCACTCCCATGTCACCACTGGGTCCTTTTCTCACCTGGACCATGGCAGCAGCCTTCTGAACCCCTTCCTCTAACCCCAATCTCCCCCATCACTTTCCCTTCTGTGAGCAGCAGCTTGAGTAAATTTCTGGACAAAGAAAAATCTGATTATGTCCCTTCCTTTAAACAAACAAACAAAACAGAAGCTCCCTGTTGCTCTCAAAATAGTCCCTCCTGTTCTTTAGCTTGACGTATAAGACCGTGGTGACCGGCACTTCCCACAGTGGCTGCACGTTAGAATCACCAGGGAGGCAGGTGACCATGAGGGCCTAGACATCAGTATTTCCTCCAAACTGCAGCCAGTTTAGAGACCCTTCCAGACCCTTCCATCACGCTTGCCCTGCCCTCCCCTAGGACCTGATCATCGTCTATGTGGCCACCACACACAGCCAAGCAGGAAGGAGGACCGAGTGCCCACTGTTGTAAATCCCACGCCCAGAAGCCACCCACATCACTTCTCCTAGCCCACTGGACACCTGCCATAGGACCACACCCAACCAAGGAGAGCTGGGAGATGGGTAACCGGGCAGCGTCCCCCCGGTCAAGGTTTCATTACTATGGAGGCAAAGGAAGATTAAGGTGAACGGCCACCAGCCTGCACCAGAGGTACGGATTGTGACTAGTTGCCGGAGTACGGCTGCAGCAGAATAACCGGGGGGTGACGAACAACTTGTGAACGTTGATACAGCAGGAGTAGGAGCCGTTTATTGCAGGACAGGAGCAGTATTTATACATTCCACACAGCTTATCTAATTAGCATAAACTAGATACATCAGTCAACCAATCAGGAATCTCTACACTTAATGGCTCGCTTTTGTTACTTCTCAAACCACTCCCTCTGACATTTTGCCAGGCACCATCCAGACTTGTTTACGAACTTTAACATTCCCCTGACAAAATGCCAGGTGTTATTTTGACTTATTTACAGACTCTAACAACTAGTGACAAGGTTCCCCAGGTAGTCAGTCACCAAGCCAAGCTCCTGGCCCCAGGTGCAGACCCCAGAGTGCCCTCCAACCACTACTCCCAGGCTCTCGTGACCCTTGTCAGCCTGATAGTGGAAACAGGGCAAAGTAGGAGGTCACAGGACAATAGCAAGGGCTATTTGACAAGGAATTTGGCTCCAAAGGTGCCCCTCCACTTAGACCCTTGGTGATTTTCTGCCCTTGGACTGGCCTCTTCTTACCCATACACGCTGTGACATAGCACAAAAAACGAGATTCCCCTTCGCGATGCTGCACCTTGCGGCCCAAGGAGGAGCAGCTTGGGTCTGTCTGCAGATGTGCTCTATTGTGTTTTCACGTTGCTTCGTTTCTAAGGGCTCAGGATTCAAAAGCTCTGCTCAGGCCCCTTTGTGCCTCTGGAAAGGCCTTAAAGCATGGGTAGAAATGACCGTCATGCCCGGGAGAAAAACAAGTGCCCGGCGAGAGAGGCACAGAGACTTTCATCCAAGGAAGGGGCAATCTGTCCCCAGGGGAATTACCAAACATGGTGGGCACTGCAGGGACAGCGGCATGGCTTGCTCAGGCCCAGACCCTCTGTGCCTCTCTCTCCCACCAGAAGCCAGTCCCATGTGGTGAGCATCTTTCAGGCCCCGTGTTTTGTGAGGAAACTTGTTTTAAGTTTTCAAAAGGAAAAGCATTTGCTTTGCCCACTTTGGAGTCTCCTGTACACCCCAGCCCTGCTAAGTCCCCTTCTGGGGGTGGCCAAGGCTGGGAACATACGGATAGACAGAGCTCTGTGGACCGAAATGATGTATTTTTGAATCTGAGTGACTGCCTGGGTGACCCAAGTAGATCCCTGTGACATCTGAGTAGAAATGTCACCCCACTGTCCAGGAAGCGGGGGCAGTCGGCCCAGGCGGCCAGCTTGGGCAGCCATCTGCAGGGAGCTTGCCAGATACCGGGCCAACACTTTCCAGACATATGAGCTTTTGTCCCCAACGAGAGAACTGGGAGTCCTCTGGTTGTTACCCAGATGACATCAGAATCTTGGAGTCCAGCAATGAAACCATTGTAACCAGGTTCAGCGCCTCTGGGAAGGTGTCTCAGCCCAGACTTGTTACCTAGCCCAGGGCCCCAAACCCACTGACTTATCGCTTTAGAAGATTATTTCTCACCCACATGAAGCCCAGACGGGGAGTATCAGCGGGTGGCTCTTCTCCAGCCGGATACTGAGAGATTCGGGTTGCTTCTTTCTCCTAACCAAGTCTTCTTCAACACGGGGCTCCGGGGGCAGCAAGTTCATTTGTACTGAAATAGCAGAGGGGGAAGATGTGGAAAATACTGTGGAAGGTTTTTACAGGTCAGGTCTGGAAGCGGCAACTTGGAACTCAGCCCTTGGCCATGGCTGCCAGGGAGGCTGGGGAATGAGGCTTTTATCAGGAGGAGCAGAGAGGACTTCCACCATGCCCAAGCAGTCATCTTGTGCATGGATCACGTTTATCCATCCTGACCAGGCAGTGTTCAAAGTCCTGGTGTCCATCGACCCACTTAATCCTTCCAAAAATCCTATGAGATGACTGTCATTATAATCTTTAGTTTGCAGATGGTGGAGCCCACGGCTCAGAATAGTTAAGTAACTTGCCCACAGTTACACAGCTAGTAAGTAACAAAGCTGGGATGCAAAGTCAGATAGTGAGGATCCTGAATTCCTGCTCCTAATCATTCTGCTAAGAATAAGCTTCCCTATCCAAGCCATTCTTTTGGGGAAACTGAGGCCCCCAAAGACAGCAAGATGGAGACATAGATCTGTTCTAGGTTCAGAGCTCCCTCTCCTGCACACTTGGGCTCTGCATGACCATGAACACGTTAATGAATGAACTGACAGTTCTGCCTTTGCAGATGATCCAAAGTGTGAAAAATATCAACACCTCTTTCATGCTTGTGTGGTCCACTGTCCTTGCACGAAGGCCACCAGCTGAATTGGAGGCTGGGGTGAGCCCAGATTCAGCCCATTTGAAAATAAAGTAGTAAATTGCAACACTTTGGAGGAATTAAAAAAAAAAAATAAAGAGGCCCAGAGGAGATTTACCACTGGGTTGCATAATGAAGTACCCCCCAAAGTAATACTAATACTTTAATGGCTGTTATGCAATGTTATGACTCAGCATTTCAAATTAATTTACAGGATTTCTGGTGCATGCTGTTGGTTAGCTTTAGGGGTTTCTCCCCTCCTCGCCCTTGTTAACCTGGTTCTGGAAGCAAACCGTCTAGCAAACTCTTACCTGAGGGGAGGAGCTATTTCAGGAAGATGCAAAGTACTTCCAAAGATATCAAAGGAGGCAGACAAGAGCTCGTGGCTCACGTAACTCATCCAAACAGCATAGATTAATGTCCACCCCTCCGCCAGCGGCTGAAACCATCCTCCTCTGGGTCATGCGTGTGAGTTGTCATGAGGCTGTTCAAGCCCAGAGAATTCTAATCCCTCAGGCTGCTGGTAAATAATAATGTATAAACTTATGATTAATATTTTGTTTCAAAGGTCAGTGATCAAAAGACAGTTAGCAGACAGGCAGACTGGTGAACTTTAGAACCCTGCTTTTGAATTCCCACTTCACAATCTCCCTCTGCAGGTCTGAACTGCTCACCTGTCGTTCTTGATTCCCTAAAAACCTTCTCTTGGTCCTCTGGGACCATGTCTGTCTGTGCAGGCCGTGCTGTGTGACGGGGGAGGGGGCACCTGCCACCGTTGCTGGGCTTCTTAGCGTGGCTCTCCGGTTTGCACAGGGACCACGTGGTGGAGGCCATCTCTGAGTGAGAGGAGAGTCCAGCCTTGAGGAGACACATACTTTCAGGACATGTGTGCCCTTGAGCAACAATTTAATAAATGGAGCCCCGGTGACCTGTAAAAGATGGAGACTCTCAGATATAGCAGTAATTTTCTCTCTGCCACAAAGCATTAATATGCAGTAGTCAGATTTCATAAAGGAGAACCACGTGGTGGTTTTTAGAGGCAGGCACACTGGGACCAGGGAGGAAATGAGGAGGCCACAGCCCGCCTGGGGAAGAGTTGCTGCCCGTCCCTCTTGTTTTCCGTATCTTCTGGCCCTTTTCTGTCGTTCCTGTCCCCCCCCCACTTTAACTCCCATTAAGACATGAAAAGTATCACCTAGTCTGTTTTCACCTCCAAAATCCTACAAGATCAAGCTTCATTTCCACAGAGATGTTACCTGGTAGGAGCTTAAATGCAGTGGTTCACCATCTTGGGGCTCACAGATGTCCTTGAAAATCCAGTGGTCCCTAAAAGTCCTGTCATCTGGGACTGTGCACAAACTAGCTGTGCTAGACTTGGAATAGTTTCTGGAAGAGTAGAACCTTTCCCCCAAACACACCTTCAAAGAGTTTTTTTGGGGGGGAGGGTGGGTGAGCTCAGGGGCACTTAACCACTGAGCCCAGCCCTTGTTTTTATTTTACTTAGAGACAGGGTCTCACTGAGTTGCTTGGTGCCTCACGGTTGCTGAAGCTGGCTTTGAACTCGTGATCCTCCTGCCTCAGCCTCCTGAGCTACTGGGATTATAGGCATGCACCACCTCACCCAGCTCCTTCAAAGGGCTTTTTTTTTGAGAACTCTGAATTTAAGGTAGATCCTCACCCAAACCTCAAAACCTCACCAAGGACTCTTTCTATTCTAGAAATAAACTAAAAGACCAAACAGTCTCAGATACTCAAAGAAGTAAAGATCAATTTCATGTTGCTTCTCCAAGGAAATAAAGAGAATTCTAATACTGACCCCGAAAGAGTTTAGGGGTTCTATGGTTACATAAATTATGAAGATGCTTTACACTATAATCCCTTTTTGGAGATCTGTAAGGCATATTAATGGCTCTGGCAAATCCACAATGAGGCATCTTTGACTTTGCTGCATTCAGCATTTCTCAAATTTATTTCACCTGGAATCCTTTTTTGTCCTGCCACCATTTAATATCCCCCTGGAATGTTCTGTGAACATTGAAAGGGGACCGTCTCCCCAGCCTCTTCTTTCCTTGAGAGGAGACTAAAGGGCAGGACGTCGAGACAGCTATGCCCAGGGAGCTGATGGTGGGGTCACTGTCTGTGGCCTAGGTATGATCTCAGCACCCCTGCTGGGTCATTACCACCATGAGATGCTTGTGGATTTTATTTCATTGGTCACATTTCAAGGACCTGGGGGTCTTGTGATAGGGTCCCGGCAACACTAGCCCACGCTACTGAACAGGGAGCTGTGGGGAGCAGCCCTGCCTCTCAGGGTCCCTCTTACAGATTGAGTGACCTCAGCTGAATCACTGGGGAAACCCGACAGGCCATCCCTAGGAGCAAAGGGGGCAGAGAAGCCCCCACCTCCAGGGCGTGCCTTTGTGGCCAGGAGACCAAGTCCACAGGAGCAGCAGTGCTTGGACCGCTTAGTGGCTCAGACCCTGGGCCCTCTAGGACGCCGGGGTCTCGCTCTGTACCAGCTGTCTGAGGGACGAGCCTCGTTCTCTGTCTCTCGGTTTACAGTCTTCAAGTGATGGGCTCCATCTCTTCCCTGCTGTAGAGCCTGGTTAGCAGCTGGAAGGGGGGACCCCACGCACACCTCAGCAGCACCTGTCACCCTGGAACACCTGCTCTCAGCCTTCACTGGACGCCCTCCCACAGCCTTTCTTCCATCTCCCGAGGCCACGGGTGTCCTTTGGCTCGTTGCTCGGGACGGAAACCATGTGATGGTTTACTCAGAAGTCAGAGGATGCTGAGGGCCGTCGGAAGTCGAAAGGAAATGGTCTGAGGTTTCCCCATTGAAACCCTTGCTTGCAACTCTGCAGACAGCCCACTTTACTCTGTGTTGGTAGAGACGAGAGGTAAAAATAGCTCCTTTGATGAAAGAAAATAACGCTGCCTTTCGTGGGGGTCCTGAGCTGCTCTCAGGACAGCAGGCGGAGCCCCTGCTTTCTGTGGTTGAGGGAATCTCAGCCTGTGGCCTGCCTAAGCACTGGCCAGGCCCTCCTAAATGGTGCATCTGGGCCCCGTGGGACAGAAAGCCCGGGGCACCCTGAGCACAGGATTTGGGCTGCGGAGGAGCACAGAGTGGCTGAGCATTTGCTGCCTGGACAAGCCCTAGTTCTGGTCTTGGCTCTGTCACAAACTGTGGGATCCTTGAAAATTCGCTTCATTTCGTGCTCGCTTCGTGTCATCTCTAAGTGACAGGGAGCCCCCGCCAGTTCTATGGGGCACCCTGAGCCCCTCCTGTACTGAATGCCCCGAGAAGGAAGAGCAGAGTGCTCAGTGAGTGACCTCTTGACCCTGGACCGCCGTGATCAGCATGGGCAACCGTGTGCGCGGGTACCTAGCACCCACATCTCGGCAGCCTCTGCTGTGTCGGCTCGCCCTCCTCCCTGACAGCAGGCCCACCGGCTTTGGCTCTGAACCCCTAAATTGGGAAATGTTCAACTGCAGATTGTTTACATTGTGTATTCAGAGTACGAAGTGGTGTTTGAGAAGGGTTGCCATGGAAACAATGAAGTGAGGAGGCAGCAAACTATGAAGAGAAATAATCCAACGTTCACACGTACAAGCTCCGCTCTTGGGCTGCTGTAAATGAAATATCACATTACTGGGCAGGCATCCACCATCCGTGTGCCTGGTCTTAGTCTTAAAAAATGAAAAGAAATGACCCCTGGGGTCTAACTGGTTGAAGAAACCATAGCACGTCCTGAGGCTCCCTGACCTTGGGACAAGGTTCTTCCCGGCTAGGCCTCAGGCTCATAGCTGTCTAACTTTGTTGACTGGGGACTTACTTGGATCCCAGGGTCCACTGCCCCATCCAATCCCCATGTCCAGTGGGCGAGGGACCCTGTGATGATGTGCCACACCACTATAAAGCAGATTTGGTGAACCCAGAGGTGCGTGCACACATCTGCATTTACCAGAGGGATGCAGACAGTTGAAATGTGAAGTGTTATCTATAAGAGTGGGGCCTGGTTATTGGGAAATTGTGGAATCCCCAAATGATGCATGCAGAATAGGCACCCTGTGCAGCGTTCACCAAACCACCCATGGCAGACTCCACGGCTCTGACTGGACCTGAACTGACAGTAACTCATAGCCCAAGAGCAGCGCTCAGAAAGTCCAGCCAACCAGAGCCAGCACCGAAGAGACACCGGCAGTGCCAATCCTTCCCCCAAATTGCAGGATCCCCAGCCGTGTCTGCTGCCAAGAGCTGGGTGGCAGCCAGACTCCTCAGCTGAATGCTGACTCCGAGTCCTCAGTCAACTCCAGTGAGAGGCTCAGCCTACTTTATAAACACTGACTATTAGAAACTCTCAATGCTCATTTTTACTAAGGAACTTTGGTCACCTGTGACAACGGGCAGTCTTTAGGACAACTGGAAGAAAGATCAGCACGTTTGCACCGGGAGAGTCTTTGAGGCCTCCCAGGGTGGCAGGCTGCTAAGAATCGTGAGCAGCAACATCAGGTCAGGTCTGCCTGGGGCTCCTCGCTCTCACAGCCACCCTGAGTAGCAGGCATGAGACTTGTCATTCCTACCCCTGTCTGTGGGCCATTTGCATTAAAGTCACCTGGGGAGTTTAAAAATAACGCTTCGTGGGTCGTAACTTTGGAAACTGATTTACAAGGTCAGGGATGAAGTTGAGGGTCTACATTTTAAAAAAATAAATAAATAAACTGTTTCCAGAGTGGATGAGGAACACTGACGTGGAAGCTACGGGCTCTGAGGCCAAATAGACCAGGCTGGACTCCGCTGGCCTCATCCTTCTGTCTGGGCCTGTGGCCTGCTTGGGACCCTCAGTTTGTCCATCTCTTTGCCAAGAAAATGCCTGTCCACAAAGATATGGGCATCACAAGACAAATGGCCACAGAGCGCTCAGCTCCACCCAGTCCCTGACAGGTCCCCAGCAATGTCCATGGAAGCATTGAGGACCTAGGGGTGAGGGGGTCACGGGGAGGCATGTAACTAATATGCCCGATAAGCTCTTTTATATGTAACAAATGCTTTGTAGTTTTAAAATATCTATTCAGGTGAGAGAGAGAGAGAGAGAGAGAGAGAGAGAGAGAAACACAATTTGGAGTCAAGACAACCCATGTTCAAATCCCAGTTCTTCCATGAGCCGTGCCACTAGCTGTTTCTTCCCATTCTAAGCAGCAGTTTGTCATCTTTAAAATGGAAATAATAATCTTTACCTCATGGGGCTTTTGTAAAGGTTGAAAAACAAATTTGCCTTAAAATCTTTTTGAGAGGAATGCAAATAAAACTCTGTGAAGAAAGTCAATGAGGGAAGAAAGATGTGAGAGAGCGCGGCCTGCTGGGCACAGTGCCCCGGGCAGGGCAGGCAGCTGAGCCCCTGTTCTTGGCCGGTGATGACGAGTCCTCCCAGCAAAACCAGCCAGATGGGCGTCAGACACCCCAGATGGACAGAATGGGAGCTGGCAGCTGAGGATCTGCTGGGTGGACAGGGGCTCAGCTCCTCCCACGTCCAAGGAGAGATTCCCAGCAGGTGAGCAGAGCGCAGCTTCCAAGAATTGAAAGAAACAGACCTGGAGTCATCAGCACATCTTGCTTCCCAGACGCAGGAATGCAGACATGCTGTTTGCAGCAGGGGCCAGGCAGCAAGCCCAAGCTTTGTGCCAACTCGAGACACAGGCTTGGGAATCCCTCAGCGGTGCCTCGGTGTCCCCAGGGCTGAGGTCCAGTCCTGGCTGCCCTCACCCAAAGCCCACAAACTTGAAATCCGTGCAGTGAGAACAGAGCCCATGATGCTGCTGGGGTCAGAGATGGCTCTGGATCCAGTTGCCTGGCAGCGGTGGGTCCTGTGTGACCCAGTGTGGCCCCTCCAGGCATAAGGCAGGGCACAGATGCACACAGATATCAACTCCGCTCTTAGCATTTGGGGCCCTCAAAGCCACACAAACCCTGAGCCTGGTAGGACTATTGTAGTGTTGAAGTTCCTGTTTCCTTTTGACCTCTGGGCCTTGTTGAGAGTCAACCCTTTGATAAAGTCTCCACTGACCTAGAGAATTCTACCATGGGGACTCCATTATCATTTCCTGCCACCTGTTCAGAGTCACCCCAAAGAGGAGGAGCTGGAATCTTGGCCCTTTTCCTCATTGGAGGCTTCTGCAGGTTTTGCCCAATTTTTTCCCAGTAACCAACCTCCAATCTCAGCATGGCAATGGCTGTGAGAGGTAGGGGGCTTCCATTCCTTTATACCAATGCAAGCTGAATGCAAACCCTGTTATGTCAACTGTCCAGTAATCCCGGAGCCCCCAGCATGCTGACAGGAGGCCAGTTGAGCACAGGAAAACTTTTGTTTACTTCAAAAGCAGGTGATGGTCTTTGTCTGTTTTCTGTTGCTATCGTTGAATACCACAGGCTGGGCAATTTATAAAGAATAGAAGTCACTGGCTCACAGTTCTGGAGTCTGAGAAGTTTAAGAGCAGGCTAGTAGTATGTGGTGAGGGCTTCTTTCTGCATCAACAGAAGACACATCACGTGGCGAGACCGAACAAGCTGCTGGCTCGAGTCTCCCTTCCTCTTCTTATAGAGCCACTAACACCATCATGGGGACCCCACTCTCATGACCTCATCTAATCCAAATCACCTTCCAAAGGCCTCACTTCAGACACCACTAGCATCACATTTATACAGTGGTAGTGACTGGAACTGTTCTAGGTCCTGTGCTGACCCCCAAGGAGACAGAGAATAGGAAGACTCGGCTGCTGCCTGCAGGGTGTTCACAGTCTAAGTAAGGAGACACGTGAATAAACAGTGACATGGGAAAAGCTGGAGGTGAGGCCGGAACCCCAACACCCCAGGATGGTGCTGGGACTGCTGTGGCTTCAATTCTATCAGGGAACAGGCTTCCAGGCAGTTGCCAGGCAAGACTTTGGTGCAGAGAAAGGCCCAAGCCCAGGTAGGAGAAGCGTGGCCCAGAGAAGACAAGAAGAAAGAGCCGGAAGTGTCCCCAGGATGACTGTGGGGACAGGAAAGCAGGCAAGGTGCTCGGGAGCCTGGTGAGACAGGACTCAGCCCTGGCTGAGAGGACAGACTTGGGTGGACCACTAGCGCTTTCAGCCATACCTGTCCTCTGGTCACCTGACACTCACCCAGGCATGGGGAGCTGAAGGATTCCGTCAGCAAATGAGATCCCTGAAGGTGGAACCCTAGAGGAGCCAGGCTTGAAAAACAGAGGACCTGCCAAGGCCACCACGTCTTAGTGTCTGGCTCTGCCCTTTTTATCAGCCCCCTGCACTGCCGGGCCCCACCATATGTCACCAGGGTGACCCCTTCACGGCAGCATTTCCTGCTGTCTTGATTTCCTCTCATCAAATCAAGTAAATTGTGCAGGTTCTGGTGGCATTTACAGAAGCACAGGATCCTAACCCAAAGATGTGACAGGAAAAATTCTGTTTCTCAGGCCACATACCGAATATCATGTCAAGTTCTGATGACCCCATTTTAAGAGGAGTGTTCACAATTTAAAACACATTTAAAAGGAAGACACGGCTTTACAATAAGAGAGTCCCAGTCATACCACTGTTTACATGTGATGCTAGTGGTGTCCGAAGTGGGGCCCTTGGAAGGTGATTAGGATTAGATGAGGTCATGGAAGGGGGGCCCCCATGATGTTGTTAGTGGCTTTATAAGAAGAGGAAGGGAGACCGGTGCTAGCAGCTTGCTAGAGTAGGTTACTTGGAGGTTGGTTACTGGGAAAAAAATTGGGCAGAAAAAATTGAGAGACAATGACAGGTGGGAAATTGTCTGGCTTGAAGAGGAAGACCGAGGAGTGGAAGGCTTGGGAACCACCTTCACACGTATGAAAGACTGTTACAGAGAAGAGCTTCACGTAGCTGAAGTAGCCAAAGAGGAGGAGCTATAAGCACGGGGTGTAAGATACAGCGGACTTGGGTTCCATGAAGCAGAGGAGAACTAACAGTGAGGCTCAGCCAAGAGTGAGATGGAGCGGTTGTCTGTGAGGTGGTAATTTCTCATTGCTAGAAACATCCATGCAGAATTTAGGTGACCACATGTCTGGGATATCGCAAGGCATGAGACTTAGTCAATTCCAGCAACAGATACTTGGGCTTTAATGTACCTTAGCTGGTGACCCTTTGCAAGTTCTTCCACTTGTTTGTGTTTCAGCCTAAACTATTTCAGCTCTAAGTGTGAAGTCCCTACCTCACATACCACAATAGAGGAATTGCAAGGGCCAAATGACAAAATGCCCCGAGCACATCTGATGATGAGGATGATGATCACAAGCCCTTCTGCACTTCTGTCATTTATCGGGAAGTTTTAGGGACGCCGAGCTTCCAACAGTCTCCAAGAAGGGACTGAAGTTTAACACTTCAAATAGGAAAAAAAAGTTTGTCAGCAGGGAGTGGAGGAGGAAATGTTTATCTAAAAGGAAATCCTAAACCATCTCAGGCCACCCCACCTCCTTGGCCTTCATTTATGACCAAGTCTGGCGGAAGCCATATTAGCTGGAACTCTGCCAGCCCGGCAGGATGCACTGTGCACCCTCTGCTCCCCAGCAGAGAGCTCACCTGGCACTTGAGTCTATTGATGGCAATTCTGCTGGCCTCTGTGCTGTGCTCCAGAAAACCCCCTTCTGGTCACAGCCCAGCTTGGTTTCACTGAGGTCTCTTTCAAAGTTCCCAGCAGGGTGGGGGTGGGGGGCACCTTTGTGTGTGTTTCAAGGCGAGTTTGTTTCAAAGTGGGCTTTGAATACTGCCACCATGCAGAACCGGGCCATTGTCCAGTGGATCAATGCAGGGCTGACGTCCACGGGCCTATTATCTGAGCTGCTGCAGCTCCCCGGGCAGAGCCATGGCTGACCATTGTGAAGGTGCGCTTGACCAAAAAGCAAAGCGGGGTGGGGGTGGCGGCCAGCTCTCTGCTGATCATTTTGCTGACTGTGTGACTAGGAGGCCAGAGAAAGTTCCACCCCTGGCGCTGTACAACCGCAACAGAGGGGGAACTGGGGGGGGGGGGGCTCCTGCCCCTGCTCTGCCTTTTGGCAGCCGTGCCCTAAAAGACAGCTAAAGCAGTTCCTCGTTCTGTATTTTACTGTCTCTTTTCTGATGGATTCTTAGTCTGCCCTGTTTACAGCAGCAGTGAGTACTCTCTAGCTGCAGCTCAGAAAGTATATGGTGGCATGTTAGAAAGCTTATGTTTGCATATTTCATTAGATTGGTTTCTCCCATTTGGCAAGAAAGATAGGATACTGCACGCATTCGTTATTGGTATCAAACTTGTAATGTTTAGTAGGTTAAGCAAGCCATTGTTACAGATGAGGAAACTGCTCGTAGTCAGATTCTAGAATCCAAGCCCAGGTATCCGGTTGTTATGGCTTGAACCTGGAATATTGCCAAGAGCTCACGTTTTGAAAGCATGATCCCCAATGCAGCAAAGTTCAGAGGTGGGGCTTTTAGGCAATGGTTGGATCCTGAGGGCTCCCCATCAGTGGATTAATCCATTTGATTAATGAAATAATCCATTTGATGGATCAATCCACTGATAGCAGAATGGACTACTGGAAAGTAGGACCTACTTGGAGGAAGCAGGTCACTAGGGGCATGTACTCAAGGGTTTATCTTGTCTTTGGCCCTTCCTCGCTCTCTCCCTCTCTGCTCCCTGGCTGCCACAAGCTGAGCAGCTTTCTTCCGCCAGATCCTTCTACCATGTTGTTTGGCCTCACCTCGGGCCCAGGGCAATGGGGCTGGTGGACCATGGAATGAGAGCTCTGAAACCATGAACCAAAATAAACTTTACCTCTCAAGGTTGTTCTTGACAGGTATTTTGGTCACAGAGACGCAAGGTGGGCACACCAGTATTCCTTCCAGAATAGCGCTTTCTTTCATTGATGTATTCATTCATTTGTTAGAGTGATTAAGCCCCCTCTGTGCTCGATTCTATTATACAAGTTGACAAAAGAATAGTTCATCAGATAGGTGAAGTCCCTGCTCCACTGAGCTTTCATTCTGGGGGTGGGGGGATTTATATCCTCTCATACACATAAATGCACTTCCTACATCTTGCCTGCTGCTGGGAGTTTAATCAATTGTTAATAAATATTTAATAAGTGGGAGGGCAAGTGCCCTAACAGTGACCTTGATCCATGACTCTTCTTTCCCTTCCCCAGGCCACATGGATGGGGTGTTTGAGCTAATAATGCATCCAGATGAAGGGGAGGTCACTTCTAGATGGGTATATTAGCACTGTTTCAGGGAGCAATCCACAACTTGTCTCACGAAACATAAACTTGGAATCATTTCCAAATGGTGGGTGCTGGGATTATTTCTCCAAGGAGAAGACAATTTCCTCTTCCCACTGTTCATCATGCAAATCTTCCAACCGTGGTGGTGGTAAATAGAAATAGATAAATGAGATCCAAAATTCACATTTAACTATTTGGGAAAACACTGTGTTAGTTAAAAAAAAAAAAAAGCCGTTGAATAGAGCAGGGCACTGGGGAGAAAAGGGTTTGTATCTGAGTCACAGACAAAGTCAAGGTAAAAGTCAGAGCTGAGACATCAACAGGTCAGCAATTAAGAGATTGGTTTTTCACTTCTACTTCTGTACTCAGTTACTAGAGCAGGATTATGGAACAGATTTTTTTCTAAGGATGGGTTGATGGGTTCTAACGCATCTCAAGGTACCTGCTCCCGCTCTGCCTCCCCCCGCTATGGGCTGTTTCAGAACATGTCCCTTTCAACCCTGTTGCCTCTACTCAAGCTGTTTCTTTTGCCTGGAAATACCTACTCCATCCTTCAGATGTCACACCTCTGCAAAGCCTGCCCTTGAATTTAGCCCCTTCCTCTGCATTCATATGACTCTTGGAACACACCTGCTCCGGTGAGTTCACAGGTCTGTCCCCTCTACAAGATGTTTAGTTCCTTGGATCTTCATTATCTTTCAATGACCCATGGTACCTAAAACTGTGCCTGGAACCCATGACTGTTGAGACAAGACAATATCCACTAGATGTGAGGTGTAGGTTGGGGAAATACTTGTGGGATGGAAAGGACTGAACATTGTACTCAGTTACTAGAGCAGGATTATGGAACAGATTTTTAGGCATCAGTTAGTCTGAGATAGGTAAGGGCTTGGAGCCAGCAAGATGTATCACCTGCAAAATGGGGGTGAAGATGGGTGATGAGGCAAATATCAACTCTGGGAAAAACAAACAGCAAAGAGAGAGGTCAAGGTGTTTTTCCTCTGTCCTCCCTGTCTTCCCGGCTTGGCTATAACTCATGCTTGGGCTTAAGCTAAAGGGTGTTGATGGCTTCCTGCTGTGGTGGGTCACCACGGACCTTTGCTTGCATGTGTCCAGGCTTCCTTCCTTCCTTCCTTCCTTCCTTCCTTCCTTCCTTCCTTCCTTCTTTCCTTTTCCAGTACTGGGGATGAACCCAGGGCCTTGTGCATGCTAGGCAGGGCTCTACCACTAAACTACATCCCTAGTCCACTCATACCATTTTTAATATGCCCTTCCAACTTTCAGCTGGGGACTCGTTGATGTCTCTATTCTTACAACTCCTTGACTCTAGTTAATAGAAAATTCTGGTTAAGGAAATTCTGGGTATCACTGTATACTAGGGATTGTGTCTGGCCCACAGCTTAGTTTGATAAATAAAGTTTTATTGGCACACTGTCATACCCATTGGTTTGCAAATTGTCTGGCTGCTGTCAAGTTACTACTCCAGCAGAGCTACGTAGTTGTGACACAGAACGCTTGGTCTCCAAAGCCTAAAATATTGACTCTAGTCCTTACATAAAAAGTTTGCCCACCCTACTCCGCACGGACCGTGCATATTAGGTCATTACTTTAATGCCCATGTGTTAAGTGTCTTCTAGGGATTTCTGCTTCTGAGATCTGGTTCTCTCTGGTGTCTTCCTTCCAGTCTCATTGCTTTCAAATCCATTCTTCCAAAGACTTCCAGACAGATCTTACCAAAACATGACTTTGACCCTTTCCTGTCTCTTTCACGGGCTCCACCAAATGGAATCTAAGTTCCAGATCACATCTTTCTCCATTCCTGCCTCACAGGCAGAATCCATTGTCACTCTGGTCATTGGTCAAGCCGGCTGCTCTGATCCAATTCACCATGGATTATACTGACCTCTCAACAGCTTCTCAGGAGGCAGGAAAACAAAATGCTGAGTGTCTGTGTCCATGTGCACACACATCTGGATCTCAGAAATGTGACCACATATTAAAAACAGGCTCGCCTCTGAACTGAGGAAGTGTATAGTGTGGAGAAAAAGACCACGGGGAGTAATGACCAAAGGATCTCCTGGGGAAGCCCCCGGGGTCAGGTGTGGTAGGGCCTTGGGTACCAGGCAATGGAGACAGACCCCGGGTTTCCCATAGGTGAGTCACATGGTCGAATTTGGCTTTCAAAAACCCATTCTGTACCAGCATGGAAGGATGAACGGTTAAGAGGGGCAAATGACAGGAGGCAAATCAGGTGAAGGACACCAGGTATGGACAGGCCTGACAGTAGAGCCAGATACCAGGTTGTGGACCCAGAAGAAATGTAGAAAATGAGCCGACTGGAGTTGCTGATGATCGGAAGAGGGCTTAGGGTACCAGGATCGGAGGGAGGAGCTGGGATGGCTCCCAAGCTTCTGTCTTGAGCATCTGGAAGAACCGGACAAACGCCGGACTGAGAAGCTCTCTGGAAACCTTGTATTTCCTGGATCCTTAAGCTTAGGTAAAATTACGGACCCCTCACCAGCTCAGGGTCACCAATGTGCCTGTTCTGATGTTATGAATTGCTTAATGGAACCCCCCTCTTAGAACAGCGTGGGAGAAGGGATGGCCACAGATGATTTTCGCATGACCTAGGAGGAGCTCAGAGCTGCTGAGAGGTGGTGGTGGGGGGTCCCCCTCCTGCTGGAAGTTTGCACTAAGGGTACAGGTGCATGCAGCCATTGGCAGGAGAAAAACATGCCTGGCTCTCCTGAAGGGCTGCCTGCAGAGCAGTGCCAGGCCACCGTGACCTACCACTTTGCCCCTTACCAGCTCCACAGAACACGGTGCCAAGGAAAGAGGTTGAGGGCTGTAGCTGTCAGCAAGAGCACCTTTGAGGAATGGTCCCCGCCCTGTAGAGGAAGGAGCCCCAGCGCCCCAGAGCAGGCACAGCACAGCTGCTGGGACAGTACTCTGGGATCTAAGGGCCTCTCCTTCTTAAAGGCTGGACACGGGCCCCTTGTTTCCTCAGCTCTTAGACCTGGGCAGTGATTCGACAGGAGTAAGGTATATGCACCTTGAACCCAAGGTTGGCTTTATTCCCACCTTTCTGGTCAAAGGTAGAAATGCCAACAATGATCTCCACCATCCCTGAGGTATCTCCAGCAGGAGGCAGCCACAGGGCTTGGACAGCAAGTGGAGGTTTGCGCTTGGGTCCAAGTGGCACAGAGTTCTGGAGAAATCAGAGGTGAGGGGCCGTCCATACCTTGCCTGGTCCTCTGAGGCCTTGTTTTCCGGGAGAAAGACCTGGGAAGACTCAGAAGGAACAGAATCAAGGGCAACTTGAGAGACAAAACAGAGATAAGCTAGGTTCGCTGAGGGAGGTGCTTAGGGTATCACATTTTCTTTTGGATTGGTGCAAAATCAATGAGGGAGGCCATGATAGGAGGACAGAAAGGTCCCATTTAGATGATGTATTCATCCATTTCCTGTTACTATAACAAAATATCTGAAGCTGGGAACTTTAAAAAAGAAAAGATATTTATTTGGATTAGTTTTGGAGGTAAATGGCTCCAGCTCTGATGAGCCCCTTCCCACCCCTGTGTTACATCAATGTCATTATGACAAGGGAGAGATCACAGGGCAAGGCAAAAAGCCACAGGAAGGATCCAGTAACAACCCCCCACCTCCTCTTAAAGGGCCCACTGCCTCTTAACTTTGCCACACTGAAAACCAAGCACCCTGCACATACATGGACTCTGAGGGACACACTCAAACCATGTCCACCCCATAGTAGATGATTAGCTCACTCCCTAGCTACTAAGTAAGGGGTGGAGGAGCATATAGCCTGAGTAGTGGCTATTACCCCCACAGGGAGATGATACTTAGTCTAATCCAACGATCTCTCTCCCAGACCTATAATCTAGCTTTTGAACAGGTCCCTGGAAACAATCAAGCTTCCCTTGAATCACAAGAGACCTCAGATGGAAAAGAAAGACACTTTCCAGGCTGATCACCAGCTGTGACCCAAGCTGCCGTGGAGTGGCCGGCTTAGGTCTACAGGTTACAACCCTCTGGAGATGGCATTAGACAGAACAATGCTCTCACCCAGCCAAGACGTATTTTTTTAATGACAACAATGTCAAAGATGATAAGTGCCCCCCCCCCACAAAGTTGAGCGGACTCTTCTGGAATATTTGATGAGTCCTAATGACCCAATATTATTAACAAATCACTCACCCAATTAATTAAGCCTCCAATTACAAGGAAGTTGTAAGATTTTCTGAATTCTACTTAATAAGGCTTTTAGTTTGAAGAGGATAGTGTCATTTTGTTCCCAAACCACCAAAACCTGCCTTGGAGGAGATTAAAGTAGAGATTCTTCAAAGGAGATAATTTTTGTTGAAGTGCATAGTGAGCTCTTTATACTGAGAGGAACACAATTCATCCTACTTGAAGCTTTTCAAAGGGAAGAGGAAGAGAAAGGCTGAAGGGAAGGGAAGGGAAGGGCAGAAAGGTTGACAGGATCTGAGAGGGGAGAAGGAGGAAAGACGTTTCCCCAATTATAAAAATTATTTAGAGAAGAAAATAAATAGGGCAAGTCAGGGATGTGGCTGTCACGAAGGGGATGGGGATGTGGCCAAGTGTCCAATTTGAAAGGCCCACATTCTGGTTCTAAGTCTTTTTGGTTTTGTGAGCTGAGCTTGGGCAAAGAGATTCCTTTGTCCTAAGAAGCCTCCTGAGGTCCACCTGAGAAGCACATTGATGCTCAGTACCCTTACCCTCTTCCTCCCTCAAGAGAAACTGGGTTTTGTGGCCACCCCAGAACCCCCATCGCCTCAGATTCATGTGCAATTTCCATTTCAAACTAATTTGCTCACATTTTTCTCATTTGATGCCCAACCCTAAGGAAGTGTCGAGGCAAGAGTGTTTTATAGGTGAAGAGCCTGAAGTTCAAACAGCTTTAATGTCTTATCCAAGATTCCTGGCAAGGAAGTGGCTGAAGCAGGTCTCGTGGTGGTCAATGCCCTTTTGGATTCAGGAGTTTGATTCATGCCCAGAAAAAAAGATCCCGGGTGGTTTCTCTTCCCGAGTCACCTCTTTTCTGACTCAATTGCATTGCCAATTTCACTCCAAACTTTGGGGGTTCTTCAGGGAGAGTCAGAAAAGTGACACAGAGGCTCTGGAAGGTGACCTCAGCAGGAGAGTGAGGTATCTGGGAGTCGCATTGAGTCAGACTGGCAGGTTGAGGATGCGTGTTTTTGGAGAGCCAAGAAGGAAAGGGACCCGGGTCTTGTTCCATCTGAGGGACTTTAAGACCCGTAAGGGCTGCCGTAGCAAACTGCAGCAATCCAGGTGGCTTAAAACAACAGAAGTTTATTCCCCCCCACCCCAGTTTTGGAGGCTGAAAGTCCAAGATAAAGTGGATAGAAAGCCATGTCCCACTGGAAGACTCTTGGAGAGAACCCCTTATCACCTCTTCCTGACTTCCGGTTGTTGGGGACTATCTTGGTGTCCCTTAGCTTAAAGCTGAACCTCTACAACTTCCTCTGTCACCACACATGGCCCTTCTCTCTGCATCTTTCTCTTTGTATCCAAATAATCTTTTCTGTAATGGGAGCAGGGCCACACCAGTTGAGTGTGACCTTATCTTAACATGACATCTGCAAGGACCTCCTCTCCAAGTAAGGTCACATTTATGGGTACTGGGGTTCAGACTTCAACTCAGCTTTTCAAGGGACACAATTTTACCCATAACAGGAACTGCCCCCTATTCCATCGCTTCCTGGAGTTTCATAAATAATAGTCAGGAAGGCTTCCTATGATGGACACATTTCAAATGCTTCGGCTTGGAAAAAAAAATAATCTTAAGAAATGTGAAAGAAAAATATTTCTCTGTATTTGTGCAAGAAGGAAATTGCAATATCCTCAGGCCAGTTTTCCTCAGCACTACATTACTTATAAGAAAATTGAAACCCCTCTGTTGGAGCCCCACCCCGAGGTGTGTCAATCTACTTGAAGCTAAATGGGGTTTAGAAGGCTCTCTGAATGCAGTATCTATCGTTCATGGCATTTGCAGGGCCATCTCACTCTACGCTCAAGATGCCCATTATATGTAGTTACAAAAAATAAAAAAACAAAAACAGGAGCTTTGGTCTGATCCATTTGATACTTTTCTTAATTCCCACTTTCTGAGAAAATGGGCCTTGACCAATGTCTGCCCCATGAACTGGACTATGTTCTTGCCAAAACTGTTCTTGCCTGTCTCACCATTGATATGGGCTAGTGGCAAACAAATAAAATAAAGCAATGTAAAAATTATAGAAAAGTATTTATTCTGATTTTGGTACATGATTTCTTGCACTATCATAGGAGCAGTCTGTCTTCTTGCCGGTCTAACCTGGAGATGTTTGGTGCTATATCCACTGTGTTATCTCTTTCGGCTTTCATTACCACTCTTGATTCATTATATTTCTTTCTCCATTTCAAGGGGGGAAATATATATTGCAATAAATGTTCCATACGCGAGCTCTTTCCTCGCTCTATTTTGAGCTTTGAAAGAAATACCCATTTGCCATTCCTCTGGGCCTCCTGGAAAACCATCATTTCTGCAGGTGGGAAGCAAAAGCTTCCCTCAGGAAACATGCACCGTGGAAGCACCCAAGGCCACAGTGGGTTATGTAACATGGTGGTGGCCCTGCTCTAGCTGCTGATGGGTTTTCTTCCAGACAACCCAAAGCACCTCACCTGTGCTGAAATGTGAACAGAAAGGAAATGCAACATTCACTCCACTCTCCCATCTCCTTTCAAATCCATCAGGCACCTGTGAGTGACCCTCTTCTCCCCCCACCAGCAGGCCCCCGTTTCTGTCTGAAAATCCTCACAAGTTATGAAAAACTTACTCTACATGATTCCAGCTCAAGGTGTGGGACATGAGACCAGATCCCCCAAGGCTTTCCCCAGCCCTGGTCCAGTCCACAGTGATTGGTTCAGGCACGGCATGTGGCCGGGCAGAGCCAATCAGAGTAGATCTCAAGAAAAAATGTGAAGATGAAGATTCTCTTTTCCCATTTGGACAGGAATGAAGAATATTGTTTCTTTGGAAGGTATTGGCAGCCAATCTATTTCCACAAACAGTGCTAGCCTCTGGGGAAAGTTCACGCTACGGATAGATGGCAGAACAGATGGAGGGACCCTGATAACATCCCTGGGTTTCTGAATCAAAACACATGGCCACTTAGTTACGTGGCTTCATAAATCCTTCACCATTTAGGCCTATTCAAGATGTGTTCCATGTGACTTCAAACCGAAACTATCTTTTTTCCCTTCCTTATTTCTCTTTGCTATCCGTTTCCATGCATGTCCAAATTCCATGGATAATATATGATGACATGACGATCTGAGGTGCTTACAGAATATTCAGGTGGCAATGACTAGAACTGAGCTGCTGGAACTCTCTTGCGATGGTGGATATGTTCTAGCTATGTTGCCCAACGCAGAAGCCACATCTGGCTGTCCAACCCTTAGTGCATGGCTTATGCAAATGAGGGACCTGAATGTTTAAAATCAGTTTTATTTGAAGAATTTGAACTTAAACAGCCACACAGGGTTAGCAGCAACTGCACTGAACAGCACAGAAGGATTTGAAAACATAAACTAGACATATATTGGATGAAGACAGAAATTCCAGAGTCTCAAAAGTGCTCAGAGTGTGTGGAATAAGAAGACAAGAGAGTGGAGGGCAGCCCTTGGAGAACAGGGACATTCGAAAACAAAAGGAGCCAGCAAAGACACTAAGAACAGAGAGACAAGAGGTGGGAAGAAACACATGAGACAGAGGAATGTGGAAAGCTAAGAGATGTTACAAGGAAGGAGGGGACCAAGGACAGGGCCACATGCAGAAGGGGAGAACATAGACAAGTGCCCATTCACCTCCCAGTGAGGTCATTGGTGGTCTTCAGAATAGTGGCATGATGGGAGGGGAAGACAGGAGAACTAAGATGCCCTCAGTCATGGTCATTCATGATCATAAAGAATCCAAACCATTGGACATCCAGGTGACACCAGCCAAGTAGCAACTCAGTTCATACTTGCGTGTCTTTACCTTGTTCACTTTGGTGCGTTTCTGGGGGACACAGTAACATTTTCCCCCCAACTGCCTCTTTAAGTTTTCCCTCAATTCAAATATGGCTCCCGAGAAAACATGGTACCATCTCCAGGGTTGCAATCATGATTCCAATTTCTGTACTGTTGGTTTGGACCGTCAAACAACAATTCCTTATAAATCGTCGTTTTCTTTTTTTCTTCCTATGATATATATTTATTTGAGGCTTCTATTTTTAACCTGGGGGGGGGGGCAGGAAGTAATGGGAATTCACAGGATTTATTGCACAAATTACTTCTCTGGCTCCCTCCGACCTCCATCAAGCCTTCTGACTGGCATTCTATTTCTTATTTATTAGATCTTTAAGTGCTCTGTTAGGCAGTTTACAAGCATTCCTTAATGTCTGTGCAACCCAAGTGGACAACAGACACTGAAAATTGATCACAGGTCACATGAGGCCCACCTTTCCATTTAAATCACACGAAGCTCTCTTCAGCTCTGAATTGGTTTCCACACAGAGTTTGTTGTGAACCTTACCTAAAAGCCCAAGGAGACTAACTTCCAAGAATAACTTCAAAGTTATTTATAATATTCACACATGGAGGGTCGCTTTGCCTCCACGTTAATGTTCAAAGTGAAAACCAAACAGTCCAAATAATTTCTGCCAAACCCTGTACTTCCCACACTAGGTATCAGCCTGGAAGCTCACTCCCTAGCTACTAAGCAATAATGAGGCTTCGAGAGAATTCTCCCTGATGTTCTGGATGTAAGAGCTGTCGTCAGGACACGAGATAGCAGGATGGCCAAGGCCATTCTCCACTGCTGCTTGGTGAGCCTCGGGGGTCCCTCTAGCGCTGCCCTGGTTCACAGGTATGGTCACCTCCCGCGTGGCTTCCTCACCCTCACTGTAGCTGATGCTGTTGACTTGGCAAATGCCCTCTCTGTGCTTCAAATGCCTCCCCTGCTCATGCATTAATGAACTCCTGTTGGTCCTTCAGGACCCCTACTATGGTTTAAAAGCGTCCCCCAAAGTTTATGTGTTGGAAACTTGATCCTCAAAGCAATAGTGTTGAGAGTGGGACCTTCAAGAGGCAAGAACCCTCATGAATGGGTCGATACAATCATGGCTGGAGGGGGTTCCTGGGGAGAGAAGGGATTTGGCCCCTCCCCCACCCTCACGATCCTGTTCGCACCCCATGAAGTAAGTGCCTTTCACCTTGTGGTGATGCAACAAGCAGGCCTCACCCGTTGCAGCCCCTTGATCTTGAACTTCCCAGCCTCCAGAACCATGAATCGAGTTAATTTCTGTTCATTATAAATGACCGTGTCTGTGGTATTCTGTTATAATAGCACAAAACTCTTATATCAAACCTCAGGAATCCCTCCCAGAGAACACGGTTCCTTCCTGTGGGCACCCACATTCTTTTTATAACTTGAGTACATTTCCTTGTGTGTATTTATGGGTCTTTCCCTACAACTAGATTCTCCCATGGCAGGGGCCATGTCAAGTTCATCTAACCCTGTAGCCCGGCGCAGGGCGTGGTGTGTGATAGGTATTCCCCAAGCATGACTGGGGGGGGGGGNNNGGTATTCCCCAAGCATGACGGGGGGGGGGGGGAGTATGTGAATGGATGGGTGCTGTCCATGGAACCCAAAGCCAGGTCTGCAAGGTCAGTGCTAAGCAAATATTTTGGAGAAAATGCACAGGGAATGTGAATGAAAACAAAAATAATCTCGAAACAAAGAAAGCATACTGGAAATAGGTGCTAGATTACAAGCCACAACACAGGGACCCCGGAACTGGCTCCCTCACTAATCTCCTTTGGGATATTAGTGACTTTGGGAAAATTTATTTCCATCTCCACCTTCTTGCTATAAAACAGAGGGCGTGACCTATTGACCCTAACACACCTTGCTCTAACTTTTTTCAGTCATTTTCAGCAACTTGCTATCTGACAGATGCCAAGAAAACATCAACTCTGGAGAGAGGAAGCTATTTCCCAGGTTTGGGTCTAGCTTGTTTCCAACATTTGGATAAAGATCATGTCTATACATCTTTGTAAACACCCAATTTTTTTCCTGAGTAGCCCTCTTCAGCACAATATTGACAGAGAGAAAATTCCAAAAATAGCTTGTTTGCTCTACAAATTTGCAAGTTGGCTTCTTCCACATACTAAGGCATCCTTTCATTCATTCATCCATGTATGCATTTATTCAACTACTTAGCTATCCAACCATTTATCCACCCATTCATCCACAAATAGTTGAGTGTCCTGATGTGCCCAGAGTCCCGAGGTACTGTCAGCCACCATTTTGGTGTGGATGACAGTCCTCATCCTGGGGGAAAAATAAGTAGCTCTGCCACTGGGAGCTCTCCGGCAATGGCTCTTTCTCAGATGCCATCATCAGATGGTAGAAGGGTTAAAATAATGTGGTTCTCACCCTCACAGGGGCAGCATGCGGGAGCTACGGATGGTGGGCACAGACAAGAGAAAACCTCACATCTTGGAAGTGTTTCTCTGCATGACCCCAGCAGGCACCAGCAAGGCCATCGTCCCCTAGAAGTGACAGAGAAGTCATCAGCTTATGTGAAGGAGCTGGCTAGTAGAGCAATCTGAAAAGGGAGAGGGCTGCCTGAGAAGGTAATGAGTTTTCTGGCCCTGGAAGTGATTGTACAAGGGCTAGATAATCGTCATTTGCTGAGGATGTCACAGAGGGAATTCGATCATGGAACGGAAGAGTTGGACAAGGTGATCTTCAGAAGTTCCTTCCCCACTTTGAAGTTGCAGACGTCTAGGAGCAAGACTGTATTGTTTGTGTCCTACTCAGCCCAAGGCCAGTCAAGATCATGTCCACCAGGGTTCTCTCCCCTGAAGCCCCTGAATTTTGCTGGAGCTCAGATAGCAGAGAATATAACGGCCTCTCCAGGGGGTCACCTGGTTAGCATCTATGAAAACAGTCCAGCAGCAGGAATCCTTAGAGACAGAAGATGCTCAACTGGGAAAAACAGAAAGAGCTGTCCTGAGAAAATCAGACAGATTTCAACCCACCCGCCTCTTCATATGGAATGCATAACGTCAGGCAGAAACTTGCCAGCCGTCTTGGGTCACCAGGAACTGGAAATTGTCCTCAGTAGGCATTTTTGTAGCTCAGAGCCTGGTGGACCAAGTTGGTCTCTTAGGGAGTTAGGTGTTCACTAACAACCAGGCCTGTTGTCCCTACGTTCCCTGATAAGTGAGCCCTCTTAGAACACAAACCTGAGATTGTCTTTTGTTTTTCCCCTATTAAAAATTAAAGCTGTCAATAGAACAAAGAAAAGAGTTCTAAGTTATCCAACGCGCCCCCGCCCCCACACTGAGAATCTCATTTAACCCTGCAAACAAACAAACACAGGAGACAAATACCAGCAAAGCCACCTTGATCAACAGCAGGCAGAGAGATTTAAATTTTCCCTGGCCCCTTTTTGTGCGTTCACCCACACGGGGGATCTGGGCGCATCCGGGGCCGCCTTTCATTTCTCCGCAGGAGGAGCAGATGGATGTGGCTGCCTGGGCAGTGGTGTTTATTGGAGAAATAAATCTCTTTGGCTAAATGTGAGCCATGCAGAGGAAACAAAGGAACCGCTTTTTAATGACCAAGGTTTAAATGAAGCCCAGCAGCCTAAGGCAGAACCCCAATTAAGAAGAGATGGGAAATTAGGGTCCCAGAGACCACTTTCCCATCCGTGAGTATTCACCAGCCCCCACAGTGCTCTGCCAATCATGTTGAGGACACCGGTTTAAAGATAAACAAGAGAGCCCTCTTGTCCTCCTGGGGCTGGCACTGTGTGGGGCGAAGGGACAGAACAAGGTGAGGAGGATAATCTTGGAATGACACAGTGGTGTGGAAGGGGAGGGGGAGGGAAGATGTCCAAAGAAAGTGCTGTTCGACCTTGTCCTAAAAGATGTAAAGAATTCGCAAGAGGAAAAGGAAGCAGATTCTTCCAGACAGAAGGCGGAGCATGTGCCCAGGAGCTGGGGAAGGGTAGGGCCCACAATGTTGGGGAACAATGTCAAGGTCAATGTGAGTCTGGTAGTGAACAGGGAGCCAGATAGATAGGTAGACCAGAGTCAGCTGTGAAGGTCACAGGGCCCATGAAGGCACTTGGACTTTATTCTGTAGCCAAGGGCTCCCAGACTTGACATTGACACAGAATAACCTAGGGAGCTTGTATCAAGATACTGACTCCAGGATCACATCTCCAGAAACCAGGACTCTGTGGGTCTGGGTAGGGGGACTTTGCAGCTGGGACTTCCCAGCCCATGGGACAGGACCTCAGGAGTCAGGTGGAGAATACACTTGACAGTGCTGGGGAATAGGAGGTGCAGAAAGGACAGTGCCACACTCAGAGGGTCACGTAGGAGGGTTCTGGAGTGACACCAAGGAGGCCTTTCCCTGGTGGCCTTTCTATATCACCTGGAACGATGCACCCAAGAAAAGTCGCCTGGGCCGGGGAGTAAGGTAGGCAGGATCTGCCTGCTCAGTGGCAGTGCCCAGGGGACGGTGGCCGTCCTGGGGGAGCCAGACTTCATTTACGTGTTGTGCCACTAATTAAGCCCAAGGCCCCAAGGTGGGCAGGGCTGGCTCCCAGCCTCGAAGCAAAGCTGGAACACAAACAAGTGGGGAGGGAGGGGAGTTGGCCTGCCCCTGAGTGCAGCTCCTGCCAGCGCCCTGCCCACCGGTGACATTGCTGATGACGGCCCAGTCCCCAGGCTCTGCCCCAGCCTGGGCCTCCAGGCGTCCTGGTCTCGAGCTCTTGCCAGCTGCTTGGCACAGGTGACCCAGCTCAAAGGAGTTGTTCTTTCAGTCCTGTGTCCTCACACTCGGGTTCCCCCCACCCATGCCAGTGAGCAGGGCCACAGGGGCCTCCATAGAGACCAACCAAAAGTTCTGACAAGTGGCCACAGCCTATGCCAGCACTCCCCTAGTGTGAGAAGCAGGAGAAATGACAATGGCTAAGAAGTTCCCTTCCTTCCTAGAGGGCCCCTGGTAACCCAATCACCTGGGCCATGCCAGGTGCAGCCACCAGGAAGCTGAGGAAATGCTAAGTCCCCAAGGGAGCCACTGCTGACCAGCCCCAGCCAAAGCTGGCACAGGGTGGTGCTAGAGAGTATTTCACAGCCCCTTGTAGTAGCCCTGACTCAAAATGTATTTAGCACCCCCAGGACTGTTTATAAAAAGATAATATGGCTACCCAATTCATCCTTTCAAGAGCATATATAAGGCCCTGAGTGCCATAGAGAGATATGAAGCAGGTAAGTTGCAATGATATAGTTTATAGCTGCACTAGAAGACAGCGAGGCAGACACCCACACGCAGACCTAGCACTGACTTGCCTCAGTGACGTTCCACAGTGACTCGAGCCCTGGGAGCAGCGTTGCCATTAGAGACACACTTGAAACCTGTGCTGTAAAAAAATGTGTGTTTTCTAAACAAGTGCATGATTCTTGGTAAAGTTCTAAACAAAATAGAGCAAAACCTTTCCTCAGTTTGATTGACAAAGTATTCCTGTAAAAAGGGTACCTTTGTAATTTGCAAAAAGAAATACAGTTGTCCCTCAGTATTTGTAGAAAGAAATATAGCAGAAAGAAATCTCAGTATCCACAGGCGATTGGTTCCAGGATTCCTTGGAGACACCTGTGTATAACATGCAACCTATATTTATTCTCCTGTATACTTTGAATCATGCCTACATCATGCATAACACCAAATACAATGTACAAACAGTCTAACAACAGAGTATAATGACTATGGACGTAGCAGATGTTTAGGAGATAATGACAAGGTGGTGCAGACAAGGGGGAAAGTCTACTTGTTTGGTGCAAATGTGACTTTTTTGCTAATATTTTCCATCTGAGGTTGGTTGAGTATATGCAAGTACAATCCGCGGATATGGTCAGCCTACTACACTTTGTGTTTATATGTAAAATAGGAATAGGTGCTAAATTCCCATGATTATGTTTATTTATTTTTTCTTCACCTACGTAAATGTACAGAGAACATCAGAAAGTCCAAGGGATGTGGGAGTGTTTATTGTGTCCGCCGTGTCTCAGGAATTCTCCCTGGCTCCTGCCTATGCAATACTGTGGGGTCCCCCAACCCAATGTGTGTACCCACAAATTTCCAGAATGCCCCTTAGGGGGTCCTGTCCCTCTGAGGACTCGGGCTGTGGAGTTCACGAAGCCTTTCTTGTTCCGTCTTTGATTTGAGCCTCCCAAGTAAGTTAGGCAGAGTGACTAGGAAAACTGAGGTCCAGAGAGAAAATGCCAAGCCTGGGTTCAAAGGAAGTTGGCAGGAGAGAGGGGACCGAGAACCTCTGAATCTTAAGACTGGATGGTGTTCTGGGCTGAATTGCGTGCCCTTCCAAAGTCATATGTCCTAATCCCTACTGCCTCCCAATGTGACTAGATTTGGACATATGGTCTTTAAAGATGCTATTAAGGTTAAATGAGGTCGTAACGGTGGTCCTCATCCAGCAAGGCTGGTGTCCTCTTCTTGAGATTGGAACATGACTTGCAAGAGGCAGACCCTGTGAAGACATAGGGCGAGGAGAGATGCCTCCAAAGAGGCCGACCCTGACAAAGCTTTGATCCTGGACTTCTGGTCTCCAGGATTATGAGAAAATAGATTTGGTTGTGGAATCCACCCCGTCTGTGGTTCTTTGTTGCGGCAGCCCCAGCACACTAATGACGGACTTTGCAGAGGGTCTAACCTGACTGTCTGCCGCTGTTTAAATTGCCTTGGAATTCCCAGAAGCCAGTCTTGTGGCTTCCCGTCCACTGTTCTCCGCACACCGCAGAGCTGAGAACTCAGACGCTGCACTTCTCTCTCCAAACCAGATGAAGTCATTCGCAGCCCACCAGGTAGGCCGAGTGGACAGCAAAGCCTGGAACAACCCCTAATTGTATCTCGCACGTTAGCCAGACCTCTATGGCCCAGGTGAGACCAAATCAGGCCAATTAATTATCCAAATTACATTAATTACCCAAATCTGTGTGCTGAGGCCTTGCCGACTAGACCAACGGGAGACTTAGTCATTGCCTGGGATCCTCGGGCTCCCCCGGTGTGCTGACTCATGTCTGAAATCTACATTATTGACGACACATCTTGCTCGTCCTGAGGTTGAAGCAGAAAACTAAGTGGCACATGACAGCCAGACTCCCCACATGTCACCCACTACTGCCTCTGGTGTTCTGTGCCTAGAGATTTGGACCTATGGGCTCTGGTCCCACCATCTTGGGACAGCTCTGAGTTTCCTTCTTTCGGCTTTTTGCTTAAGCAAAGGGGTCCTACAGGGAGGCAACTGAAGCCCCCACGTGTTCTGGGTTTCTTTCTCTCCACATGCCCTTGGACATGACCTCCCAAACACCTGGACAGGGAGGGAGCTAGCCTCAAGATGGGCTTCTCAACTGGCTGCTTTGATCTCCCCAGGTCAACCCACCTGCTACAGTTAAAATCTTAAATGTCCTCCAAAAGCCCCTGTGTTAAAGGCTTGGTCCCCAGCCCCTGGTGCCATTGGGAGGTGTTGGAACCTTCAGGAGGTGGGGCCTAGAGGAAGGAAGTTAGATCGCTGGAAGTGTTCTCTTGATGGGGATATCGGGACCCCGGGACTCCTTCCTCTCTCTTTCACTTTCCAGCCACCATGTGGTGAGCAACTTCCTCTGCCACGTGATCCCTCCATGATGTGCTGCTTCACTATAGGCCCCAAAGCACTGGGGACATGGCCTGACACCTGTGAAACCGTGAGCCAAAATAAACCTTTTCTCTTTCTAAGTAGGTTATCTCAGGTATTCATTTACAGTCACGGAAAGCTGACCGACGCAACATGGGGAGGAGATCACTGGCAAGTGAGGAGTCCTTGTTCTCCTCTGGTTGGTTCTTCCTGGATTGGAGGGGTGAAAGAAGAGGAGTATTGCTAGGACTTTCTTAATCTTGCTTCAGAAAGGGGCCACCCCAGTGCATCGGATGTTTGCATGTGCCCAACCTCTGTTTGACTCAGAATTCTCATGGCCTTTGATCCCTAAGGCTCCCTGGACAACCTGTGTAAATTCACACAAGGAACAGAAGCTCAGAGGCAAGCACTCCCAGCAGCAGCCAGGACCCACAGCCTGTGTTGCTCCAGCCAATGGCCAGTTGTGGAGCTTCACTGTATGTGACACTCAAAAGCATTTGTCACAAAAGATCTCCATCCCCTCCTAAACACCTGTCCCTTGGCTGCCAGGTCCCCACCCTCCTCAGCAGTCACTCCCTGTCCCATTCTTGTATTTGCGCCTTGCTGTGGTTTGGATCTCAATTGTCCCCAAAGGCCATGTGTTGAGGCTTGGTCACCAGTCAATGACACTTTTGGGAGATGGTGGAGTCTTTAGAAGGTGGGACCTAGTGGAAGGAATGTAGGTCGTTGGAGGTGAGTCCTTAAGGGAATCATGAGACCAGGGATCCCCCACCCCCCTTTCCTCTCTCTCTCTCCTGACTCCTATGACCACACTAAGCCTTCCTCGGCCATGATATCCTCCCAGGACACAGGCCCAGAGGGACAAGGCAAATGGCCATGGTCAGAAAGCTCTGGAACTATGGGCCTTCAAGTTAATTTTCCCAGGTATTTTCCCACAGTGACAGAAAACTGACTGATACATTCCTCGACATGGCCACCCAACATGGACCAGGCCTGGGCCTCCTCTTCTTTGCCTGTGCCCAGTCCTTGGGTGAGTCTCGTGGTTTTACATACCATCTGCTCACAATGACTCCAAATTTATATCTCTAGCCCTGACTCCTGTTTGAATTCTGGACTCCATCATCTTTGGCTCCCTCAACATGTCCAGGAGGCCTCTCAGACCTGACTTGTCCAACTGACCTCCTGCCCCTCCCTCCTAGCCAACTAGCTCCCCTCTCGGCCACTCTTCCTCCTACTGAATGCCAACTCCGCTCATCCAGCTCCTCAGAGTCACCCTAACGGTGTGACCTTTGGCAAGTTGCTTAACTTTCCTGGGTTCATTTTTCTCCTGGGTAAAATGGAATGTTTTGTAGAATTATTACAGGATGAAATGAGTTAATATCTGTAGAGGATTTAGACCAGGGGTCTGCAACATAAAAAGTGCCACAGTTGTCCTAAGTATTTGATTAGTGAAGTCAATCCTGTCTCCTGTCTTCCTCTCACACGCCACATCCAATCCACCCACAAATCCTATTTGTTGCAGCCATGAAATAGTGTCTCACTACTTCCCACCGCCTCCTGCTCCCTGGTCCAAACCAGTCATTTTTAGTAAACACAGGGAGATGTGACGCCATCAGCACGGTCTGATCTTGGAGCATTTCCATCACGTCTCCTCTGGACATTGCGTATAAATGGAATCATACCGTATGTGGTCTTTTGTGTCTGGCTTCTCCCACTTACCAGGATGTTTTGAGGTTCTTCCGTGTTGGGGCATGCAGAGTGGGTTCCACCTTCATGCTGAAGAGTTTCCATTGTGTCACCTCTGCCTGTGTTTGTCATGGTCCCTCACAGGGCTCCCTGATTCTGCCCGTCACTGTTACCTCCTGTCTTCTGAGCACAACAAAGACACTCTTACCACGTAAGTCAGTTCAAACCTTCCCGTGACTCCCGCTTCAGAGCAAAAGCCAAAGTCCCAACAGAGGTGTCTCAATCCACTTATGCCACCATAACAAAATGCCACTGGGTGGCTTAAATAATAGAAATTTATTTCCTCCCAACTCCGGAGGCTGGAAGTCTGAGATGAGGGTGGGTCCTTGTGAGACCTCTTTTCCTGGCTTGCAGAAGGCCACTTTCTATGTCCTCACATGGACTTTTCCTTGGTGACGGGTTTCTCTGTCTTTACGACCTTAATTACCTCCTAAAAGCCCTGTCTCTGTCTACAGCCACATTGGGTCTTGGGGCTTCCATGTAGGAATTGGGGGTGGGCAAAATTCATCCACAGCTTGAGGCCTACAAGGCTCTGCCTAATCTGGCCTCAAACCAGCACCCACCAACCTCAGGGCCCTGGTCCCTGCTGAGCCCTCTGCCCAGCCACGCTTCCCCAGCTGTCCTCATGTTCCCCACATGGCCCCCAAGTCACGGCTCCATACGTCTCTTCCTGACACCTGCTCAGTTACTCAACTAAAACTGTGGCCCCTCCCCACCCCTGAGCACCAGCTCGTCTCCACCTTCCCTCTCCACTTCCTGGCTTAGGTTTTTCCATGGCACCATCTAACAAAATGCAAGTGGTTCCTATTTATTTCTTGTGTTTTATTTTTACTTAGAATGCAAAGTCCATTTGAGGGCAAGAGATTATGTTGCTTGGCCAGGCTCTATCTAGAACACCCAGAGCACACAGTAGTCACCAAATAATGGTTTGTTTGTGAGATACCATTGCACTCTGGGCCCTACTCGGCCACAGTGTCTTTCCCCCCCACTGGAGTCACATCTCAGCATTATCAGTAACTTCCCCGTCCAGCAACAGGGACCAGACTGTGTCCACGTCCTGGGTCAGTATGTGTCATGGTGTGGACGTGAAGTGTCCCCCAAAAGCTCATTTGTGAGACAGTACAAACGGGTAGAGAGAAATGAGAGCCTTAACCCAATCAGTGAATCAATCCCTGATGGGATTAGCTGAGGGGTAGCTGAAGGCAGGTGGATGTGGCTGGAGGAGGCGGGTCATTGGGGGCGTGGCTTTGGGGTATATATTTGGTATCTGGTGAGTGGAGACCTCTTTCTCTGCTTTCTGATGATCATGTGAGCAGCTTCCCTCCACCACACTCTTCCGCCATGACGTTCAGCCTCACCTCAAGCCCTGAGAAATGAAGCCGGCTGTCTCTAGACTGAGAACTCTGAAACCATGAGCCCCAGATAAACTTTTCCTCCCCTAAAATCGTTCTGGTTGGATCTCTAAGTCATAGCAGTGCATTTTTTCTCTCGACAGAGCAGGAGAGCACAGGTCCCACCCAGCCTCTGTGGGTTCATTCTGCTCCGGTTTCCTAAACCCTGCTGTGTGCCCAGCCTACAGAGATAAGAGGACATGGGGCTCCCAGTCCAGCTGGCGAGGCAGGCCCACTGGTGGCAGGTAAGGCTCCAGCGAAACCTGTGTGACCAGCCCCTTGCTGAGCTGAGCTGGCTCCACGGCATTGGAAGTGGGTCCTGGAAGATGACGTAAGTGTTAACGTGGAGCGAGAAGGTGGCATCAGGGAGAACAAGACAGTCCAGACCAGCTCACAGAGGACCACATGCAAAGCAGTCTGAGAGTTAGTCTACGAACCAGGGGTTTTGAAACTTTGCTCTGAAGGCTCCCCACCTGGTTTCCCCAGGAATGGCACAGTCTGAATATAAATCCAGGGTGCCCCCCAGGGCTTTGTGTGTGGGAGGCTTGGTCCTCAGGGTAGTGAGGTTTGGGAGGTTGTCGGGTCATTGGAAGCAGAAATTTCTATGATTAGGGAAATTTTCCATCTCTGCACTGTCCAGTACAGTAGCTATTAGTCACATGGGATTGTTGAGCCCTTGAAGTGTGTTTAGTGTGACTGAAGAAGTGAATTTTTAACTATTTAATTTTAATTAATATAAATTGAAATTGAAGTAGCTACATGTGTCTAGTGGCTACTGCTTTGGGAAGTATCATGAGGCAAAGAAAATTTAAAGTGGGAGACTAGAACTAGAACTAAAAAGCACTATGACCCTGTAGCTACCTTAAGCACACGAATTTATCTCCATTTCATTGGTGAAGAAGAAGTCAAGTCTCAAGGAGATCAAGTGACTTGTTTAAGGTTTTAGAGTTATTAAGTAGCTGAGGTGGGTCTAGAAGCTAAGCCTGGGAGCCACCAGAGACACCGGTACTGAAGAGACATGTCCAGAGGATTTATATAAATTTAATAATTGATAACTATGACTATATCAACACCTCTTGCCAAGTAAAGTAACAGCTGATTCTATCCTGGACATGCCTCAAATTCTTCTTTAGGAATAATGAGCCAAAATTAAAGATTCATGCTTGGTGAGTTTTCTAGAAAGGATATTTCCAGCTAAAATTTCTTCCAAAGGTTCATATAATCGTTTTTCTGAAATCATCCACTAAGGGGTTTTGGCATTAAAATTCTTGTGCAGGTAATCAGCATTTCCTGGTGGTAAAAATCCAAGAGAAACAGTGGTTTGGACTGCAATAGAAATCCCTCCTGGTGTCATGCATAGTCAATTATGTCATCTACCAACATTATTGCAAACAGTGAGAAAAGTTCTCAGTCTTCGAATGGGGCTTGTCCTAGTCCCTTTGTGTACTATAACATAATGCCACAGACTAGATAATTTAAAATGAGCAGAAATGTATAGGCTCATAGTTCTGGAAGCTGGAGAGTGTAATATCAAGGTTCTAGCGCCAGTGAGAAGTTGCTACATTATCACATAGCAGAAGTCATCACATGGCAGAAGGCAGAAGGCCAAGAGAGAGAGCCCATGACTCGAAGGCCTTTTTAGTAAAACATTAAACATATCCAGAAGGGTGGTACCCTTATGGCCTTATCATCTCTTAAAGGTCCCACCGCCCCCAAACCATTACCAATTTAGTTGGCAATTAAATTTTTGCATAATATTTAGAAGGGACAAAATTCAAACCATAGAAGGGTTCTTAAAGATAATTTCCTAATGAGCATTTTATTTTATTTTTTCTGGAAGGTAAAGTAATAAGTAGGGGGAAATATTTCAAAGTCATCCCTGTCTCATTTTTTCTTACCTGAATGCTTTCTCATCCACCTGTCTCAGCGGAAGGAAACTCCTGATGCTGGGTACAAAGTCAGTTCCAGTCTGCATTTTCAAAGTGTACTTTCAGGCTTCTCTATCCTCAGCACTGCATGTTAGAAGACAGCAAGGAAATATCCAGTTAGCATCTTGCCAATGGAGGATTTATGAAATTTGCTCAAGAGAAGGTAACCTTGTTCTCCATAGAGCTCAACAGAATCTAGTTTCATGTAATAGTCAGGGTTTGCCCAATTATGCTTCAGTAACAAATAACCCTCAATTCTCCAGTGACCTAAAATAACAAAGGGTATCGTTCTTTTAAGTTTCATATCTATCTAAGGTCAACAGGAGGCTTTATTTAACACAGTCACTCAGAGACCCAGATTGACAAAGGAGATACCTTCTCAGACATTGTTAGGAGCTCTGAAGGGTTTTCACTGTTGCCTAAGTGCTCCGGCCTGGAAGTGACCATGTTCACAACTTTTTGGCCAGAACTAATCACATGTTCTCATCCAAGCACATGGGGGTCAAACAATGTATCCATACCACTTACCCAGAAGGCAGAGGGCTGGAGCTGTCTGGCATTGGCACCGCTGACCTCAGTAGGAACAGCAGCTTTGTTCTGTCTACCATTTCTTATCAGGGAATTCCACCTTCCTCTGGATGACCCGTAGCCGAAAATGGGTTAAGAGAGCAGGAAATGCAACAGGTCACATGAAAGTCTTAATGGAGGGCTGGAGATGCGGCTCAAGCGGTAGTGCGCTCGCCTGGCATGCGTGCAGCCCAGGTTCGATCCTCAGCACCACATACAAACAAAGATGTTGTGTCCGCCGAAAACTAGAAAATAAATATTAAAATTCTCTCTCTCTCTCTCTCAAAAAAAAAATTATTAAAAAAAAGAAAGTCTGAATGGAATGAATGCATCACCTACAATGATTCTCAAGTCATAAGACTCTGTTAACCCGATTTGTTCCTGAAGGAGATGCTAGAAACAGAGCCTCCCCAGCCTCAGGGATGATGAGACGTCTGGGCAAGCTGTGGAGCTGGAAGCCTCAGAGGGCACCCATCACAGCTTTACCCTTTCAGGGATGAGGAAAGGGGGTCCCACACAGAGGCTCTCCTGAGGCTTCCTGGGCAGGGGTAGGACTGCGATCCAACTCTTCTGGATCCCCTGTCCCTGACTTGCTGACTGTCACCTCCACACAGCCCTGATCTGAAGGAGTAGGGGGGAGACAGGCTGGAGAGCAGGGCAGTGGCCCCTGAGGTGGGCCCCGGGAAGGTCCAGCAGGTCCCAGATAGGTCCTCCCTTCCTGAGAATGTGATCAAGGCCTTACTCCCCCAAACCAACGGCTCCCGCACACTCTGGGGGGTCCATTCCATGTCTGTGTGAACTGCTGACAAGCCAGACGCTGCTTCTGGCTTCCCATGAACTTCTGAGAAAACTACTCAGGTCACAGAGGGGGAAAGAGATGCAGAGACGGGAGCAGAGGCAGCAGAGGTGGAGGGGACGACCGACAGTCTGTGGAGAAGCACTGGGTGGGGCCTTGGTAGGGCTGGGCCACCCCTCCAGGTCTGTCCTCTATGCAGGGCCATCCAGGCCCACTCCCCCAGCCTCATCACCCCACTAGCCCTCTAGTTTCCCACACTCCACCCTAGTCCCCCTGCCCTGAGCTCTATTCAGGAATCTCCCAAGGCTCCTGGCACCCAGTGGACACTGGACAGACATTTGTTAGGATGATTTGTTCCAACCTGGGTGGGGAGGGATTGGGACAGGAGACCCTGTGCCAACGGCAGACTCTGGTGTAAAGCCGGAGATTCACTAATGTCAGTGCACACAGGAGACGTGAGAACCGCCTGGCGGGTGTTCTCTGGGTCCCACCTCCTGGGATCTGGATAGGGGCTGGGGGACCTGGGAATCTGTGTTTCTAGAAACCACTTTCAGTGATTCTCGTGAAAATTGTCCATGAACCACATTTTGAGAAACTCTGTTTAGTGTGATTCAGCTAAAAAAGGGGTTCAGACAAAATGGGGAGGAGGCCAGGGGACCAGACTGGAGCATCGGGAAAACTTCATGAAAGGGTGGTGCTCGAGGAGTCAACAAGGCCAGAGAGGGTGATTCCAGAAGGCTCCCCTCTGCAGAGCCCTTGAGGATGGGAGATGGCACGGAGGAGGAGCCAGCAGACACTGTCCCCAGGCTTTCCAGTCCCCCTTCTCCTGAGGGTGTAGCCCAGGCCGTGAGAGGGGTCTACTCCAGTCCTGGGTCTCACCCCTGGCCCCGTCCCACCTGCATATCCACATACTCTACCAGGTCACTCCCAGGGGGAAGGAGCCCAAAGTAGAAACGTGACAGGGAGGCAGTTATCCTCAAACTGGCCAGATGGCTAGCAATAAGAGAGGGCTGAAGGGAGAGGTGTGGGGAGGATTCATTTAACTCAAGGTGAAAGCCAAGGCTCACTGGTCACCTGTGGTGCCGCTGATCAAAGCCAGACTTCACACTGCAGACCCTGTCCCACTCCCCACCGAGTGCGGGCCCAGGTGCTCTCTTGCTCCCAGCTCCCTGCCCTCCCACTCCTGAAGCCCCTCATTCACCCCTCAGCCTTCCACGAGCCAGGGAATGCTCGTTTTAGGGACTGAACTGGGATATATACACCTGTTCTTCTTATTCACAGATTTTCTTGATCAAAGAGAATAATCCTGGGAGACAAAGGTCTTCAATGCTGGGTGCTATTTTTATCTCCGCTTTATGATTTAAGAAGGCCCACTTCACAGGTCACAAAGATTACTAGTACCGCGGCCACAGAAAGTTCCCCCGTGATTCATCAGATCCCTCCGGAAGCCCAAGGCCTGGGGGCGAAGGTAAACATTCAACATCAGGAGAGGCATGTTGCAGCATTTGCAAAAGAGTTTGGAACACCTGTAATTAAGGCCAACCCCTAATTTGTCTGTGTAAAGGCATCTCGACTTAGCTTTACACCCCCCACCCCAATCTGAGGGAAAGTGCCTTTCTTTGGTGGAAGAGAAGGTGAAGTGCTTTCAAGATGAGGGTCTCCCAGATGTGTAAGCCATGGGGGAAAGATCCCAGCTCCAGTAACGTCAAAATAATAGTCTTGTTATTTCTAGCCAGTTGCAGGCAGAATCCTACAAACTGATGACCTTCCCAGTAAGGTCAAGAGAGCTTATCATGATTGACTGCTCCACTAAGCAGCCGGGGAATCAGAAGTGATTGATGAGACCGTTCTTTCAAAGCGTGGCCAAAATCTGCCTTGGAGGGTGTTCTGCGTCTCCATAGGTGAAAATGTGAGTTCCGATCCCATCAGCTGTGCTAAGTGATGGCCCTTCATCCAGGTACATGGACCTACAGATACTTCGCCCAGGTGCCAGGGTGAGAATTTTAGGAATGTGTTCTCTGCCTGTGTCCACCACCGGCTGCAGGGGGCTCAAGTGGCTGCAGCTGGGGATGCATGCGTGGAAGTCACCCTCAGAAACCAGGTGGCTCTGCTTCAGTTTGATGCACAGGCTGAATCCAGCTGCGACCAGTTGTCCTGCATGACATGATGACGTTCTGCTGGTCCCAGGGAGAGCTGAGAAGGCGGTGTGGGGGAGGGGAGGGGCGTGGGCTTCCCACTACAGCCACCTCCTAGCCCCTCTACCCTTCCCTGGCCTCATTCACTCGGCAGCCTGCTGGGTCCCCAAGCCTTGCTCCCCTGTCACTGAAATGTGCCTGTATCTGCGGATGACTGCTACTGGGGGACGGCTGTGACTCCAATGGCCACTGTCCCTGTACTCTGTGTTCCTGACTTCCACGACATCACACTGGGCCAGCTCCTAAGCTCTGGCTGTGTTCCTCCCTCTTGTCTTCCACCTGCTGCTTAAGTCTTGACTGTCCGAGGGTTCCAACTTGCCCCCCTTCTTACTCGACCCCCAGAAAGCCAAGTGCCACCTCTCTGCCCCATGCACATCCTCAGCCACCCGGTGGGGCCCTCTACTCCCCAAGTGCCCTGCGAAGCTCAGACTTCCCACTGAGCCCGTGTTCCCCTCCACCACCAGGGCTCAGTTCAGCCCTCCAGCTGTCAGCCACCCCCACCCAGGCAGGTCCACCCTGAGGTCCACCCCTGCCTAATTCCACCAGCTGCATCTCCCAGTAGCTCTCTCTTCTTGACCCTCTGCCTGTCCCTGAGGTCTTGCCTCATGGTTTAGCATGGCACTGCAGAATGTTCCTCCTAAATGGCTTCTGCTTCCTCTGTCTCCACTCTAAACTGTCTCCCCAGTGCCCAAAGTAATTTGTCCAAAATACAAATCAAATTTTGCCCCAATCCTGCCTCATCTCTCAGGGGCGCCCCGCTTACCGCCCATGGCATACCAAGCCTTTTTATGGCTGATAAAGTTCTCAGGCTCTGGCTGCCCCTGACCTTCTATCCCAGCTCCCTCACTCCCGCGGGCACCCTGCATTCCAGCCATATAAAAGGACAGTCTCCCAGTCTCCCAGGAGGGCTCACCCCCCCACCTGAATGTCCTTCTCTGCTTTTCTGACTGGCGGGTTTTGTCCGACCCCTGCCCTGTTTCAACTTTGCTTCCTTGGTGAATCCGAGAAGCAGAGCTGGGGTGGGGCTTCTTGGACGATCTCCAGAAAAATCAGCGTGAGGGGGGCAGGAGGAGGGAAAAGAAGACCACGGACTGCGCTGGGGGCCAGCGTCCACCTGAGCACCCAAGGAGCTCTGGGCCATGAGCTGACCCCACAACTAACCCCCTACACAGGGCTAGGCCAAGGGGGCAGCTCTTCATAGCCATGGCAGCCACTGGCCAGGATCTGCGGGGCGGGTGGGAAGTCCCCATGAGGCAGCTTGCTGCCAGGAAGCTCTTCTCCAGTGATGGGGCAGCGATGAGGGACTGTAAAGGGCACTGGGAGGGGTATGCACAAGCAGCTTTCAAATTTGAGTGGCCCTAAAACTTTCAGGGGACCTTGCTAGCACAGATTGCGGGCCTGTTCCAGAGGTTCTGAGCCAAGGGTTCTGATCGGACAAGGTGCATTTCCAGCTGCTGGAACAAACACTCCCCTCAAGTCTAAACCTTCCCTCCACTTCTCCCTGCCGTCCACCTCCTAGTCAGGGTAGACTGATCGCTTCTTCACACAGTTCACCCAACACCTGGCGGTTTGTGCCATATGAGGCCGGCATTTCCCGTGCTGGTTTCTGTGGAGGTCCGTGTCCTTTACTTACCTGCAGGGACCCGTGAGAGAGCAGGGTGATCTGGCCCAACTCCACATCTCACGACCCAGCTCAGCGTGGGCCCCGGGTGGGCCTCCACCAACGCGTCTCCAGTGAATAAAGTCACGCCTGCAACAATGAGGAACACGTCTTTTCTGCTGCCCCAGGGTTCACAAGCAGCATGAACTGCAATTTTCATGATGCCTGGCTCCCGGACTGGCTGCAGAAGTCACCTTTGGAGGGAAAGAAGCGCTAATTGTTTAAGGAAACTACTTCAATGAATGTTCTCACTGCGCAGAGGGAAAGGCAGGTTGGGGAAGGCGAGAATTAGAAGCCAGGCTACCCTGTGTCACGCTACAGCAGCTGGGCACCAGGGGCCTCTGAGGAACTGTGGGATATTGGTGGAGAAGAGGGGAGGGTGATAGAGGCCTGGACCCCAAGAGGGAGGAGGGCGACCTCAGCACAGGCCACACGTTGACCCACACCTGACACTAGCAGGTGAGGGCCGAGGAGAGGCAGCCAGCCGCCAGGCAAGGGTACTGAGCAGTGGGGAGCCTGACACCGCTGTCAGACATTATATTCTCCTTCCCACAGGATGATCCCCGAGTCTTCAGGGAAATTACAGAGCAAGAGGCAGCCTGGTTTTAGTGGAACTTTGGAGAAATCAGCAGGAGCAAAGAGGGACCCGCCTGCGTAGGCCTGATGAGGTGGAGGCTGCTGGGAGGCAGCCAGACTCCCCTGTTTGCCCAGGATGAGGAGTCTCCTAGGACGGAGACTTTCAGCACTAAAACTGGCAAAATCCTAGGAAAGCCGGGACAGGATGGGCACCCCCTGAATGGCGAGGTCAGTCTAAACCAGGACCCATTTTTAGAATGTGTTACAATTCTCCAGATATTCCCTCGTGTGTCAGGGGTAGAAGTAATGAAAAGAATGGCCTCTCAGAAAAGGATGAGGCGACTTGGCTGTTAGAGAAAAAGATAACCCTGGAGTCTGGGTACCTGGGGTGAAAGGGGATACCCAAGGTGTTTTGAAAATTCATATCATGGCTAATAATTTTATACCAGTCTTCATTATGCAAAACTACTAGCCAAGCGTGATAGACCAAGCCATGGCCTAGGAATCATGAGGCCTGAGTTCTTAATGCCAGCCTTCTATAACCAGCTATGTGCCCGCAGACAAGTGAATTACCCTCTCTGGGCCCCCATTTCCTCCCTTGTTTAATTAAAAAAAAAAAATGAAGGCTTGAACTAGGTCCAGAGCTCTTTTATGTATCAAAGATTTCCTTAGCCGTTTAGTGAGGCTTATGGACCCTTCTCAGAATGGCATCTTGAAACTTGTATATGCATCTTTCCCTTGTATATCAGAATATACAAGGGAAACCAGTTATGCTGTCATAGAATTATCAACTGTTGGCAAAATAAATTTGTTATATAATAATATATATACTTCTTAATAAATGTAATAAAGAACAAGACCCAGCAGTAGACATATAAACTGTAATTTCAAAGGAAAGAGGTTATAAATATAAACAATATTTCAGATGTCTATGACAATCATGATTTCATATGAAAATATTTGTGATTTCTGTGGATGACAATGTCACAGGTGCCACTAATGCCATAGGGTTTATTGTCCACATTTTCCCTGGAGGAAGGAAATGCCACACTTCAGCTAGAGGTTAGTGAAAATAAAAACATGATTTTCCCCCTTCCACTCTCCCCCCAGTTGTATCCATGAGCCCTGTTATGGGTTCAAATGCATCCCCCAAAATTTGCATGTTGAATTCCTAACCCCCAGGATCCCAGAAAGTGGCTGTGTTTGCAGACAGGGCCTCTAAATAGGCCACGAAGGCAAAACGAGGTCACGTGGGTTGGGCACTAATCCAATGTGACTGGTGTCCTTACAGGGAGAGGAGATTAGGAGAGGAGACCATGTGAGGACAGAGAGGGCACTGCCCCGTGCCATGCTGAGGCCACAGGAGAAACTGACCCTGCTGGCATCTCAACGGCAAACCACAGGAACCCCCAGGCAACAGACCCAGGTTAAGAAGCGAAGAACCAGGCGACTTCTACGGTCCTGGACTCCACCCAGCCTGGCACAGGCCTCGTGCTGCACAGGGAGGGCTCTGCGGGCGAAGATAAAGGGGCGGACTCTGTGGGCCACTGCAGAGCAAGTCAAGACCAGGAGACTCAGGAGCTCCGGGCCCCTTTGCTGAGGGTGACAGCTGGTGCCCCTGAGTGCTGGGGAGGTCTCAGCCTCCTCCTCTGGGAGTGTCATCTGGGAGATCTCAGGGGCAGCCCTGGGCACTCCGGGAGATCGTTAGCCAGGAGGCTGGATGACTTGGTCCTGAGGCTCCGTGATGGTTCCTGTCCATGAAAGGACACAGTTCAAGAGCAGAGCTCCTGCCAGTTCCCGGTGAGAAACTGTGGTCGGTTTTCCCCAACTGTCACCACTTCTCAGCATGGAGGAGCCTGCCCCTGGCAGGTGCCACTGCCCAGCCAGGGGACATTGCCATGGGGGCTGAGAATGGGTCTGGTCTTCCCAGGATCCTGAGCAGGAGGGGCAGCAGAGGGAGGAGAGAAAGAGGAAGACAGAGGGTGGGGGTGGGGAGGATGAGGAGAGCCATTGGAAATGGGGAGAGGGAGGGAGGAGGCGATGGGGAGATGAGGAAGACGGAGGAAGAAAGAGTGGGAAGGGAACAGGCTGCTTCTTACTTCCAGTGAGGCTGCCTGAGGCTCCCTTGTCTCTCGAGGGACTGCTGGTGACCCGGGGACAACAAACTGGGAGAAGGACACAAATGGGACCTCTTCACACACCACACCACCAAGCCAGTGACTCCTGGTGGCTGGAACCCCAGCTCGTACACCAGCTGTGTCAGCCATCTGTGACCAGATGGAGGCTCTGCCCCTGCACAGCCCCCATCCTGATTCTGGAGGGTGAGGAAGGGGGCGGCCTCCAGTCTGACCTGTGGCTCTCTTGGGGGACACTGTCTCCATACATGCAACCCTGGGGCTAGCCAGATGCTCCTGCTCCTAGAGCCCCAGCCCTCTACCTTCTCGGGAAAAATTATTGACACCATTTATTTTCTTGGTGCTAGTTTGTTTTTCAGTCCTATTAGTCCTGATATGAGGCTTAATACTTCCCTGGAGAGCAAGGTGAAGCCGCTGGAATCACAGAGGTAAATATCTAATTAGGATGCTTCTGAAGGTTGTAGTATTTACTTGAGAGAATGTATCTTGGGCTGGTTTGCAATTAGGGAGGTTATTATTTTCTCTGGTTCCAGCAGGTCCTGCACTTAAATATGTCATTAGGTGCTGCTTAAAGCATCTGGGGTACCTGGAGGGCATCCTTCATTTATTTTTAAGATATTTGTCTATTGCAACATCCATACAGCTGAGCCACTGGGATGCAGAAAGATGTGCTCCAGTTCTAACTATGTTTCTGAGGGACACAAAGCAATAGTCTGGGTCACCATCCAACCAATAAGTAAATTAGAGACTTTAGAGCCAAAAAAAAAATCCATTGATTCAACCAAAAATCAAGTCTTTGTCCCAGGCACAGAGTTTAGCTTTAGGATTCCACTTCATCCTCAGCCCAGCTCTATAAGGGGATATTATTCCTATTTTATAGAGAGGAAAGAGGTTCAGTGAGAAAACATGCTGGAAGTCAAAAAGCTAATGAGAAGTAAGGCCACCACACCAAGAGGCCAATATGATAATGGTCGATTGTAGCTGAAAAAGACGCAAGACAGATGTCTTCTGAGAAAGCCCAGGCAAGGGGAGACCAAAACAAGGCTATAGGCACACAGCTGCATTAAACATTAAACACCACCCAGCTCCAGAAAGATGACCAGAAATCCTCAGGCCAACTGCCGGCTTACTTCAGTTCTACTGACCAATGCAATATATACCCAGCTTTTAATCCCAAATGACAAGACATGCCAAAGGCAAGAAAAAGTACAATCTGAAGACACAAATCAATCATCAGAATCAGACTCAGATATGACAGATGTTGGATATCAGACAGAAAAATTAAAATAAATATGACCGATATGTTAAAGTCTCCAGTGAATAAAAAGGTAGACAATGTATAAGGACTATGTATAACGTAATGAGAGAGAGAGAGAAATTCTAAGGAAAAAATCCAAAGGAAATGTTAGAAATGAAAAACACTGTAACCGAAAGGAAGAATGTCTCTCATGGAGTCATCAGAACAATAAACATGGCAGAGGAAAGAATCAGGGACCTTCAAGATAGATCAGTAGAAAATTCCCAAACAAATACAAAGAAAAAAAATGACTGAAACAAAGCAAAACATCATAGAACTGTGGGTCAATATGAAAAAGTGCAGTATATGCATAACTAGAATGCCAGGAAGATAAGAAAATGGAGCCGAGGAGGTATTTGAACTAATAACAACCATGACTTTCCAAACCACAGATCCTGGAAACCTGGAGAATACCAAGCAGAAGAAATACCAAAACAAACAAATGAAGAAAACGCCACACCAAGGCATATCATGTTCAAACCACAGAAAGACAAAGAGAAAATCCTGAAAGAAGCCAGAATGGAGTGAAATGTCTTCCCATGTGGGAAAAAGGAGGAGAGTTACATTAGACTTCTCAACATAAACAGGGCTGCATGGAGAGGGTGGAGTAAGATATTTAAAGCATTGAAAGGGAAAAAGCACCAACCTAGAATTTTATATCCAGCAAAATTATCCTTCAAAAGTGAAACATAAATATTTTTCTTAGACAAACAAGAACTGAGGGAAACATATTCTACATGAAATGTTCATAGAGTTTCTTTAGACTGGAGGAAAAATGATGTAAATCAAAAATTTGGTTTTTATATGAAGAAAGGAAGAGCACAGAGGGAATAAATGAGGGAAACATAAATAACATCATTTATTTTTCTTATTGTTAATTAATCTAAAAGACAACTACTTAAAACAATGATCCTAGTCATAACTTGCTATGTAAGTACAGTGTCTGAGTAGAGGAAATGAATGACAGCAATGTCACCAGAGATGGAAGAGAGATAGTGGGAAATTGTACCGCTCCACAGCAACCAAGGCTACGTGTAACAGTGAAAGAGCAGAAACACAGATGAATGGAATAAAAGAGAGATCAAATCCATTCAACGGAGTTTTGACAAAGGTGCAAAGGCAATTCAATGCAGAAAGGGTAATCCCTTCCACAACAGTGATGGACAAATGGACATCCATATTTTTAAGAACTGAGCCTAGGCAGAGACTTGACACCTTACACAAAAGTTTATTCAAATGGATCATAAGTCTAAATGTAAAGTGCAAACTACAAAACTTTTAGAGGAGGACTGGGGATATAGCTCAGTTGGTAGAGTGCTTGCCTTGCATACCTAAGTCCTGGGTTCAATCCCCTGCACCACAAAAAAAAAAAAAAAAAACGTTTAGAGGAAATCTAAATGACCTTAGGTTTGGGGATGAGCTTAAAATCAAAATCGTGACCCATGGAAGAAGAAATGGTCAGGTTGCTGTAGTGGATTGAATGTTGCTCACCCCCAACCTCAGAAAAATGTCCACATCCAAATTCTTAGGATCTGTAAATGTTAAGTCCTTGGGGAAAGGGTCTTCACGGAATGGTAAAGGTCTTGAGATGAGGTCATTCTGGATCACCATGGTGGACCCTAAGTCCAGAGCAAGTGTCCTTGTAAGAGATACACAGGGGAGATGTGACAAAAGAGGAGGCCGTGGGCCACGGGGCAGAGGTGGCAGTCACAAGTCAAGCCTGCGGTCGAGGAGGTCTTTGATGGGATATGAGCAGAATGGTGCTTTACCATGTGTCCTCCTGCCCCAAACCCAGTGTAATCACGAGAAAAGCATCAGGCGAGGCCCCACGGAGAAACAGTCCACAAACAGCTGACCTGTGCACGTCAAGACGTCCAGGTCTTCCAAAATGAGGAGGGCCCAGAAACCATCACAGCCAGAGAGACATGGTCACTAAAGGAAATGTGGTGTCCTGGATGGGACCCTGGAACAGAACAAGACATTGATTAAACCAAGAGCAGGAAGTGCTGGGGAGTGGCATTGGCCAAATAATATTGTTATGTCGTGTTCACATATGAATAGGTGCCAACAAGTCCCATCATTATGCACAACTAATGTGCCAATAAAAAACGTGGAATAAAACTGAAGGGAATCTGAATAAAATATGGACTTCAGTTAATAACAATATGTCACTATTCTTATTCCTTCACTGTGACAAATGTACCCTACTAACACACACAAGATATTAATAACAGTGAGGCACAGAGGAACCCTCTGTACTGTGTTCACAACGTTTCATTCTATTCCAAATCTATTCTAAAATAGAGCTTTAAAAAGTTTTTATGTTAATGAAATAAAGCCTGTTATTTATCACCTAAAATTTTTTTTTAAATAAATGAACACTTGTCAAAAACAATATGTATTTAAAACATATGCAAGGTGCACAGGAAGAGTCTTTGTTGTTTACCTTGGAGAGGAAGCCAAAGGGGGAGGGGAGAGAGACACCACCAGGAAGGAGACACCACCACGATCACTTCTAAGGAGGATGGTGATGGAGAGTCACACAGTGGGGACACCAGCCCCTAACTCTGTGTATCTGAAATCCTTTAGCAAAACGATAGAGGGAATGGTTCTATCCAAAGGCATCAGGTCCCCCGTGTGGCCACGGGGAGGCCGATGTTCATTTGCAGAGCCCTCTTGGAGGTGGTGGGAAGGCAGAGTCCTCACCAGCAGGCCTCTGCTCTCCAGAACTCAGGCCAGTGACCCAGGGACATGAGCTGAGCCCATGGTGGCTACCTCCACCCACCAGACCTCAGGCAATTTACTCAGCCTCCTGTGCCTCAGTTTCCCCATCTTTAAAATGAGGATAATTACAATGCAGGCTTCTGAGGGTTACAGCAAGGATTAAAGAGGTAACCGTATAAAGAGCGCTTATATTGCATCTGACACAGAAAGGCTTGATAAACGGTCGCTATTATCCTTTTAAATGCTTTTCCGCATCCAATTTTTCCCTGAGGCAAGATTTGCAATTATTTCTGGCAGGAAGCATGTTTCATTGCCTGCCCTGCCAGAACCTGCTCCTCCCAGGGCAGCCTGCAGGACCCTTCGCTGTCCAGCCACCTGGTGGGACGTGGAGTCTGACTCAAGGGGGCCGGTCAGGTTGGGTTGTCTCCAATAATTGAGCCTGAGAGGCCAGGGAGCGTAGCTAGTTGGTGAGAATGTGCTGGACTTGCATGGCCGCAAGGACTCAAGGTCTGCCTCAGCTGACATCTGGGGAAGTCACCAGTCACAGAGAGACCTGGGGGAGCAGGAACAGTGCACCATGTCATTTGTACAGAGAGACAGAGGCAAAGGTGGCCACGTCCTCCTGAGGTAGGTGGCCTTCCTGAACCCGTAAGAGTTTCTGATCCCTTTCAAGAAAAACCTCTTTCCACATGAGTTTTTGAAATAGGCTCTGCTTCTGACAAGATAACCCCAGCGGGAATGTTAATTTACAGGTCTGTTTCACTCACCAGCCTGGGGCACTGTCACTGTCCTAGCGCGGAGGACAGTTCTGGAAAGATAACTGCATTTTAAGTGAGGAAAGGAAACAGAGAAAAGCCTGTCCAGGGCCTCACCGTGGCCAGAGTTCCTCTATCCAGCCTGAGCCACTTTTTCTGGCCCCTGGTGGCCCCTCCTACATGTCCCAGGATCCCAAGTGGCCAGTGGAGAAGTCTCTCAGAGTTACAGAGCCTGTAGTCCCCACATACATAGGGATGGAGAGAGAAAAATTGCTGACTGGTGTGTCACCCCAGGAGACATGGTTGACCCAGGAGGCTGACTGCTTCCAGGGGACAGGACAAGCCGCAAGGTTGATGATTGATATGCCACACGATGTGCCCCAGGCATCTTCCCACTGGGTCCTGCAGCCTGTGGAAAGGTCCTGAGCCTGCGACCCTCACAGTCAATTCTCCCCCTTGCCCACTCTGCCCTGCATCACAGAAGGTGACCCCTCCCACCGCATCTCCCAGTTTCCCTACATCCAGCATCGAGGGGACGATGGCCACACAGTGGAGGGTGGGAGAAAATGGAGAGAAGGACTATTGCTCCTCTTCCTCTCTGCCCCCAATAGCATCCTGGTTAGGGTTGTGTGTGGCCACTGGGCCACCAGGTGGTCCCAGCCCCACCTGGGGGCCAACCCCTGGGCTGCTGTAAGACCTCCTCCCTGGGGCTGGGCCCATTGCCTTTAAACCAATTTCCTGTCTTAAAGTCGCTGTCTTCAGTTCTCTGGGGGTTTCTGTTTCCTGATCAAGACTGTGAAGTTGGTACTGTGTCCAGCCATCCTGAGAAGACAGAAACACAGGCTGGGTGACGAGCCACGGGCCGAACAGCTTGCAGTGGTGCTGGATTGGAACCCAGTGCCATCTGACCCCACCTCCTGCCACTGCCCTTGCACATCCTTCCTGTCCAGAGGAGCTGGCCTTGCTTCCATCTGCACCTGTGGCACCTGGGGACAGTGTCACAGCCCTCCTCGGACAGCAGACTCCAGGTGACTTGCCAGTCATTGCTGGGCTCCTGTTCAGCCCAGATGCATGGTGCCAATCTGAAGTCCCAACCTGAGTATTGGGAAGTGTTTGTGCTGCCCCTTTCCTGGGGATGCAAAGACAGACTGTTCCAATGACACTTTAAACGTTTCCTTGGGTGACTCGCCATCACCCCCTCAAAGAATGTCAGTCCCAAGGCTCTGCATTCCTCTCCCGGCCCGCGTAAGAGGGGAGTTACTTTTCCCCGGTGTTTTCCACCCCTGCCTCCATCCTGCAGGGTCCTGGATGTGTCTTATTTAATGATGGGTTCCATGATCTAGATCTTTGATACTGAGCCTGGTCTGCCGACCAGTGTCATCTGTCACCTGGAGCTTGTTGAGGTGTGGAATCCCAGGTCCCAGCCCAGGCCTGTGGAATCAGGATGTGGATTTTAACAAAGGGCAGCTCCCCAGATGATCCCTGTGCACACGCAAGTTGAAGAAGTGCCACCCCAGACTCTCCCATCCATATTTACTAGGCACCTGTTGTGTGCAATTTCATGATAGTGCCACACATTGTGGGGGTGCAGCAAGATGGAAGAGTGCCTGACGGGCCATGTGCGCTCTAGGCTTTCTATGATCATCATGATTTTTATCCCTATTTGCTGAACCTCAAATCAAGCACTAGGGGCTCAAATATTAATAGACGAATAAGACGGGCATGTTCAGGCCTTGCAGAGATGCAAAAATGCACAACAAGTAACTCTGACCAAATGTAGCCTGAGCAATAATAGTCACACACCAAGCTACAGGACCTGAGTTTGGGATTTTGTTTTTGTCTTTTGGTGTCGGAGATTGAACCTAGTGGGAGGTTTGGATAGTATTCTGTGATCCACAAACAGTATTCACATATGACATCATTTGAGCATAAGGTGACTTTATAAAGTGACTAACATGACTATTACAACCTCTATAGAAATTGAACTCAGAGGAGCAATGCCCAAAGGCACACAGTGATGAGTCCAAATCTTGTAACTCTAAATCCAGAGCTCTTTCCTCTGTCCCTCCAAGCCTCTCTAGAAGAGAAGGTACCTGGTACCAGCAGATACCGGAGAGTTCCAGGTGGGGCCCATATCTTAATTGGAACATCTCCCCAAAGGTCGTTGTGCTGGAAGCTTGATCCCCAGTGTGGTGAGGTCAAAAGGTGGTGAAACCATTAAGAGGTGGGGCCCGGTGGGAGGTGATGGGTCACGGGCAGCCCTGGAAGGACCCATGCTGATCTCATGAAGTGGGTCAGGCCTGGTAGGAGTGATTCCCTCCCATGAGAACAGGCTGCTAGGAAGAGAGTAAGCCCGGCCCTCCCCACCTTCTTGCTTCCTGTCTCTCCATTTACCTCATTTATCCATTATGATGCTAGCACCATACCCTTAAAACACCTTTTCTCTAAAGGACTCAGCCTCCAGTGTTTTGTCATAGCAGCAGAAAAAAACTAAGCCAATGTCATTGGAGTGTACTCCTCACTGTTTTCATCCTAGGAGGACAGTGACTGGGGTTGGGACTGAAGTTGCTTCCTCTCAGAAGTTACAGCCAAGTGGAAATGAAGCCCAGGCAACTCATGGGGGTGCAGGACTATTCTGTTAGGGTTGCGTGTTTGTTTGTGTCGGGAAGGGCTGCGAATTGTGGGGTGTAAGTTGTTTCCTCATTAGAAAGCTGACTTCAGGCTCCTTCTCCAAGCCAAGCTGAGGGAGCTGTGTCCTCCAGAGGCTATTTACCACCTCAGCCCCAGATCAGCACATGGAGTTTTCTCAGTGGGCTCTCCCATTGAAAGGTGAAGAGCAATTGTTCTCAAAGTGTGGTCCCGGGCCCAGCCACACTTAGTAGCACCTAGAGAATTGTTAGAGATAAAAACCCTCCCACTCTTCCCCAGACCATGGAGGTAAAAATCTCGTGTAGAAGCACCTTGCTCAGGTGCTTGATCAAGTCTTCCAGGTGGTTCTGAGTCTGAGAACCACTGACGGTGCTGTCAGAAAGGACTTCCTGTAATGATGGACACTCTCTAAGCCTACACAGTCCCCCTGCAGAAGCCACAGCTGCAGGTGGATACCGAGCACTTGAAATGCAGCCCGAGTGGCTGTGGGACTTTTAAATTTCATCCTCTTTTATTAATTCAAATTTGAATATCTGCCCATGACCAGTGGCCACCTTATTGGACAGCACAGGTGGAGAGCATGCTGTCCCTCACCCCCAGTTCACAGATCAGAAACAGCACAGGAATCCCCAGCAAGGGGGTCCTGGGGGAGTCAGGAGAGGAACACAGAGAGGAGCCATTGGGAAGAAACCTCATGGCTAGGCTCGTGAAGAAGCCAGACCCTGCTGAGGCCCCGCAGAGACTGTGGGAGGAGTGGCCTCTCCCTAGGTCCCTTGGTCCTCTTGTCCCTGGAGCTGGGCAGTAGGCAGGTGGGTCACAAGCTCAAGATTCAAACGGACTAGAGAAAGGCCTCAGAGAATTCATCAAAAGGAAATAGATAAAATAAAAGCAGAACAGACCTTGGTCTCATGTGAAGAGCCCTCTGACAGGCGGCTGAGGCCAATCCTGCTGTGGGGTCAATGTCCCTTGAAGGAAGCATGGGGTCATGGACGAGATGCCAGGTGACAAACATGGGGCTAGACCTCAAGGGACCTCTTTTCCTTTACCTGCAACAGAGTAGCCAAGAAGCCGAGCACCATGTGGCAGTCGGAATAGCAAGGTGAGGAGGAGCTCGGCTTTCTACAAGTGGCCAGAGCTGTGGGCTCGGCTAAGTGGGTGTCCCTTGTCATTCCATGGTCTAATTTCCCTATCTGCAAAATAAGTCCGTCAATAACGGAAGGGTCATAACGATTAGATGGGCACAAGAACAACACAGCGCCAGGTGCACAGTAGGAGCACAATAGCTAAGGAGCTTACTAAGTGCGCCAAAGTCTTTTTTATTTATTTATTTATTTTTAGTTATAGTTGGGCACAATATCTTTATTTTATTTGTTTATTTTATGTGGTGCTGAGGACCGAACCCAGGGCCCTGCATGTGCTAGGCGAGTGCTCTACCGCTGAGCCACAATCTCAGCCACAACCCCAGCCCCTCCAAAGTCTTTAAATGGACTCACTCCTCACAGCACTCCAGGAAGCAGTCCTATAATGATGCCCATTTTTCAAAGGAAGAAACTGAGGAACAGAAAGGTTGTGTGCCTTGCCCAAGGCCCCCAGCCTGCTGGGTGGCTGAGTCCTGAGTCGAGCTCTATAGTAGATGATTTCAAGTGCCCATTGCAGGGGCCCCCACACATGCTAATTTTTGTTGGTATCTACCCGGAAAGCAGCCAGGTATGCCAGGAAGGTAATTAGTCAAGAGTCAGGAGTGGGAGGCCCTGATTCAGTCACCTCACTCGGTGACCCTGAGCCCCACCCTGCCCCAGTGTTCCCATCTTGCAGTAGAAGGGATACACTAGTTAGATCTCAGCCTCGGGAGCCATGGACGGCGTTTGGAGGAAAAGAGACGATTCTGTTCTAAGTGTTTTAAACACCCCCCCCCCGGGCCTGCTGGGTCAGAGGAAGATGGGCCCAGAAATCCCTGGAGGTTCCCCGAAGACCATTTCAAGGTGTGACCTCATTCTAAGGACTCAGGGTGCTCTGGTGGGAAATGCCAAGAGTGTAAGGAGGAACTTGAGGCTCCCATCCTGGCTTGGCAGGGTGAGCTTCAACATTTGCCTCCAGGGGCGATTTAGAACATTTGACTAATATATTTTATGTGTGCAGGGAAGTCCCTTTTGACCCAGTGTTCTCGCTGCTCTTTCTTACAGCCAGCTTCATTCTAAATTATATATTTAGTTTCCTCATTTTCCAAATGCAGGTAAAACCACCACGTTCTTGTGCAGATAACATGAGATAAAAGAGTCGAAAATCAGAAAGTAGGGCTGAGATTGTGGCTCAGAGGTAGAGCACTCGCCTCGAACATGCGAGACCCTGGGTTCGATCCTCAGCACCACATAAAAATAAATAAGTGAAACAAAGGTATTGTGTCCAACTAGCACTAAAAAATAAATATTAAAAAAAGAAAATCAGAAAGTATCCATGAGAGGGTCTTATGACTTAAGTGGCCTGAAAGCTGATGCTGTTAAAGATGGGGGTGGCATGGGGAGGGGGCCATTTGTGCCATTGTAACCCTCTGACGGGTGACGTAATTCCCAAGGAGCTCTTCTGGGGGAAGGAGCCCCTGCGACTGTGCAGGCTTCCCTTAATGCTTAATTTGTTACACTTAAATCTAATTAACAGAACTAAGAAAGCCAATTTTTCTCAATTACAAATTCGATGAATTAAATGTTCTTCAACAATTTTAAAAGGAGTTAAAAACAGTGCATTTGATCCTTGTGAATACCCCAGGTACCTGGAACGGCAGGCAAAACATTCAAAAGATAAGTGTTACCCAATTTATTACTCAGCACACTAGGCCCACCCTAAGATGGCCACACCATGGCCATAATCCGTTTTCTGCTTGATATATCACCTCCCCTGGATTATTGCTACATCTATTTATTATTTATTACGTTATTTTTATATCGTCCCAGGGTTTCAGTAATATTTTATTCCCTCCAGTGGTTGGAGGGAGATCATTAGTCTTCCAGAGCCAGAAGTCAGAGGAAACCTTCTCAGACAAGCAGAAGACAGAGTGGCACTACTGACCAGCTGGTTCTTGACTGGGGGCAGGGGATCTAGACCAAAATAAAGGTGATTAAGACGCACATCCCAAGTCTCCAGGCTAGATCCATTTTTGTAACAAAGTTTACTTATGATGGCTTATGAATTTAAAACAGCTATTTCTCTTATGAGGTTTTTTTTTTTTTTTGTAGATGGACACAATACCTTTGTTTTATTTATTTATTTTTATGTTTTTATGTGGTGCTGAGAATCAACCCCAGTGCCTCACACATGCTAGGCAAGCGCTCTACCACTGAGCCACAGCCCCAGCCCTTTTATGAGTTTTTTAAAAAGTTTTGAAATGTGGTATCTTCCCTAATATGAGGTCATAAGAAAGGCATTTTTCCTTGAGACTTTCCCCCAAACCCATCACTTCAGTCGAATCGTGAGAAAAACAGCAGCCAGACCCAAACCAAGGGGTATTCTACACACACCTGACCGGGACTCCTCCCAACCGTCAAGGTCATGCAGAACAAGGAACAACTGAGAAGCCATCAAAGACCAGAGGAGAGTGGGGAGAGATCCTGGTTAATGCACCGAGGTGCCTTGCGTGAGATTCCAAGAAAAGGACATCGCCAAGAAACCCCAATGAGATGCAAACAAAGCCTGGCTTTGGTCAGCGTGAGGGACAACACGAGAGGTCAGCAGCAGCAGGAGCCCCCGGGACACCCTGGGACTCCCTGCTATCTTTGCCACTTCTCTATTAATCGAAGATTGTTCCAAACTGAGTTTATTTTTTAAGATGGCCTCTTAGGCTGGGGTTCCCCAGAAGCAGACCCTGAAACAAGGATAGGAGTGGAATTCATTCCTAGGAAGGTGATTCTAGGAATCACAAGCCTAGGAGTGGGGACAAGAGAGGGCAAAGGGAGTTGGGGTGCAGGTTACCACCATGGGCTCGGTCCTGCCCAGAGCGTAGGAGACAATGACGGTGACAGCTCAGAGCTAGCCCAAGGGGTGGGTGTTTATCCACCATTCCTGGCAGATGTGGTTGCAGCCTGCGCTGCAGGTGGACACCTCCACCTGACCAAACGGGCCAGGCTGGCTCTGGACGCCAGACACAGCCTGGAGCAACACTTCAGGGCAGATGTGTCCAGGGGAGAAAGATAGGCCCTCAACAGGACCACCACTCTCGACATTCTTCCCAGAACAGGTTCTGCCTGAAAAGCTTCTTAGCTGGTGACGTCTAAGCCATTGTCCTATCTTGATGATATATTCACCTGGTCCAACAATACTGTTCAAAATGTCCTTATTCTTTAATAGAATCTCATTGTCATTAATATCAGACCATGTAAAAATGTCACCCTTACGAGAAGGGATCAAATCTGCAAAGTGGGCCCTTCTGCTAAGACCACTCACCCACTGGGTTACTGGGAACATCCTGCTGAAACTGGCTCCTACCTGCTTACCGTGCCTGTCCGATTGTGCCGTTCAGCGCCGGGTTGGTTCCTGCCTGGATTTTATGTGACCCCCCTGGGACTCAGTGACCCTTCCCGGCCTTGCCACTGTGTCTATTTATTCTGGGATTATTTGGTTTGCTCATGGTTCTGGGTGTTTACTCTTCCCTGCTTATGCAGGTAGAAACAATGGCATGTTCTGTCAGCACTAGGCAGGAAGACGGAGGTCACTTCAGTAATTTACACAGAGGAAATTTGTTGAAGGGAAGCGGTTCTATAAATCAGAAGCCAAATAGGGTTTTTAGCTGTTTAGAAACAGCACGGAGCTGCTGGGACCCTTGGGCTGGTGGGGAAAGAAGGAGGGAAGGTGCTAGTGGAGCCCAGGGGTTGGGGTCCCCCAGAATAAGCTGGCATCATGGTGGCTCCAATAGGACAACAGCTCTTTAGCTATGGAGGGGAGGCAGGGAGGGGCCCCAACCAGTGCCAGGGACCAGAGACAGAGGACCTGGTGTCTTCCTCCTCCCTCCCAAACGGCCAGTGACCTGCAGCCTGTATGGGGTGGTCCCCTGGTGAGCCAGACAGAGAAGAAGGGGGAAGGATGAAGCGGAGGCTCTCAGATCCCCAGTCACGATAAACAGCCAGATCCTTTGCGGAGAAACAAGATGCTCATATCTATTTATACTCCTGACTTAATAAACCAAACAGTAAACACGACACTAATCATCCTCCTCCAATAATGTAACTACCCTTTTGTACAGCCTTAGATGAATTTTTCTCATTTACACATTGCTACAAACTCATGGTCTTTTGTCTGTTTGTGCCAATGAACCACCTTCCTAGGTTGTCGAATGGTCAAGCTCATCCCATGGGTGCCTTTAGGATACCCCTGGCAGCTTAGGAAGCACCCTTCCTTTCGAGCAACAATAAAATAATCCAGAACTTTCCACCCTGATTTTCTCCCACCCCAAGATATGGCATCTGCAGGGTCCTGATACTACTAGTGGAGAATAGTGTTAAAGGTTAAAATCCAGCTTCAGGACTGGAGGGGTAGCTCAGTGTAGAGCCCTTGCCCCATCTGTGCACGGCCCTGGGTTCCGCCCCAGCACCTGCAGGACCAGCATGCCTCGCGGGGTGGAGGATTACTGGCTTTAGAAAGGACTGAAGCAGGGCTGGGATGCACTCAGGGGTGGAGCACCTGCTCAGCATGCACGAGGCCCCGGGTTCGAACCCCAGCACTGAAGTCTGAGCCTCATCCCTGGCAAAGCGATGCCCATGACAAGCCATGAGTGAATGGCGTGCCGTATGCCTGCCAGGTGTGGCTCTGAGCACTTGGTCTGCACGTTGTCACATCATCACAACCCTCTGCAAATAGGGGCACCCGGCCTCTGCTCCACATAAGGAAGTAGATTGAACCCTGCTCATCCACCTGCTGGCTCCATGCTCAGAACCACTGCACCATGCTGCCAGGCTGGGGTCACCTCTGGTCCCCAGATGGTCCTCATACTGTTGGTTCTCTAGACCACCGCCCTGGGCTTGGGACACCGACTCAACCTTCCAATTCCAGCTTGAACACTCTCCCTCTGTGCCCCTTGCTCCTAGTCACCTCGACACACATTAGAGCCATGTGTGTCCCTCCTTAGACCATAAGTCCCCCAGGGCAGGCTCACCCTCCTCCATTGCTGCAGGGTCCAGTAGCAAGCAAGTGCTCAAATCACACCGGAGAAAGGAAGAAAAAGAAACCCGGCTCTCAGGTAGCTCAGGAATGCTTCAACCCCTAGCACCTGCTGAGGGGCCCCCAGCCACCTCCTGTTAATTAAAAGGGGCCTCCCCCCCCCCCCATTGTAAATCCCCAGCAACAGCAGGAGGCTGCTTCTCTTAAAATGAGCTAGTGTTTCTCCACTAAGGAAAACACAGCTCCTCTCTTCAATCTGAGAAGTCTCTAAGGAAAACTAGAGTGAGGTTAAGACTAAGTCTTCCCAGGGCCCAGGGGCTGGTGTGAAATCCCACTGTCCACGTGGCACTCTTGCTAACTGCCCCCCTCACCACATTTTTAAAAATTTTGGGGTACCAGGGATTGAACTCAGGAGCACTCAACCCCTGAGCCACATCCCCGGCCCTATTTTGTATTTTATTTAGAGACAGGGTCTCACTGAGTTGCTTAGCACCTTGCTTTTCTGAGGCTGGCTTTGAACTTGCGATCCTCCTGCCTCAGCCTCTGGAGCCTCTGGGATGACAGGCGTGTGCCACCGCGTCCACTTCCCTCCTCCCATTTCTGACTCCCTCTCCCTCCCTATTCTCTCTCCCTCTCTCTTTTTCTCTCTCTCCCTCTCTCTTTCTCTCATGCACACACACTGCCTTGGTAACCAGTGGTAACTAAAGAAGCCCAAATCCAACCACACTCCCCAAAACGAGAGGTTCTCAGAGCACACACAGGGTATGAGCCAGGTTCTTCTGAAGTGGCTGGTGGCTGGTGACTTGGAGCCCCAGCAAATGTGGAGGCCCACTGCCTGCACCCCACTTTCTAGCATATATGCGGCAGAGCAGGGCTCAGGACTCCCCGGCTTGAACATTCCTGCACAGTTGGGCAGTGCCAGGGTGGCGTGGCAGAGCTTGCTTTAATGAATGCATAATTAGCACCGTGTTGTTCTGCCAATGGCCACCGCTCAAGTCCTTGAAAACAGTCTGTTCCCTGAAATAGGTTAATCTCCCCTCCACCACCACCGTTACCTCGTTTACACTATAGACTCAGCCACAATGCCTATATGAAGGGGGAAAAAAATCCCCAAAGAAATTATTAGTGTTGGCATAGCAACAACATGTTAATTGCATCTTCCTTAAAGCAGCCCAGCAGGACCTCGGGCTCCGGGTTGATCCAGTTATTGTGCAACCGAAAATAGAATAAAACTGCATCCATGGACCAGAGGCTGTATTTCAAGGTCTCCCCTCCATTTAATGTAAGTTAATAAAGTTTGGTGAATTTTCAATACTTCCGCGCTAAAATAGAAACAAGCTCAGGCTTGATTCATAAAACTGTCTTGATGTCGGGACATTAAACAGAAAAGATCATTATCCTCTTCCTTTGTCCCACACCCTCTAACCTCTCAGCTGCACCTCTCAAGTCTAATTAGTCCAGAATAGAGGGCTCCAGAGTTTGGTGGGGGAGACAACTTAATAAAAACAGCTACTAGGCTCTGGGATGTAAACATGGGAAAGCTCAACTCTAACTAGATTAGACAGGAAACATCAGCAGCATTTGAGGACATTCAGGCAGGGGCTTCTGGGCTGGTTGATTCTGTGCCTCCAGGATGTGAAAGAAGGCTCAGATCTTTCCATGTCTCTGCTCCTCTGTCTGCATTCCAAGACTGGACCCCCGTGCTCACAGGGAAGGAGCCGAAGGAGCCGCGAGAGACAGAGACAGACAAGGAGAGAATGAATCTGGCGTCTCTTTCCTCCTCCACATCCATTTTCCCAGAGTCCTGCAGCAAAGCCCTTCTCGTGTCTCATTGGCAGAATCAGGTCACATGCCCATTCTGGAACCAGTCAGCTTCCCAGGAAATAGCCTCCAATGCCTCTGGATCACTTCCTGAGCCGAAGTTCATTCTTCCAGCTGAAGTTTGCTCCCCTCTGTGGGAGGGGGGACTAGACAGTGTGGAGCCACCACTGTGCCCACTGCATGGGCACCACAGATTCCAGAACCGCTACCTTCTGCCAGGCACCGTCCAACCTGGACTCGCTCACAGGGGAGCCGGCGAAGCAAAGGGAGATGGAGGATGAAGCCCCCAGTCCTCCCTTCACTGGGGGAAGAAGCAGACCCACTCCTTCCCAGGTCACTGTTTAACTCTCAGATGTGACACATGAGACGGGAGCTCTAGGTGAGAGCTGGGCTCTGCCCAGGGGCAGCCACAGGAGCTGCATTCTGAAGCCCGGTTCCAGGCCACAGCTCCAGTGCTCTTTGAGAGGAAATTGTGCTCCTCATGTGTTGAGGAGCGCACTTCGTCAGCAAAGGCCATTTCTCTGCTCGATTCTCCCTCATCATGAACCTTCTTTATCTATCAAGTGCCTGCTTGGAAAGGTACTTTTATATTATGCGAATTAAAAAACACTCTTAACCATATTCACACAACAATCTCAACTATCAAAACCATAGCCGAGGGCCAATAAGCAAGTGAAATGTCATCCCACTAGCTCTGGATACCAGTTTCCAATGTTTCACTTGCCTCTTACTGTTCAATCCTTACAGGAACACTGAGGCTAGTAGAAAAAGTAGCATCAACCCCCCATTTAATTAGAGAGAAGCTCAAGTGCTTAAATAATTTGCTTCAGCATTGGTGGATCTCATATCCAACAAGATTTCTATCCCACCTATGTAAAGAGCTTTCAAAATTCAATAACAAGAAAATCAACAATTCCATTTTTACAATGACAAAGTTCTTCACCATAGAGGATATAAGAAGAGTGAATAGTCACATGCAAAGATACTCAACACCATTAGCCATTAGGGAACTGCAAATCAAAACCACAGTGGAGCCAAGTGTGGTGGCTGAGGCAGAAGGATTGCAAGTTCAAGGCCAGCCTCAGCAGTTTAGTGAGTCTGTAAGCAACTAAGTGAGACCCTGTCTCAAAATATAAAGAAATATAAAGGGAGGGGGATGTGGCTCAGTGATTAAGTACCCTTGGATTTAATCCCTGGAATCAATAAAAAAAAAATATGGTGGAACACCAGTTCATACCACTCTGAGGCTTCAATAAAAGAAACAGACAAAACCAAGTGCAGATAAGAATGCAGAGTAACGAGAACTCCAATGCATTGATGGTATCCATGCAAAATGGTCCAGTGTCTCTGGGAAAAGATTTGGTGGCTTTTTACAAAATTAAATATCTATGTCCTACATGATCCAGCAGTCTCACTCCTGGATTTGCCCTAGAGAAATAAAAACTTACATTCATACAAAAACTTGTATACAAATACTTGTACAAAAATACTAATAGCAGCTTTATTCATGACCAGAAGCTAGAGAGTCTTCCCCTAGTGAATGTTTGAACAGCTGGACAGAGTACTACTTGGTGGTAAAAAGGAATGTGGTATTGACACAACAGTTTGGATGAATCTCAAAGGTATGGTGCTGAGGGATGGAAGCCGGGCTCAAAAAATTGTATACTATAGGATTATTTCTACATGATGTTTTTGCCAAGACAAAAATCCATAGTGATGAGAACCGACCGTGGTTGCCAGGCTTTCTGGGTGCGGGGAGAGCATGTCTATAAAGGAACTCTCTCGGGCTGATGGAGTTGTTCTGTGGCCTGGCCACGGTGGTGGTCACATAAATGCATGTGTTATGTGCCGCACCGTACACCAGCGGGCGAGGGGAGCCAATGTTTACTGTGTGATAATTGTAGAAACAATCTTTTAAGTGGTGACTTGAGAGCAGGCCCCCTCCTGGCCCACAGCACATGCCTTGTCTTTAACAGAAAGCCCTAAAAAGTTTCTCTCCCAGGTTTCCCAGACTGTGAAAGCAAGAAATCAGAAGGAGAGGCTGAAGACACAGATGACACTGCACGATGACAGTGACGCACGCCCTGCTGGCAGAGAAGCACAGAAAGCCAGGAAATGCAGACCTCCCAGCTCAAGGCAGGTCCGCGCCCTGGACACTTGCCCCTGAGGCCCAGGAGGACTCACCTGCATCTCGGTCCCACCCTGGTGACGGGGCAGTTCCTGATGGGGAATCTGGATCACAGGAGCCAGCTCCTGTCACTTCAGGCT
>NW_025999900.1:57034620-57131002 GCF_001458135.2 Marmota marmota marmota | reverse complement strand
AGAATTTGGACACTGGGATTTCGTTTTCTTTTCTTTCTATTTTTTTTTTTTTTTGACTTCCTGACCTTGGGCTCCGGCTGTTGGTTGTCTGTGGTCTCATCCATGTGGTCATGTCTGTCCTAACACCGCTGCTGCTGAGGGGCCTGACAGGCCGGCCTGGTGGCTCCTCGTGCCACACACCTAGGTCCATTCTAAGCCACCGTGGAGCAGCTCAGGACCATGGACGTCCCCACTGGGCCCACTTCCTGCTTTCTCTGTGTCCTTCTGCTGGCCAGCGGGGTCCTGTCACACCTGGAGAGCTACAAGAAGCAGGAGTGAAGGGGTCTGTTCTGTCCCTTGCCCTGTGACCACCCCTGCCGGCCCATCCTGACCATGTCTGACTCCTGGCTGGCTTCTCCTGGGTCATGTTGTTCAGTTCCGGTCACCTCTTCTGTAATCATGACTTCTCAGTGTTTCCATGGTGACATCTAGGACCACTATATTGGCCCTGCCTGGTGGGGTTCCCCATGTAACCATAAAATCTATTTAAACCTTGAAAAAAAAATTTAGACACTGGGATGCCCGCGAGTTCACCTGTGGATGACCAGCATCTGCCCCTCAATGTGGCCTGGTGGTTACCTATTGGCCCATGACTACCGACCACAGCATCTGACATCTCTGAGCACCTGTGATGTTCCAGGTCCTTCCTTAGAACTCTGTGTAGATCCTTCCACCTCTTCCTCCCAACAACCCTGAGGAGTCACCATCATAAGCCCCATTTTACAGTGAAGGAACTGAAGCCAAAGAGGTTCAGGGATTGCTCGTAACCACCCATTAAGTAAGTGACAGAGCCAAGACAAAATGCCACCAAACACTTCCCCCACCACAACTGCCCAGCCACACTCCCTCAGAGAACAAGCTATGAAATAAAATAAAATTTTCAAAAAAGCACAAAGAAATTTGACTTCTAAAGCTTCAATAGAAATGCAGACGAAGTGAGGACAGCTAAGAAATGGATGTTTCTTTAACAGGAAATAAATATTTGGAGTAAAAGAATGAAGAGTTTAATTCTATGGAGACCCATAGATAAGACATAATTAAGTCCTTCAAAATGAGAAAAAAAAAAACTATTCTTTTTCTCTTTGGAGACAGGGTCTCATTATGTTCCCCAGCCTGGCCTCAAACCCCTGGACTCAAGCAATCCTCCTGCCCCAGCCCCTCAAGTCACTGGAACTAACAGGGGAGCACTACTGCATCTGGCTTATGAGAAAAATCTATTCTTGAAGCTATTACAGAAATTGCTTCAATCCACACAAATGTTGTTAATCAAGTGAGAGAAGATTGTAGCAAAACTTAGAAAGACATTTAGCTTAATGTGTGAGGATATTTCTAGGAAACTGGGTCACCTGGGATTTCTGACTGTAGCTGAAACAATGCAGCCACAGGTACACACCTTCATCTTGTAACCTCGGTGCTCTCCATGGTCTTGGGGACTGCATCCCAGAGCAACATGGGTCTCCTTTAAGGACCTGGGTGCTCAGTGGGAAAACCCCTTGGTTGTGTGGATAATCCACTCTGTGAAACATCTATCCCAAAACCATGGAAGAGAAAGACCCTGTGACTGTGGAAGGGAGTTTCCTCTCAACCACGTGACTTAGAGTTCTGAGAACCCTCTTGGCAGGAGACTTTGTGGTCGAGGACTTTAACCATATTGGGAAAATAGCAGGCGCACCACGGTGGTGATGAAGCCAAAGGAATCCCTGACGTATTCAACCAGAAACCCTGGGAGGCCGCCTTTCAGACTGGTCCCCGATGGTTTCTGCTTCCTCACTGTCACGACTTTATCTAATCTCCTCCCTTTGAGTGTGGCCTGGGTCTAGTGATTCTCTCTGTAGGAAGACCAAAGGGACACCACTTCCAAGACGAAGTCATAAAAAAGACTGTGGCTTCTGTCTGGGGCCTCGGTCTCCCTGGCGGTACTTAGTCTGGGGAGAAATGAAATGTCACATCCTGGGAGGCGGGGAGTGGAGAGGCCACCTAGTGAGGGGCTGAGGGGTGAGGGACGATGACAACATGGGAGTGAGGTCGGAGGCCCCCACCTCAGTCGAGACTTCACCTGAGACCTGACCGCTTGACCCCCACCTCAGGGGAGACCTTGAGCAAGAAGCTTTGAGCTAAGCCATTTTGGGGTTTCTGAGACGATCAAACAGTGAGATGATCATGCTGTTTTAAGTCACTATGTTTGGGGGCACTTTGTCATGCAGTAACAGATGACTAACACAGACTGTCCGTGACAGTTCGCACATTATAAATCAGTAATAAAGAACACCTTCTCGTTATATTTCATTCACTGCCTCGTACCTAAGGAATTTTCAAGATCTTCTCACCCTCCCAGCTTCAGAGACATCGTCACTTGTTACTGAATTTGCACTGAACATTCAGACCCTGTGTTACAATTGCGACAGTGTGACAGATACATTCCATGTGCCAAATGGAAAGTCGGGCGCCATATCAATGAATCCTGCCTTATGAGTGCCACATATCATGAAGAAAACCCACAGGCCACCCTGGGGACGGTGCCAGACACCCCAAGGTACCATTTCATTTTTCACTTCCATTAAAAGTGTGTACAAAGTGTACAATATGATCGTGCCCTAGAATTTTCCAAGGCTTTCCAACACTGAGTCTGTAAGTTCCCAGGGCCAGGTTTAGGGTCACNTTTTTTTTTTTTTTTTTTTTTTACTTTTTTCAGTTATCAATGTGTCTTATTTATATGTGGTGCTGAGAATTGAACCCAGTGCCTCGCACATGCCAGTCAAGCGCTCTACTACGGAGCCACAACCCAGCCCCCAGAATTCACTTCTTAAGGAGAACAGAGAGGGTGGATTTCTGAATAGGCAAAGAACAACTTCAACCCAGGCGGCCAAGCACCGGCGGGCAGTGAGGCTAACTTCAGGCCCTTCCTCTTGGGATTTGACTCTGAAGTGGACTTTCTCAGGGATTGACTTGGCAGAGCACAGTTGTCCTACAACAGCCCCCTGCAGAGACTTCCTATGGGTCCCTAAGATGCTAATCTTCACCTGTCTCTGCCCTTGAGGGAAGAGAAAGGTAGAGAGAGCCTGGGCCCCTAGGAATTTGTGAAATTACCCTACCAGCCCCATATCACCTATCCTCCATTTTACATAAGCCGGTATTATTGCAGGCCTCAGTCATCAGCAACTGGAATGAATCCTAAGCAGCACATCCACTCGTTTGCACACGAGTCAATAACATGGCTTCCAACTAGAAATGAGACAGGTAGGTGGGAGGCTGGGAGGGGGAAAGGGAGCCCCGGATCCTGGAGGGGCAGGGACAGGTTATGTACACGGAGCTTCAAGGTGCAATGCCTAGAACTCTGCTCACTGGGACTGGTCCTAGAAGACATGAATATGTCCCAGTCTTGAAATCAGCAGGCCAAATACAAGCTCCAGGCCTGTCACTCAACAAATCTATAATCTTTCCTCCTTCCTCTCTCTGAATTTTTGCTTCCTCATCTTTGAAATGGGAAAGAGGTAAAATCCTATCGGAGGATAGTTGAGGATTTCCAATCAGAGGACCTAGAAACACTTTTGTAAACCATCATGCTCTTTACATGCTGTGACACTTTTATTGTTGGATTTAGTTATGCAAAGAGGTAAATGGGCTTGTGGGCTAGCTCTGGAACTCAAGAGATATTTGCAAAATCGATTGTGATGTGAACTTAGTTCTTAACATCTGAACCGTTCTCTTGCTTTTGACGTCATACCCTGATGGAGATGGCCCCAGCTGCTGTGTAAGTGTCCAGCTGTTCCATATGTAATGGCACATTTGACAATTTGGTCAACCGTCAAGGGAGGGGCGGTCACACACCTGACTCTCTTTGGGTGGTTGAAATTCAAAGACTTTGTAAATTTCAGGTTGGATTAAATTAAGACCAACACCAAGATATTTCATCATTTTCATCCTTCTCTGTATTAATCCCACTGCACCTATAGCAAAGGCCCACAAAATGTAGTTTTTTGTAAGTTGAATAGAGAGCTTTGCCCTAAGTGTTCCTGTCTTTTAAGATAATCCTTTGTATTTGCAAATTTACTATTTCCAAAGTGCTTTTGGATGCAGTGGGTCATCCAGATTCACAATGACTCATTATGAGGACAGACATTATTTTTCCCATTTTACAGATAACAGATTATTTTAGGAGAATTAAATAAACTGAAACCATTTTACCCCAGTATCACACAGTAACTGTTCAGCAAGAGTAGGACTCAGAGCCACCTCTGTTTCCCTCTGCATCTCCACGAAACGGAGGCATGGGGTTGGCTGAGTGATGCTGAAGTCCCCCATTATTTGGGCAACAGCTTACATTTAAAAGGCAAGGGATTAAAATGATCACTGAGAAAATCACTTTCAAGCTTTGGTTTGCTAAAGGATCACGGAGGAAATTATAGGCTTAACCTGGGCAGGAACAAGGACTTTTCCTGTTATTATTGTTCTAAAATTCTTGCTACTCAAAGTGTGGTCCCAGGACTGGTACCACATGGAAGTTTGTTAGAAATGCAAATTCTCAAGCCCCAGCCCAGCCCTACTGTGTAAACGTCTACATTTGAATTAGATTTCTAAATGATGTATGTACATTAAGGTTTGAGAAGCCCCATGCTGCATGATTCAGATGCAGGGCTTCTTGATCCTAATTTGTGTCCTGGGAAGAACAACATTCATTCATTCATTCAGTTTATTATTTGATTCAATGAACAAATAATAAGGTAAGGCAAGCAACTAAAATGACATTTATTTATTTATATGTTGATTTATTGCAGAGCTGGGGGTTGAACCTAGGGCCTGGTACATAAGCACAGGTCCTCTCACTGAGTTACACCCCTCAAAACAACTTTCATATTGATGTGACAGCAGCAGATAGACTCTCAAAATCAGATGGGCAGTTGGTCTTAAGGGCAAGCCTTGCAAGGCACCACAAGACTTAGCTGCTGCCTGCTCAGCAACATTGTCGCCCTAGATGGGAAACTGGACCTCGGAGAATGGGAGGGACTTACCCAAGATCACACCATGCATAAGGGCAGAGCCAGCTTCAAACCCAGGGCCAGCTGACCCTGTCTTGTAAGGCCCACGTGGTACAGCATCACCTGGAAAGTTACTAGAAATGAAGATTCTTGGGTCGCACTCCAGACTCACTGGCTCAGAAGTTCTGGGAGTGGGGGCCGGCCTCGCTGTGCTTGACAAGCCCTGCTGGTGATTCTAACACACACCAACCTAGGAGAACCTCGGCCTGCAGAGCCAAGCCTGGGGGATGCAGTGGAAGAGAACCAGGTACTTCCTACCTACCAGGTGTGACTAGAGACTGTGGTGCTGAAACACACCCCAACCTTCCACAGTCCCTGAGATGCCCTGCCAGGTATCCTGCCCTTAAATGATACACGAACCACTAGCAGCAGCCAAACCACCAGAGAATTTACTAGATATTGCAGAGCCCAGGGCCCCCCCAGACCTAGCACAGCAGGATCCACATGTGAAGGAGGCTGAGAGACGCGGGACCATCTGGGAGGTGCTATACTGGAGTGAACACTAGGTCTGGCGTCTGGGGTCCTGAGTGTGAATTCCACCTCCACCACTTCCTTAGTCCTCCCGTCTGAACATCCCAGACTCCCAGTTCCTGACTCAGCCATAATACCTCCAGGTCCAAATGGGTCTCAGCCAGCCCCTACCTCCTATGGGGATCCTGCTCTTGACCCTGAGAAATCCTGAAATGTGACATTACCTAGAGTCTCCAGGGAGCAAAGCCAAGGAAAAAAGAGATGACTGGACGGGGGAGCGAGGCGAGGAGGGAAGGTTGGGCTGCAAGGCCAGGAGCTGGGAAAAGTGAGGAAGGGGGAGGGGAGGAAGGATGAGGTTGGTGACTTACAAAATTCTGTCTGCAGACACCAGCGTCTGGGCAACCCCCAAGGTACAGAACTCACTCGTAACCACTGGATTGGGGTTCCGCCTCAGCCTGGCACTGTACATCCCAGCCTCTGCCCTCGGCTCATCCTTGAGAGTCAGCCCAATGACCACACGATGCCCCCCCCCACCACAGCTCTCTTAGCTTCCTTCTCTTTCCCACGGACCCTGACCCTTCCAGGTCCTATTTGCCTGTGGTCAAGACCATCTAAGAACATCAAGATCTTACTGACATAAGGGACTTGAGAAGGGTTAGAGAAAGAAAATCAGCTGGCAGACAAGGAGGGCAGGACACAGACATCAGAAGTGGCTGAGAAAAAGCACCCCAAGCTAGGGATCATGAGAAGAGGACTGAAGTCAATACTAGTGGTAAGACCACACATGCACTTTGAGGGAAACCTAATATGTCCACGTTTGAGACATTTATAGCATCACAATACTTTCTGGTGGGAGACACTTGATATCCAGGAAGCCTTTGGAATTATTTTAGCAGGCTTGGTTAAACTCTTTTATTTTCGACATCAGGAAGTTGTGTTCTGCCAGGAGAGGATTATGTGGACATCAGATTGAAAGTCTGTAAGATTCCAGAAAAATCCAACAGGGCCCTAGCCTCGGTGGGACCCTGCTGGCCAACTTGACCATCCACCCACCCTGGCCTTTCTCTCTGGGTTCTGCTCCATCTGAATCAGAACTCAGTCACAGACTTGGGAACCCATACACAAGCAATTTATTTTTTCACAGTTCTGGAAGCTGGAAGTCCGTGATCCAGGTGCCAGCAGAGCTGTTTCTTCCAAGGGCTCTCTGCCTGGCGGCCATAGCCACCTCTGGCTGTGTCTCCATGTGGTTTTTTTTTTTTGCTGTATGCGCTCTCCTAATGTCTCTTTCTCTTCTTAGGAAGACACCATCCTATCAGATTAGGACCCCACCCTTGTAGTTTCACTTAACCTTAACTAGCTCCTTAAAGGACCTGTCTCCAAATACGGTCACATTAAGTGTTAGGGCTTCAACATATGGATTTTGAAGGGAAATTGAGTCCATAACATTAAAGCTGAGAAATTAAACTCATCACTCAGCAAGAAACAGCAGGAGGAGCCTGTCATGTGGAGGATTGTTCCCTGAAGGTTACAGCCCTTAGGGGGGTCTCCTCAATTCTGCACCTCAGTCTTCTCCTCTGTAGAGATTGAATAGGACCAAAAAAAAAAAAAAAAAAAAAAAAACTGCTTGGGATGCTGGACCCCTTAGATTTTTGTCCTGGCTCTGCACCATCTGGCTGAGCGTCATGTCAAGTAGCCTCTGTAAGATCCATTTTTCTCCTATATAAAAAAGAGGGATCAAGTCAACAATGAAAAACTAGCTCACCTAATAAATGGACAAAGGACATGAGTAGACATTTCTCCAAAGAGGACGTACAAATAGCCAACAGGTACACAAAAAGATGTTCAGCATCACTAGTTATTAGGGAAGTGCAAACAAAACCACAGTGAGATATCATTCCGCACCATGAGGATGGCTTTTATCACAAAGCAGAAAATAGTGCTGGAGAAGATGTGGAGAAATCGCAATCTTTGTGCATTGCTGGTGAGTATGCAAAATGGAACAGCCCGTGTGGAAAGTTTTTGCTCTTTTTGAACTTTCTCAGTCCCTCAGAAAGTTAAACAGAATTACATGTGGTCCAGCAAGTTTACTTCTGGGTATACGTCTGTTTCAGTCAGAGTTTTTTATTTATTTATTTATTTTTTGGTCTCTGTAGCCAAAAGACCTGACAAGAACAACACAGAGGAGGAAGAGGTTACTTTGGTTCACCATTTTAGAAGTTCAGTTCAGAGCCAACTCCATTGTTCTGGGCTTAAGGTGAAGCAGAACATCATGGCAGAGGGGCGTGGTAGAGAGAAACTACCAGAATAGGGAAACTTGGAAGCAGAGAGCTCTGCTCAGCAGGGACAAAATATAAACCCAAAGTCATAGCCCTGATTAACCATCTCCTCTAGCCATACCCAACTGCATTCAGTTACCACCCAGCTGATCTATATTAGTGGATTAATCCACTAATTAGTTTACACCTCTTAAAATCTAATCATTTAACCTCTGAAAATTCTTGCACTGTCTCTTACATATCTAAACCATAATAACGCCCAAAAGAATTGACATCAGGGACTGAAACAGATATTGTGCACCCATGTTCATATCAACATCATTCTCGACAGACAGAAAAGGGAAACAGAGCCATGAAGGAGATTCCAACACAGGCTACGTACAATCTGAATGGAACCTGAAGACATTAGGCTGAGTGCAATGAGCCAGTCCCCAAAGAGCAATCACTGTGCAATTCAACCTAAATAAAATAGCTGAGAAAAGGAAGTTGAATGGCAATTGCCAGGGCCTAGGGGAAGAGGTTGAGGAGCTAGTGCTCAATGGGGTCAGAGTTTCAGTTTGGGATGATGACAAAGTTCTGGAGGTAGATGGTGCTGGTGGCTGCACAACAGTGTGAATATATCTAATGCCACCAAATTGTACCCTTGAAAGGGTTAAAATTTTTTTGTTATCTATATTTTACTGCAATAAAATAAACAATAAAAGGGGACCATTGGGCCAAGCCTATTGTATCATCCAGTTTTAAAGTTCCATGCCTTTGCGGGCTGATAGAGCATAAAAGGAGGTTCCTCATTCCCCTCACCATAAGGCAACATCAGATCCACAGCCTCTTTGCAGCTGGTGCTGACCAGACCTATTTGGTAAATAAACACCTGACCAGTACCTGTGGTTGGCCGGGCCAGGTCGGGGAGGGGAGGTTGGCTGAACGTTTGCAGTCAGCCCAGGACAGTATTTTGTGATCCTTGGTGGTGGGGGGGGGGGGATTTTTTCTTTAAAAATCAGTGTTCTCAGGCTTTGGGTGAGTCCTGATAACTGTATCTCGGAGCCAGATGGGGCTTCTGGTGCTTAGATTCAGGAAAAATCAACTCAGGGCCCATCTTATTTGGAATAAAATCATGGGAAGTGTTCAAGCTGATTTGGGGTTTTGGTGGTTGTTTTCTTTAAAAAAAAAAAAAAGTGAAAACCCCTTGGACCACCATACAGATGAGTAGCACCTTCAAACGCACTGCCTCATGAGAGTAGGCAAAATATCCCCTCTGTTTTCCTGATCCTGGGCACTCTAACTTCACATGTCTGCCCTTCCAATGAGACAAGGGACTGTCTGTCTAAACACCAGACTCTTGACTCAAGATGCCCTTAAGAGACCCAGAGTGGGAGGGTCCGTAGCTCCTTAGAGGAATGGTTCCAATCTTGAGAGTGCACCTCTGCTTTGCTGATTCTGTTGACATACTTGGTCAGGGCATTAGGTGTGTGTGGATCTCCATCTGCTACAGACTCCAGCTTGGTGCTAAGAGATGGGGCCTAGTGGGAGGTCTTTAAGTCACTGGAACTGAAGGGGACTGTGGGACCCCAGTCTCTTCCTCCTTCTCTACTTCACTTCCCAGCCATGAAATGAACAGTCATGCTCTGCCAAGTTCTCCTTCCATGACATACTGCCTTGCTAGAAGCCCAAAACGAGCCCAACTGACCATAGTTGGAAACCTCGCAAACAGTGAGCCAAATAAACCGTTTTTCTTTTTAAGTTGCTTTTCTCAGGTATTTGTTATAGCGATGGGAAGTTAACTAATATACCATCCCTTTCAAACTCCAGGACAATGGCTAGAATGATTGCTGAGAGCCTCTATTGACCCCAGAGATGAAGAAAACTGGCTCACTGCCCTTGCATCCCCAGTATAGGGGCCTGTTAGGGATCCCAGAGTTTAGTGTAAAATTAAAAGTCAGTCAAGATCTACTCAGTTGGATTGAATATCATCCTGGCTGGTACACAAGGAACATTCAGGATCAAGCTCTCTCAGTTCCAAACAAACTAATTTACATAGCATCCTTCCTCTTCCCAGCTCAGTAACCAAAAGAGAAACACCCAAACTTGTTCTTTGCACTAATACCAAATTACAAAATATCATACAGTGTATTATTTTGATGACCTAAGATTATTAATCCTGAAAAACAGAGGCATTTATATTCTAGAGTCAATGATTAATTTTTCTCTTTTGAATCTACACATTCTCTCTAGTTTTCTCTTTCTAATAAATGCTTCAGAGCAGGAGGTCTATACATATCCCCAAAAGACCTGCCAACCCCGTGTGATACCGTTCCACCTTGTACAGCCACTCACAGGCCACCTTGTCTCTAAATATTGCAAGCCCTCCATCTTGCCATCGGTGTACTTCCAAACAAATTCCTATATAAATTAAATTTGGTGATGCCATTGCATTGTGTTTTATGCTCATACTTTTCAAAGCACTTTGGTCTGAGTCCGAATCATTTATTCTCACAATCACTTGGTGAAATCCAAAGGATTTCAGTTCAATCTATTTGACAAAGGAGAAGATTGAGACACAGAAAGGTGAAGCGATTTCCTCGCTTAAGTTCATAATACAGAGAGTTTGGTGCTAAATACCTCCCTGCTTCTCTGGTGTAATAATTTCCTGTTTTAATGCACATTTACAAGTTTAAAACTTTGCATCTCACTGCTAGTTTTTAAAATGGTCTGTCTGCCTTCCCTCGGGCACAGGACAGCCAGGGCAGACACAAGACACCCATTTAAAAAAATCCAGTTAATGATGCTTGCTAGCAGTTGGTCATGTGTCCCAGGGCCAGAGCCTTCTTCCAAGAGAGCAGACTTCGTAGTCTCTGCTATCCAGTCACGAGGGTTGCTAGACATGGAGCCCCTCTCAGGAATTTGGGGACTTGTGCTCCAGATCCACAGGCAGGAGAACTCAATACAAGACAAAGAGCTGGGTTCCAGGACTAAAAGGGAGAGATGGCTAGTTCTGAGTCCCAAAGGTCCAGGGTCTGAGGTAGCAGAACTCTGCGGAACTTTTTTCTTTTCTTTTTTTTTTTTTTTTTTTTTGATACCCAGTTATTGAACTCAAGGGCACTCAACCATTGAGCCACATCACCAGCCCTATTTTTTTTTTTTTTTTATAGACAGGATCTCGGTGTTCCTCAGTGTTTCACTTTTGCTGAGGCTGGCTTTGAACTCGTGATCCTCCTGCCTCAGCCTCCAGAGCCCCTGGGATTACAGGCGTGTGCCACCACACTCAGCACATTTGAGCAAATTTTTTTAAGTATTTATATTAATTATATGAACATTTTAAAAACCTGAGCAGAATAATTGTTTTGGGTGCACAATCAAGTACTTTAACCCATTTTATAGCTGTATCTGACTCTAACACTGTGTCACATGTATTCTTTAGAAGAATATGTTTTGTTGTTTTTCTAATATGTGGACTCATTTTTAGATTTTTTATAAAGTAGACTGAACTGTCTTTGAAGTTGCATTAATAATTACTAAATTTGAAATCATTGATACTTTCAAAAGATTCTGTTCTATAGATCATGATATTTTTATTTTATTTTTTTTTTAATATTTATTTTTTAGTTTTTGGCAGACACAACATCTTTGTTTGTATGTGGTGCTGAGGATCGAACTCGGGCCGCACGCATGCCAGGCGAGCGCACTACCGCTTGAGCCACATCCCCAGCCCAGATCATGATATTTTTAATTGGGTAAATATTCTTTATAGGCACTGAGGTGCCTGGTGAGCCTAATGGAAATTCTGCTAAATGAAGGATATTCTCATTTCTAATTTATGTCATATTTCAACAAAATGTATAAATGTTTCCAACCAAATATTTTCACAGGAACTGTCTTTTTGCCTCCTTTCAGAGTACCTTTCTTTGATAAGTATTATTACAAAATTTTAAAAACCATCAAATAAAAGATTTTAAGATTCTTTTGAGTGTTTTGCCACACTTAGACGGCAGGCTTCTCTCAATACCATTGCATCCGGTAAATGGTATAAATTTATACAATTTAAAATTGGCGCTCCATCCAAATATTCTCCCCTCAACTTGGGATTTTCCAAAGAACAATTATGGATTATGTGATGGAAGCTCCTACACTTGAATTTGTTCAGTTCCTTTCTTGTTTCTTCAGGGATAAGTCTCCCAGCTTTCCTGTTTGCAAGCTCTCTCTTCAATCATCGCAGTTTGCTAAAATATTTCGAAGCTGAAGTTTTATTTTAGTGCTTCATTCATCTAGTACTTTGATGAAGTGTTTCCAAAGGATTTTTGAGCAAAATGTAGAGGGTACATTTAAACAAATGAAAGTCTACTACCACCATAAGACAGGCTGCTTTACAAAGCACAGATAGCCATTCATATTTTCGGATTCTGCATTCAACCAACAGCAAACCAAAAATATTTGGAAAAAAATTATATCGGTACCAAACATATATACACTTTTTTCTTGTCATTATTCCCTAAACAATATAGTATAACAACTATTCACATAGTACTTACATTATTTTAGGTATTATAATTAGTATAGAGGGTGACAAAGTATTCAGAGGATGTGCTAGGTTGTATACAAATACTACACCATTTTATATAAGAGACCTGAGTACTGGTGGGATTTGGTATTCACAGAGAGCCCTGATACCAAACCAATTTTATTTTTCTTCAAACATTTAAAAAATCCAGTTAATGATGTATATAGCAGGGAAAGCAAATACCGTGCTACTCTGCCAGGGATTTTTTTTTTGTTAAGGATGACTAGCTTTATCACAGTTACTCTGAGTGTATACAAAAATATTTGTAGCATTTAACAACTGCACCTTCTGCTTCAGGTGTTGGAATGCCACAGCTGTTCTGAATGAATTAGAAATTACATGTTTGCTACAACCAATTCCAGGGTCATTGCCACTTGGCAGTTAAATTTTGTAAAAACACCATTTTTCAATCATGGAACTGTGTTTCACCAAAATATGCATTTGTATCGAGGCCACAGAAGCAACATAGCCTTCAATGACAGACATTTTAACTAAATTTATGATAGTGTTTATATTCATTTTGAATGTTTCATTTTTGGCAGAGTGAGCTTCCTAAGGCTTTATTTTGACTCCATGAGTTGATGAGGGGAAGCAAACCCTCATTAGAATCATCTGATCTTCTACTTGACACATCAGATGGCATTGATATCAAACTGGTATCATCTGGTTGCAAAGTTGGTCTGCCAATGGAGCCCACGTGTTAACATTTATCACTTCTCATTGTGAGCGTGCAGAGAACTTGGGATAAGAATGAGCAAGGAGAGGGGTTTTTTTTATAATTATAAAATGTACAATTTTAACACTTTTTAACTTTCAATTATTATTAAGTTACCCATAATAATTGCACAGTGTAGAGGGTAGCCACATGGAAAGGCACTTGCCTCACACTCTGTGGGTTCGATCCCTAGCACATGGGGTCTGATGTGACAGCTCAGTGACGTCAGTCTATTCACACTGCTGTACACGTGGTAGCCAGTCACTCTTCACCTATTAAGCAATAATTCCATATATTTCCCTCTGCCCAGCAGAACCATTGTTCTGCTCTAGATGCCTCATCTAAGTGGAATGGTACAGAAACTGTGATTTGACGTCTGGCTTATTTCACTTAACATAGTGTCCTTAGGGTTCCTTCAGGTTGTAGCAGGTGTCATCCCCTCCTCCATCTTTAAGGCTGAATGAAGTTCCTCTGTATGTGGAAGCCACATTTGTTTATCTGTCCATCCACTGGGGGCACTTGAGTGCTTTCACCTTTTGTCTATTGTGACTAATGCTGCTGTGACTGTGGAGGTACCGTATCTGTTTTGAGTCCCTGGTTTGATTCTTTGGGGGTATACACCCAGAACCAGAATCGCTGGATCAGATGGTCATGGAATGTTTGAATTCATGAGGAACTGACTAGCCATCTCTACACCGACTGCACCATTTTCTATTCCCACCAGCAACGCACAAGGGCTCCAATTTCTCCACGTCCTCTACAACTCTTGCTATTTTCTGTGTTTTTGATAATAGCCATCCTTGCAGATGTGAAGTGGTATCTCACTGTGGTTTGAATTTGTATTTATCTAATAATTTCATGTGTTTATTGGAGCTTTCTGTATCTTCTTTGGTGAAATGGCAACCCTTTTGCTCCCAAAATGAGCAAGATTCATTTTAAAGAATAATCATTTCAGATGAACAGGGAGCACTGGTTCCCAGAGTGGTGTCAAAGTGTGCTCTGCTGTAGCTGCATGCGCTAAACCACCCTCGTTGGGCATCATGTCCTAGAAGCAACCACTACCTTCCTTCAGTACCTGCTGATGCTCCTTGCACAGATTTGTGTCTCCTTGTTTTCATGAGGTCAGGGACTCCAGGCCACAGTGCGTTGGTAGATGTCGACATTTTTTGCCAGGTCCCTGTTCATCATCAGTTTCCTTAAAAAATAGAAATGTACTTAAAGTTTTCATTAAATATGCACATGATTTTTTTTAGCTCATTATGGCTGGACGGATTCACTGAAAAATGTAAAGGCATTGCCAAAAAACACAATGAATAAGTAGAGAATTTAGAGAGTTGTACCATGTGACAAATGATAGCAGCACTGTAGCAAGAGTACTCAGATAGCAATGCTCAACCTCTCTGTCCCACACAGATTTTTATATGAACCTCATTTACAATTTTCCCATAGTTCCTGCTGACACCATCCCTGGTGGCCCAGTGGCTTCAAGAATCTTTCAGGGCGTATATTGGAAGTTCTTTTTTCTGACTATTCTGAAACGACATCACTATCATCAATCAAGTTTGCACAGGGTGGGTTGATTCTTTGAATTGTCTATTCTGTTGTCTCTTTGCCTATTCTTTACCAATAATTTATCTTATACTTTTATAAAATGTCTTAGTACACAAGTCCCTTCATCTGATTCTTTTTAAGAAATGTCTTCTGATTTTGGCCCTTTTCTTATTCATATTCATTTTATAATCTGCTTGCTTACTTTCATAGAAAACTATTTGGGACTTCTTTTGGAATTGGATTGAATTTATACATTAATCTGAGGAGGACTGACATGTTAAAATGTTGAAACTTTCTATTAATGACCATGGTATAGCTCTCTATTTATTTAGGTTTTCTTTATGTCCAATGTTTACGTTTTTAAGTGTCAACTTTAAAAAACCATGTATTTCTTTCAGTAGTTTTTTCCCATATAGCTTATTTTTTTAACTTTTTTTTTTTCAAAATCACATTTTCTGCATCCTAGAAATATAAATTATTTTCATCTTTTTTTAAAATATTTTTTTTAGTTGTAGTTGGACACAATACCTTTATTTTATTTATTTCTTTTTATGTGGTGCTGAGGATCAAACCCAGGGCCTCACATGTGCTAGGCGAGTGTTGTACTGCTAAGCCACGACCCCAGCCCCAAATTATTTTCATCTTTCAAGGAAAAAAAAAAAAGAACCTTGAAGGACACAGCACAGGCTACTGCTACAGGCTATTGGCACCAGTGGCTGGCTACCAAGTGCCTTTCACAGCATCGAATCAAATGCTTTCTCCTCCCACCAGACAAAATCGGCAGTAGTCAGCTTTCTCTAGTTACTCATGTCATAGTACGTTCTATTTGTGAGCACCCAGCATGCTGTCCTTGAAAAAGAGGTGTTGGTTAACTTACGTAACAGGGAGAAAGAGAGATTGCTAGGAAACAACTGGACCGTACCAGAGTAAAGTGCTCATATGTTGCTATGGTTCAGAAGTGCCCCTCAAATGTTGGAGTATTGGAATTTTAAGGTGGGGGCTTTTGGAGGAGGACATGAAGGTGAGACCCCATGCTGGCACTAGTGGCTTTATAGAAAGAGGAGGAGAGCAGCCCTATAGGAAGGGGTGAGTTAGCATACCCAAGGGTAGAACATGCCTTCCACCATGTTATGATGTAGCAAGAAAGCCCTCACTAAATATCAAGCAGATGCTGGAACCATGCTTTTGGACTTTATAGCCTCCAAATAAACTTCTATTCTTTATAAATTACCCAGTCTCAGGTATTCTGTCATAGTAGCAGAAAGTAAACTAAGACATATCATGTTATACACAACTAGATGAGACCATGGTGGAAGACAGAAGCATCAAATGCTGTCCCAAACCCATCCAATCTGTTTTATTGGAACTGTTAATATAATGTAACTTGTTTTAAAATAAAATGCTAAACCAGAAGACACTCAAAGGCTAAACTGGAACCAACCCCAGGCAAAGTAGGGCAGGTAGTCCCTTACAAAGGCCCATGAAAGATCCACCAGAAAACCCATGTCCTCTGCCAGGTCAGGCTTTAGTGTCCACATAGTAGCAAATCCTCTTTGCTCCTCCATTAAGGCAGCTGTCAAACCCATCTCTCACCTTGAAGATTTTTCCACCAATCCACAATGCTCCCCAATGGTTTAACCACAATAATAAGTGACAGAGAACTCACTCCCTTGAGAGGCAGCCGGCCTCTCTGTTGTGTAACTTAAAACAAGAGATGGCTCTACCAAGGCAGCTAAGGGGCAAGCGTGTGAACCTGGACAAGTTGCTCAATGGCTTTGTTTCCTCATCTGTAACGTGATATCGCCTTATAGCATAGAGAGTTGCCAGATTAAATCTGAATTTCAAATAACAAGCAATTTGTTAGCATATGTATGTCCCAAATTCTAGAGGGCATCTTGGATTTTGGTTTGCTGATCTGGCAGCCCTACTGGGGTGGCAGTTAGGAGTGTCCAGCACCTAATAAGTTACCTACGCGGAGTCAACCGAGGTGGTGGGTGTTAAGACTTTGGGACTATAAGGAGCGGAAGGAAAGGGGGCTGTGGCTATGGAGGGGCAGAGCTGTTCTGTTTCTCAGCTGCCTTCTGACTTGCGCTTCCCTGCCCCCCAGAGCCCATGTGGACGGCCGCAGTGGGATCCCCTCGCCTCACTTTCTCTTGACTTGTTTCCTCACCAATGTCTGCCCCAACACGGCTTCTGGCCTCCCATCCACCACACACGACCTGATAGATTCACTCTCTCTTAACTTGGGTTGTCCCAGGAGAAGATCTTGAGAACAAGGATTTTATGTATTTATTAATATTTTTCTTAGTTGTAGGTGGACACAACATCTTTATCTTATTTATTTATTTCTATGTGGTGCCGAGGATCAAACCCAGGGCCTCACACGTGAGAGGCAAGTGCTCTGCCACTGAGCCCAGCCCCAGCCCCAGAGAACAAGGATTTCAGGTGAGTTGCGTATTCAGGAGGTAGCCCGGAAACGACTTCAGGTGAATGAGGAGAAGGAGGTCAGCAAAGGCAGCATTACCAGATAAATGACCACACGGGCACCTGGAACTCATTCCTCATGGGAAACTCTGGAAAACAGTTATTTCCCTGAGGGTCGAGGAAGCTGGGTATTGATCTGCTGGCTCCCCTCACCGTGTCAGGGCACTTCTGGACTCATGAACACCCTGATTCACCTGGGGGAGGGTGAAGCACCCTCCTGATACTGCACAGAAGTCCTCAGGTAGAGAGCAGACAGGTGCGCCACAAAGCTGCCCTGGGTGTGTGGAGGTGAAGGCAGTATGTCTCTTACTTCACATTCTCAAGCAAGGACACCTGAAGGGTCGCTGCCAGCCAGGCACAGCTGTCCTTGGTGAGGTGGTGGCCCTGGTTCCTCCACAGCAGGTGGTCAGGGTGTGGGGGAGCACCATGCCCTGCTCAGGACTTGGGCTGGGGTAAGGAAGCCCCCCCAACACACACGCACTCAACCACCACACTTTGATGGGTAGGCATATCTGTGTTTGTTTTTGAAGCTAAACTGTCACTGTCTGGGTCAGGAAACTTCCAGAACCAACAGTCCATCTCCATGGTGGAAAAAAAAAAATGGTGCCTGTCCCATATCAGACCCTGCCTTCTGGGCCCCTGTCTTCTTTCTAGACTAAATCGACATCCTCAGTTCCTTCACCTCTTCTTCATGCGGTGCTTGTATTTTCATTTAGTCAGAAGAATCCTGAGCCAGGAAGGCGGAGGTGGGGACTCGGGCGTGGAGTCTGCACGTCCAGCTGGAAGGCCGGCTGGAGGGAACCATGGGGCAGAAGGCCTGGTGGGTTACAAATGGCTTTGCAGCCTGCTGTTTCCAAGAAGAGCTCCTCAGCAGACAGGTGAGGAACCTGCTGAGGTCACCCCGAGAAGCCGGCTGACTGAGGGACACCGGAGCAAACAGTCCTCCTGGAGGCGGGGGGGCAGCTGCACTCTGCCAAGGGGACCCCTGGAAGGCAAAAGAGCTGCCTTTGGAAAGAGAACGTCCCTGAGACGGATCCATGATCGGTCCTTTCCCTCACTCCTGTTTTAACTGGGAACTAACTAGGATCAGGGCAAAGGAAGGCAAACGCCCTATACCTGTCGAAGAGTTTGCTCTCACCTGGGTTCTTTCACCAGGTTACACTATGACTCGCCCTCCAGAACACAGCCAGCAGCTCAGTGTCACCCAGGTGCTTTCTTAAGTCTCAAGAGGCTTCTCTGTCACCATCAAAGTTGGTTTTTCCTTTAGTTAAGGTCACCAACTCAATTACTGTCCTGAGACAGCCATGACAAATTACCACACCCTGGGGGAAACGGATTCTCCCAGAGTTCTGGAAGCTGGGAGTCTGAACTCAAGGCATCAGCCAGGCTGTCCTCCCTCTGAAGGGTCTTGCAGAATATCCTCCCTGGCGTCTTCTGGTGGCTCCACGCGTTCCTTGGCTGGTGCCCATAATACTCCCATCTCTGCCTCCTTCTTCACATGGGCACCTCCTCTATGTCCAGGTCTTCCCCTCACTTATGTCTTCTAAGGACACTTGTTGTATTTAGGGCCCATCAGCTAACCCGGATGATCTCATCTCAAGATCCTTAACCTAGTTACATCTGTAAGGACCCTTTTTCAAATAAATTCACAATCACAGGTTCCCGGGACTTTAACGTGCACATATCTTTTTGAAAGCTATCGTTCAACTCACTGCACCAACTAATTTAAAAGTCCCCAAAAGTTCATTGGTAAAGTGTTATTGAAGGCAGCCGCCTGCCTGGCTCATTGCGGGGTCATCTCTCCTTTGCAAGGCCCCCAGATGAGGCCTAGTGACACTCAGGGAATGCCTCCTCCTTCATTCCACGAGCAGCTACCTGCAGTTCTCATCCCCAGCAACCAAGGCTCTGTCCAACAGGGAGAGCCAGGGCCTGCAAGCAAGTGGTCACTTTTCCTTGATCAGTCTGGCTGTGAATTATCATGGGCACCCAGGAGGCACCGAGCGGGACACCAGCACCATGTAGCAGGGCTCAGCCAGGCAGCCTCAGTGTGCCCAAGCAGGCACGGAAACACAGGAAGCAAACACACTAGTGTCCTGGGGTGTGACCGCAAAGTACCACCAACAACAGCTTATTCTCTCACAGTTCTGGAGGCCAGACATCCAAAACCAAGCTGCCAGCAGGCTGAGCTCCCTCTGAAACTCCAGGTGGCATCCTTGGTCACCTCTTTCTCATCTCTGGTGGTGGCCGCCTTGGTTTACATCTGCATCCCTCCCATCTCTGTGTCCATGGACTCATGACCTTCTCCTTGTGTGTCTGCCTCCACATCATCTTCCCTGTCCTTATAAGGATACCAGTGGAGTCACCTCGGGGGCCAGTCTGCTCCAGTGTGGCCTCGTCTGAACTTAGTTACATCCTAAACATGGTTGCCTCCTGAGGGACTGGGGGTTAGGACCTTGATATGTTTTGGACATCATCCCACCCTCAGCAGCAAGCAAAAGACAGCATACAGACAAATTTGGAAGTCACAGGGGGCTTGATAAGTTCCCTTGGGATGGCTTCTGGCCACATGGACCCACCTGATGACTCTGTGGAGGTCCCTTGGGAGGCCCAGCCCATCTCACCAGACCAAGTGGCATTTTAGAGGAGCCACTGAAATGGAGCACTTCTCAGGGGGTTGGGAGGAGCCCAAGCTGCCACAGGCCAGAGGCACAGGGTGCCATGCGTCCTCCCCTCCCTCCCTGACCTCCCTGGCCATCCGTTGCTGGCTTCCTGCCCCTCCCTGTCCCACCTCCTTCAGCTCCTGGCCACCAATATCAATGCTAACAGCAGCCAGTGCCTGTGTATGATCCTCTTCATTCATTCATGATGGAGGCCACATCATTTAGTTACTCCTCTGTCCAGGACCCCATAACTCCTGCCTTGTGCAGTAGAAACTACAGTCCTCCATTGGCCCCCCGACCCCTGTGGATTCTGTCCTGTCCAGCAGCTCTGGTCAACCTCTCCATGTCCACTCCCCACCCTTCCGTGTCCTCCTGAGCAACTGACCTGCTCGAAGCTCTCTGGCTTCCGGCTGGACTAGAACAACAAAGGAGCCTGGGAGGAGAGGGGGGCAGGGTGGGGTGCTTATTCCCCCAGCTTCCTCTCTGTGTCCATGGGCTGCCTGTCACCCCGCCAGCAAGCAGCCTCCTCTCTCCCCAGTGCCACTAATTTCTCCCTTCCTGCCCCTCCAGTTCTGGGAGCAGTAATGGTGTCAGAGGATCCTGAGTGATCCCCTGAGGTGTCCCTAGTCCTGCCTACTCTCTGCAGATTGCCGTCTAGGTAACTCCCCTCCAGCCACCCCGTGGGAGCTAACCTATGCTGCTCGCCAGCTCCTGGACCGACTCTCCCCTTCTCTGCTCTCTGACCTCATCGTCTGCTACTCCCTCCTCACTCTTTCCACATGGGCCACAGGGGCCACCTCACTGAGCCTCAGCTTCCCCAGGGACAGTGGTACTCTCAGCCTCTTTTCCCTCCCTGCAGTCCTCCTCCCCGGGTGTCCATGTGCCCAGCTCCTGTGCCTTTTCAAGTCCTGGCTCACTCTGGCATGCTAAGTGAGGCCTGCCCTGGCCACCCTACTTGGAACGGCCATGCCCACTGGCCCCTGCTCTTCCAAGCCCTCTTGCCTTCACTCATCTCCTCCTGGGAAACCATATAACATGTGTGCATCATGCCCGCTGTCTCCTTCCCCGCCCCGAGAATGGGAGGGAGCTCCAAGGGCACGGCTGTTCCGCATGTTGCGCATGTTCACCCATATCCCAGGACCTAGAGCCCTGGATGAATCTGGCACGCGTTCACGCAGTCACGCACTCACACCGCACGTATTTACCGCACGTCTGCAGCATTAGGCACCGTCTAGGCACGCAGCTTCCGTTCTCACTCCTGAACCTCAGGTTTCCCTCCTGCTTCAGTCAGTGTTTTCGCTGCTGCGACTAAAAGATCTGAGCAGAACAATTTTAGGAGGAAAAGCTTATTTGGGGGCTCACAGTTTGAGAGGTCTTAGTCCAGAGACAGCCGGCTCCATTCCTCGGCTTGGGGTGAGGCTAGACATCATGGTGGAAGACAGTGGTAGAGGGAAGAGGCTCACATGACTATCAGGAAGCAGAGAGAGACTCCGCTGGCCAGCTACAAAATATATGCCCCAAAGCCACGCCCCCAATGCCCACCTCCTCCAGCCACACCCACCTGCCTCCAGTCACCACTCAGTTAATCCCATCAGGCGACTGATTCACTGATTGACTCTTGTAACCCAATTATTTCCCCTCACACATCAGCTTTTCGGGGAAACCTCACATCCACACCATTACACCTGCCTTGCCTGACCTCTGCCTTACACTGCCCATACCCCCTGGCCTCTGTATGCCCTGCCTGGAATCTGCTGTTTTCTGTGGCTGGAGTGACAGGGACCGAGCGTGAACTTCTGTGTGGCGTGAGCAGGGACCAGCCTCTCCTGACTACTCCCTGCAGCCCTTCGCAGCTGAGCTCTTTGAAGCCAGACTCGCTGGGTTTGCCCCTCGTTAAGCAATGACAGGTCGACACATTCAGCACTTCCACCTGCTTGGCAACCTGGCCGGCTTCCTTCCAGCTCTGAATCAACCTATCTTCAACCCCACCTTCAAAACTCGTGCAGTCCAAAGGTGACAAGACCATGTCCGTGTCAGCGTGAGGGGGTTTCTCTATAGCATGTCTCAGGCACAATGATGATGGAGTTGACCCGCCTCTTGAGACTTTTCTTCGAGGTTCTGGAACATTAGCCCGATGTGAGCCAAAAAGAAATAGGAAACTCCATGCAGGCAGCATTACCTGGTGCAGGCAGGTGGGTCTCACTTCCTCTTTGTCAAACTGATGGTGCTCTTGGAGCTTGAGGCCCTAAAGGCAAGGCCACCCCTGAGGAGACTGCGTATGATATTCTGGGACTTGTCTCCAGCTTCCCTGAAGAGTTTGCAAACTCAGTGCGTCAGCACAGCACGAGGTGTCACATGCTGCGGGCTGTTGCTGGTGCCCTCCTGGGCACAGGACTCAGGACTGCTCCAACCTTCTCTGACTCCCAGCAACAGGGGAAGAAGGAGAATGTGGAGTATTCTGAGGGTTTCACTGGGTTTCCTGCTAACATTCATTGCTTCATACAAACAGCACGTGGAGTTTTTGCGCTCTCTTGTATCATCACAGGGAGATAAAGGGGGAAATGTGGATGGAGGGAACTGAGAGAAGAAAAAGTGGTTCCGCATGTGGGTAGAACTGCGGCACCCCTCACCCATTCCTCCTCTAAAATCAGGCATGAGTGGTGCGCTGCCTGTGCCCTCGGGGTGCAGAGAGCATGAGGCACCCTGAGTGCAGAAGGCACCCCGTGAAGACCTTGGCGAGATCGCATCAGAGGAATTCCTGATATGCCAAATCCCCGGGAGGGCAGCCCCCCAATGTCAGGTGCAGTATGCTCATTTCTGCCTTTAGACGGAAGTCTCATCCAATGTCCTCCAACCCTGGAGACCACAGGTGATACAGAAGGACCCTTGAGAGGCAGGGACTTGCCTGTGACAGGTGTTCGTTTCCTTAGGGAAGTTACAGATTCCAGGTAAGGCGCTCACATCACCTGAGACTTCCCCAGCCACTGGGACCACAGCCCCAAAGTGAGGGGCTTCCCCTCCCACTCCTGCTTTATACCACCACCCCTGAATGCTACCCAGCAGCCTGGGGAGCCTCAAAGACAGCTCCTTCCCCTCAGGGGCAGTCCCCGGGGTTCTTCCACCCCAACCCCTCTGAGACTTGCTGCCTGCAGCCATTCTGGCTGGCAGCTTCAGGGAGGGTGAGGAAGAGTGTTCCAGGGTAGCTGCCCCATGGTGCACCCCAGTGCCATCCCGGGGAGCAGAGAGCCTGCAGCCTTCTGGGATCCGCCAGCAGCAAGCAGAATGATTCTTCTCGTCATCCATTGGACATCAGTCTAGCCCTGCTGGTGCCCCTGTGTCCCCAGAGAGCATCTCCTGGTCTGCCCAAGCATCCCCAGCTCTCAGCCACACAGTGCCAGGCCAAGGGGGACCTGAGAGGGTCTCCAGGGTGTTCTCTCTGGAGCCAGGCAAAACTCTTCTCCTCCAGCCCCCAAACCTCGTAATAGTCCTTCTTAGTTCTGCCCACTGGCTCATGGCACTCAGCAGAGCTGAACCACAGCCTCAGGCACACAGATTGTCAGCCTTGTCTCTGTGTCTAAGCCAGTGTTTCTCAACAGTGGGCTACAAGTGCCTGCAAGCTGTGGGGGTGCAGAGAGGGAGGCGTCCCAGAGTGTTAAGCTCTTTGTAGCCTTGGTCTGAATCTCCGCAGGGTCTTGCCTCACTTTTGAGTCTCCTGCCCAAGCCCTCATGGGTCCTCATCCTCTACTTGCCTCTTACTTGACACTGTCTTTCTGGACTTGACCTTGGCTTCCCCTTGACAATTTGCTGGCGCATCCCACACACGCCCACCCTGGGCGTGCTATCTTTAGCAAATGCTCCTCTCAGCTCAACCTGGTGCTGACACCCTCTTATTCTGGAAATGTCCCTCGTTCCACCCTTCATCTGTTGTGGGTCATGCCGTGGCCAAGGAAACCATAGTAGGAGCAGGCAACATTCCTAAACTTAGAATCCTGGGCAGGAGGTGTGGAACTAAGGCGGGTTTTACATAAATCTGGGGAGTATTTCCTGGGGGTTTAAGGGTGTGGGGAAAATGGGAGGTATACTGTGTATCTGGATGTGGGTTTAACATAATCTGGAATAGAAACACCCTGGGAAAGGCGTTTATGTGCAGTTCAATTGTATGGATGGACTGTGAGATTAGGTGCTGGTTCTAGACCTGCCCATGGTGGGAAGTGAGAAACTGGGGACAGGCCAGGGGAAGGAAACAGAAGCAGGTGCCAGGAAAAAGCCCCATGCATTCAGCCGAGACCATGCTACCTGAAGCTGGTACTACCTGACTACAACAGATAATGGTTTAGGTAAAAAGAGCAGAAGGGGTTTAACATGATGTTCGTGGAGATTCCAGCTGCAAGAAAGAGCTAACACCCCAAAGGTCACATGACTTTCTCTGGCCAGTGAGATCTGGGCAGAAGAGCCCTGTATTCTTTCAGGAGGAAGCTTTAAGAACCAGTGAGCTGTTTACTCTGCTTCCTTCCTTCATTGTGGCAGCAGTTATGCAAGTGCACGTCAAGAAGAAGCTGCCACCAGCCTGAGTCCCTGCGTGGGTGCCGTGAGCAGAATCCCCTGCTGACACATCCTTGTATCTGTAGCATAAATAATAAATGAACTCCAGTTGGGCTGAACCACTTAGATTTGGGGGTTACTTGTTATGGCAGCTTAATCTAACTTAGCCTAGCCTAGCCATTTGAAATTCAAATATTTTTAAAACAACTTGCTAACCAAACAAGATTGTAGTGATGGAATTTGGCTCACGGTAGGGCTGGATTATTGCCTTTGGCTAGAAACTGAAAAGATGGAATCTCAGCCAGCTGTTCCAGCTTTGAGAAAATAAAGTCCCTGAAATTGAGTACCACAAGGGTCTCAACAGAGACAGCTTACAAACAAATAGTGCTTCTGTCTTTCCCTGCCTCTTCCTCCCACCTCTTATTTCCTCTTTTTGCTTCCCACCAACTCTGTGACAGTTTTTCTCCCTGTCTCTTGTCACTATGACAATGGCCAAAAAGTTTTCCTTCAACAAGAATGTTGCATGTGCGTAAAAAGAATAATCAGAGGCTGGGGTAGTGGCTCAGTGGTGGAGCACTTGCCTAGCACGTGTGAGGCACTGGGTTCGATCCCCAGCACCCATAAAAATAAACAAATAAATAAAGGTGTTGTGTCCATCTACAACTAAAAAAAATAAAGTAAAAAAACAAAGAAGAATCACCAACAGCCAACCCCAATTCCCGAGTGTTCCCATTTCGCTAGGGAATCCTAGAATCGTCTTTCAATGTTGGCCACCTGGAACAGAGAGCAGCCTGGTCCCGGCAGAGGCAGGCATGGGAAAGAGCTTCAACTGTGTGACTGGTCCCTAGGTATTGATGCTACCCAATACACAATCCTTAAGAGGGGTTATGACACTGCGCTCGATTCCAGTTGAAGAAGTCCTTCCTCTAGAGAGTTAATCCTAACAGACCTATCAGGCCAGCAGGCAGAGTGAAGTTAGAGGCTCTAGCAGCAGAGTGGAGGGGCTACCTTTCTGTGTCCCTACTTCTTCATTTGTAAAATGGGGCAACACAGACCCCCCAAGGGTCTCCTCCACACTGTGCCAGGCCTCGGGGGTGCAGAGACGGATATGTCACAACATCTGTCCTTGGGGACAGTGCTTCAGAGAGAGCTAGTCCGTGAATATTAGTCACAGTCTGCAATAAGGTAAGGTGCCTTTTCCAGGATGGGAATACAATTTCCTCATGGGCACGGCATCTAGGTCAGCTGACATTTTTAGAGCAAGACTTTCTCAATGAGGGAAGCTGGGGGTTAATTTACAAATCCTTCATTAGGAACCACAGCAAACCGTTTGTGACACTGAGTCCTTGACTACACTCGGAACAGTCCAGTCCAGAAGCTTTCTGACTTACCTTCAAGGGTGAGTGGAAGCAAAGATATTTTGCTGGTGCTGAGACAGTAGACACTGTAGCTGCCCCTCTCTGGTCCCTGGACACTCTTGTTCTCCCTCAGGCTGATGATTTTCTCCTGGAAGCCCTGCTGTGTTCCACTGAGGCTTTCCCTGGGGTCCAGAGTGAGGGGACAGCAGAGGGGCGACCCCTGGGAGCCCCCTCAAATGGTGATAAACCGGGCTTGGAGGATAAGGAGCCCAGCTTATCACCAGGGGGTGACACACTTCTGATGCCTGTTCTACACTTTGTCCCAGAGGTCCCCAGCAGTTTGACGCCCCATGTAACCTGCCCATCCGCACAGGTCCTCCCTTCTCACATGCCCATGCGCCCGCCAGGCTCCCCAAGGTCACCTCCCCATCAAACTCCTCCTAGCACATCCTTGTCTCGGGATCTGATCTTCTAAGACACGCGCTCACTTCAGGATTGAATGGCGGAACTTGCAGGCTGTAAGCACCTCTGAGGTAAGAAAGTGTCCTCTTAGAGCTTGTGCAGTCCCTGGGGAGCCTTGAACGACCCCCTGCGTTTGCCAGCAGGACAGTAGTAACTCCGGGTTTGAGGCTCTTATTTACTAACTTCACGCTGCGGGATAATAGGGTGAAATGAGGACACTGGCTTTGGTTCCAGAACAGAACCTCGATTCTGCCCACACCTTTCCCCTCACCGTCCGCGCATTTGCCCCCTCTTTCTGCATCCTGCACGTGCAACCCATCTGCAGGCCCTGAAGTTTTGTGCTGAGGGAACCTGGTGGAGCTCGTCCACCCCTCTGCAGACCACCCCTATTCTAAGCCCCCACCCGCTCTCTCGGGGGCCACACTAGTGGCCTCCCCTTGGTCTGGCTGCCTCCACTCCTACTCCTTGCTGACCAATGTTCACACAGCATCCAGAGAGAGCTATGGAAAATGTAAAGTAGGGGACGGGTGGTAGCTCAGAGGTGCAGTGAACACTTGGCATGCATGAGGCCCAGGGTTCCATCCCCAGCACCCCAAAAATGTACACTGGATTATGTCACCCCCTTGCCAAAAACCTTCCAACAGCCAGGCACTGTGGAGCATGACTGTAATCCCATTGGCTCAGGAGGCTGAGGCAGGAGGATCCCAACTTCAAAGCCTGCCTCAGCAACTTAGGAAACCCTGTCTCTAATAAAATACAAAAAGGGCTGGGGATGTGGCTCCGTGGATAAGCATCCCTGGGTTCGATCCCTGGTATCAGAAAAAACAAAACAAAACAAAACAAAAAAACTCTTCCAACAACAACTTCTCATCTGAGAACAACACGCAGACCCTCCACTATGGCCTACATGGCCCTACAGGATCTGGCCTCTCCTTCCTGAGTCTCCTCCCTTCTTCCCTTGGCTGTGCTCAGTCACAATGGCCTCCCTTAAGCCCCAGCTCTTTCCTCCCCTGGACTTGGTACTCATGACTGCCTCTGCCCTGAAGCCCTTCCCTGGGTCTTCACAAGACAAGGACATTCCTCAGGTGTCACCTCTCAGTTCAAGTGTGACTCCTCCACCATGAAGCCTTCCCTGATTACCCCCTCTAAATGTCCCCTTTCCTATGCACACAAATACCGCAAACCCCAATTATTTCCCAGCACATCACCCCGTCCATTTCCTTTATAGCAACGTCATTAATCTGCACTTTTCTTGCTTAGTTGCTGACTTGTTTGTAGAAACTGGACTGTGAGGAGTAGCAGTGGGGGCAGCCAGGCTAGGGGACTGTTGGTGTGGCCCAGGAGAGCAGGTGGAGGCCCAGGGCTGGGGTGGCCTGGAGGGCGTGAGCAGATCCCATCCAGGTCCCAGCCTCCCCTGCAGGAGTGGACGCACCACGAAAGCCCAAACGTGCACCTGGAGGGAGCCTGATGCACAGGAAGTGCTCAGAACCCATCCGTGAGTCGTTGCTTTAAGAGCAGAAGTTTCATTATATATTTTTTAAAAATCTATAGTGAAAAATACATAAAATTTACCATTTTAACTTTTTTTCATGTATGGCTCAGTGGCACTAAGTGTACTTACCTTGCTGTGCGCCCGTCACCGCCGTCCATCTCCACACTTTCTTATCTTCCCAAACTGAACCTCTGTACCTATTAAACACCAGCCCCCACCCCTCCCCTCCCCTCCCACTTGTAACCATGATGCACTTTCTGTCTATGGATTCAACTAGCGTAGGATCCTCATGAGAGGCAGCAGGTGGTTTGTGTCCCTCTATGTCTGGCTTATTTCACTTAGCGTGATGTTTCTAAGCTTCGTCCGTATTATAGCATGTGCCAGAGCTTCCTTCTTTTGTGGCTGTATAATACTCCATTATAGGCAATACCACATTTTGTATTATCCACCCACCTATCAATGGACAATTAATTTTGTTTTGAGTTTTAAGTCACAGTATGTCAGAGCCCTGCCTCTCACAGCTGCGACGTGACCTTGTACGGGCTATTTAATCTCTCTGATTGCATTTCCTCTAGTATAAAAATGGAGAAAATGCAACAATCACCTTATGTAAAGCTCCTCACACACTCTTACACACTGGGAAAAAATCGGCATATGCTGGTTTCCTTCTATGTCCATAGAAAATTTTCAGCTGTACGGAGCAAAAAATGTCGATTCCTAGGGGATCAAAAACATCAGGGCTTTGTGCATGTCACATAATTAGAAAACCTACATAAGGAAATTCCAGGGTTGGTTCTCAGCGATGTCCTTTCAGGGACTCATTCTCTTTCTCATCCTCTTGTTCAGTCTTTTTCAGCAATAATCTGGTCCTAGGCTGGTCCCTGTGGTCACAAGAAGGCTGCCAGAGTTCCAACATCACATGTAGCCATGACAACATCTGGCTGGGGAAGAGCATTTCCACTTGTGCATCGCCTGGTGTTCAGGGGAGAACCCTTTCCCAGAGCACACCAACATGCTCCCTCTCTCATCCCCTTGACCATGATGACAGCATCGGCCCCAACTTTTGTGCAAAGGAGGGTGGGGAGGCAAGTGCTGGCCATTTCAACCTATGTGTGAGAGGAGAGCAAGAAGGTGGAGGATCCATGGGTGTTGACCTCAAACTCAAGAGACAGAGGAGTCTCTCAAATAAAAAGATCTGTTGAGTTGTTACAGGTGAGAAAGAACCAGGTCCTGGAGATTTCCTGCAACTACCAGCAGCAGGGCTGGAGAGCAGCTGGGATCCTCCTCTGTACCAGAGCTAAGAGTACTATTTATAAATTTTGGAGAAGGAAAGCGCTGTAACCTGTGTTAGCTGCAGGTAAGAGGGGCTGAGAGGTTACCCTACAAGGAAAGTCCTTACTGCGCCTGGACTAGTTGGAATGCACAGTTCCAGGGCCAGGCCCTGGGGTGCACCCTGTAATCCCAGCTACTCAGGAGGCTGGGGCAAGAGGATTGAAAGTTCAAGGCCAGCCTCAGCAATTTAGCAAGACTCCAAACTCAAAATAAAATATAAAAAGCACCTAGATAGGGCTCAGAGGTAGAGCCCCTGGGTTCCATCCCCAGCACCTAAAAAACCAAACCAGTCCCATCCCCAAACAGGGAGTCCCTTGTGGTCTGCGGTGGTGGGGTTTAAGTCAAGGTTTCAACACAGTCTTTTGTTGGTTTGCAACAGCTATTGATTGATTAATCTCCCTTATCTCCTCTCCCTCCACCCTCTGGCCTTTGTAATTAAATCTAGGACCTCTCAGGATCTTTATCAGTGATCCTGTATCTCCGGGTTCCCTGCCTCCTTCTCTTCCCTCTGGCTGCCCAGCCTCCTTTCAGGGCACCCTCCCAAGCTTTGCTGGCTTAGAGCAGGGGAGCCCCCCCACCCCCTTGCAGCTGCGCTATTCCCCTTTTGGAAAAAGCAGCTGCAGGTGTCCTGTGGTTAGTGTGTGGGCGTGTGGAGGCGGGGGCCAGGATCCTTGGCGTGTTTCGGGGTTGTGCCCAGGTTTAGTAAGAAGGAGAGCGAGATCCCAATCTCCCTGGAGTGGGCATGGAGACAAGGCTGAGACCAGAGGAAGGGAGGAGGAGAAGCCTGAGCTGCTCTGGGAACAGGGAGAGGGCAGAAGGCTTCTGTTCCCAGACCTCAGTTTGGCCTCTCTTCCTCTTCACACCCACCTGCCCTCCGCCTCCTCCTTCCGGTTCCTTCTGGAGATGGGTGCTACTCGGATCTTGAGTCTGTGGTCCTGGGACCGGGAAGAAGAACCCCTCCTGCTGCTCCTCCTGTTCTCTTGGGAACCTGTCTGCTCCTAAGCCAAAAAAGGACATTTCTGACTGAGGACACACATGGTGCCCGGGGCCCAGCTGGGCTCTGCATGTGGGCAGGGCCAAGAGGACCAGCTGGAGCCCTGGAAGCCCAGCGCTCTCCCTGTCATGGAGGAGAGAGGGGGGTACAGTGAGTGGTGGGTCCACAGTTGGTTCTGGATCCTGGGAGCAGCCCTTAGGCACTACCCGGACACCTGCTGACAGGTAATTAAGCACTTGGCCTTGCTTGGAAAGATAAGGATTGAAACCAGAGTTCCCCACCTAGGACCCTAGAGGACATCTGCTATCCCTGTTGACCTCTAGCTTCCAAACCCCTTTCCTTCCCAGCCAACCTCCCACCTGAAAAGGTGGAGCCTGGCGCCCAGGAGAGAAGCTGGAAATGCCAGACCCTTCCCTTGCTGCTGGGCACAGGGCCTGGACCCAGACCCCTGGTGTTCCACACATTTGGCCATTGTTACTCCCTCGGCTTGAACACCTGGTGCTTTTTGTTTTTCTGGTTGGACACTCACTGCTGCTGGCTGGCTCCACTGTCCAGTTGACCTCAGGCATTGTTCATGGCCAGGTGGTCCCCAATAGGGTTCTCTGGTCTTCCTAGTGACCTTATTTTTTTTTCCCTGATTTGTGAAAAATTTAACACAATCAATGGTGTTTGTGATTTTAAAGTGTACATATCTATGCATTTTGTCAATTATGCAAGTAGCACAGCCATTCCTACAGTTGAGATAGAGAATATTTCCTTCACTCCAAAAAATTTCTGTAGTCACTCTTTCACCCCAACTCTAGACCCTGGCAATGACTCACCTGATCTCTTTCCTGTACTTTGGTCTTTTCCAAAATGTCCTAGAGATAGAATCAAACAGTCTGCTGCCTTTTGAATCTGGCTTCTTTTACTTAATGCTTTCAAGAGGTTTCAAGTTGTTACATGTATTAAGTTTGTTCATTTGCACTACTGAATAGTATTTCATTTTATGAATGTGCAAGAATGTGTGCAAATATTCACCAGTTGATGGACATGGAGGTTATTTCCCACTTGTGGTGGTTATGAATAAAGTCATGCTAAGCTCACATGGAAGTTTTTGTGTGGACACATGTCTTCATTTCATTTGACTATATACCAAGGAGTTGAATTACTGAGTCATATGAAATATTTTTTGTTGTTTTGCACATAAATATATGTATATATACATACACACACATGCATACATATACCATACACATATTATACATCTATGTGTGTGTGTGTGTGTGTGTGTATATATATATATATATATATATATATATATATATATATATACACACACATATATATATGTAAGAAATTGCCATTCTATTCTCCAAAGTGGCCATATCATTTTTAAATTTTGCATCCTCACCAGTATTTGATGTCATCAGGTTTTAACAGTTTGATAGCAATAGGGTTAATAGGAATAGGGTTTCTTGTCGTGGATTTTTTGCTTTATTTTTGTTTGTTTGTTTGTTTTTGAGATAGATAAGGTCTTGCTCTGTTATCCAGGCTGGTTTCAAATTCCAGGGCTCATGCAGTCTGCTGCCTCAGCCTCCCAAGTGCCAGGACTACAGATATGCACCACTATACCTGGCCAAATTATAGTTTAGATTTGTATTTGCCTAACTGTAAATGCTTTCAATGTACTGCTTTGCTCAAACAATAAATATGCATTGAGTACCCACTGCATACCAGGTGCTATTGTAAAGTGCTGGAAACAAGACAAAGTTCCTACTCTCAAAGAGATTTCAATTTAGCATGTGGAGACAGACAGTTGGCAAGTGAGCAAATAAAGCAAAACAAATTATATACCATTAATATTGATTACTTACATTAATTGCTAGGCTCCTTTCTCTCAAGACCCCAGAGCTTTATCTGTACTGGCTTTGGGCTCCACTGACTTTCTGCCTTTCACTTCAGATATCGATATTCCACTTGGTAACTTTTGGGGGACAGGCCATTTCTTTTTTTTTTTTTGCTTTTCTTTTTTTTTTTTTTTTTTTTTTTTTTTTTTTTTTTTTAGTTTTACTGCTTTTTTTTTAATTGTTCTAATTAGTTATACAGGACACTAGAATGCATTTTGACACATGGTACATAAATGACGCACAACTTCTCATTCCTCTGGATGAACATGGTGCAGAGGCACACCAGTGGTGTGATCATACATGTATGTGGGGTAATGATGTCCATCTCACTCCACCATCCTTCCCACTCCCACAGCCCCTTCTCTCCCCTATGTTCCTTCAACTTTTCTCAATCTAATTCTTCCCTACGACTCCCCCTGCCAATTATGCATCAGCATCCACTTATCAGAGAAAACATTTTTTCCTTTGGTTTGGGGGGTTTGACTTTTCACTTAGCATGATATTCTCCAGCTCCACCCATTTACCTGCCAATGGGCACAGGCCATTTCTATCTCCATCTCCAAGGGCTGCTTGGGGAGCAGACACTCAACCATGACAGTATAGCATGGTGGTTAAGAACACCAGCTCCTTGGAGCCAGATGGGATGGGTTCAAATCCTGGCTCTGCCAGCCTGCTACCTCTGTGATCTTAGAAAGTAACTTGTTTGCTCTGTGCCTCAGTTTCCCCAACTATAAACTGAATAACTGGGGCTAAAAGCTAAAGCCCCTTAGCTTAGTTATGAGAACTAACCTTGGTGAGCCTCTCACAACAGCACCTGGCACACCGGACATGCTGGACTGGCTTTGAGGAGTAAAAGATCACCCTCAAGCCTCAGATAGAGACAGCTCTTTCTCACCTAGAGGAAGTCCAGGCACCACATGAAACCTGAAGCTGCCACCCATGCACATGCTGGCCTGAGGGGTGAGCATGCACGGAGCCAAGCAGGAGTGGGCCCCACGGTGCTTGTTCCCAAGTAGCCCTTTGGCAGTGGTGGTGATGAGCAGGCCTGTGCTGCCTGTCATTTCAGGAATGAGCAGATATTCCCCTCAGGGGCTGCGGCAAGGCCACTCTGTTGTTATCGCATCCCCAGGAAGGCACAGGAAGGCCCTGAGCAGAGCAGGCGCAGGCCTCATTAATAATTAACACCTCACAGCCGCAGAATCTTTCCTACAGTGGAGCTTCACAGTGCAGTGCGTGAATTCAAATCCCATACTGTGTGGCCTGGGACAGTGACTCAGCCTCACTGAGTCTCAGTTCCTGGCCTGAGAAGCGAAGGGGCTAGCTCCCACCCTCCAGGCAGTTTGAGCTAGTGACATGCCATGGGTCCCAGCCTTGTCCCGTTGTCGTTAAGCCAAGTGGCTTACCTCCTGTGCCTTCCAGCCTCTGGGAAATAGGCTAAGGCCGGCCTGGGAGATTATTTGCAGGGAATTAGCACAGGGGAGAGCAGGATTAGGGCAACCTTCCAGCCCGAGGCTCGGCAGCTACCATCTGCAAAGAATGGGTGCCACCTTTAGCCCGGAAGGAGCGCCTGCTGCTTCCCGTAAACTGCTGAGCCCAGGTACTCACTCACTTTGCCTCTCCCTCCCTTCCTAGGACCTCTCACCAGTGTGGTGATAACCAGTGTGTACTAGTTCTGCAGGTGACAGGCTATTGTCCCTGGGAAGGAGACCTACGTGGGTCCCTTCACTGATGCTCTTCTGGGACCCGAGCCCTTTCTAGGCCTCTCTTTCCTCATGTGGAAAATGAGAGCGTTGGGCCAAATTACCTGCCAGGCCCGCCCAGTTCTCAAGCATGTCGCATGCTGGGAGTGGACTGAGGGGACCTCAGCTTGCCGGCTTTGTGCTCAGTCACTCAGGCTGCCCCTCTCCCTCTCCAACTCCCTCTTTAGCTTTCTTCAATGTTGGCTTCACCCTCGAGCAGGCTGTCCCCTGAGAAGTGGCAAAGAGGCCAAGATGATCACCATTCCCAGGGTTAGGTCCAGTGGAAGCAGGGTGCTTTTCCACCATTGCACTAAAGAGAGTCTGAGCTGGGGCTGGGGTAGCTCAGTGGTGGAGCAGCTGCCTAGCATGATGAGGGCCTGGGTTCAGTCCCCAGTACGGGGAGGGAGTGGCGGGGAGAGAGTCTGGTCTAGGATGAGGACTCTGTGGCTTGGCCTGAGTCAGGTTCTCAACCCTGAACCAATCACTGTGGCTCTTCCTTGTGTCACACACGCAGCCCTGGAGCTGAGGAAGTCACCCTGCCCCTTCTGAGCTGGGAAGGGATAGTTCTTCCAGAGGAAACCAGGTGTTATTTTCAGCAGAAGAGGGGATGATGCTGGGTAGGCAAAGGCTGCCAAGTTCATTCACATTCACCATTCGCCAGAGTCGGGCGAAGCAGAGAGGCCCCGTCCTGGGTCCCACAAGGGAGCTGATTCCAGATCTGATTCCGTCACTTCCACAGGGATGGACAGAAACTCACGGACACGCCCTAAGGTGAATCCAGGGTCCGTCTGCTCTCCAGCTTTAAACTCACGTCCGTTGTCCAAAATCCCAGCTTATCTCCCATTCCTAGCTAACCTCCCACCACCTCCCCTGTCAAGAACACCTTTCATTTAGAAAGAATATGTTCCCAGGTACAAGGTAAACCAATGGTCCAGCCTCCTCCTCACCTTACTTTCTTCTTTAGATTTGCTGAGAGGCAATGAGAGAACCATTAGGGCCCAGCCTCCATCTCTCTCCTAGGTTACCCCTGTTGTAGTCCAGCTACCCCTCCAGTAGGAGGCGCTCACTGGTCCTCCCTGTTTCCCTCTTTCTCTCCAACACCCTGCTCTTGGGCATCCACCTACCTGACTGCTGTGTCCATGCTTTTAAGCATATAACTAGTCAGTGCCATGACTGGGTCTTGTTTCTTTTTCCTCCCCCGGAGTGACCAGCCTAGCTTGCTGCACACAGTTTTCAAGAAGTGTTTCTGACTGGTTGCTTGAGGGTTAACTTTCTGTCAGAGCAGGCACGATGGATGAAAGGTATTACTCATTTCTGTTTCTAAACTTTCTGATCACAGATTGTTCCAGAAGCTACAGATTGTTCGGGGTGGATGGGAACAATTCCATAAGCATTATTACATAGTATATGAATCTGTCTTAGGGTTATTTTGTTAATCAAAGCATCACTTGGTTGCTTTGTGGTATATGCTTTTAAAAATAATTTCCTCAAATGGTGTCCTTTCTTAGTTCCTCATTACAAAAGAGTTCTTCTTTTGCGTTCCCACATTCTTTCTGAAGATAGATAGCTAAAATGAATTAATGTATTTTGTTTCCCTCAAATTTTTATGTGTCTTCTTTGGATTCTACCCGCTTCTTCAGGCTGAGAATAGGGAGTTAGATTATCCAGAGCATTAAAGATTTATCACCTCTACCACTCTTTGTAGAATTTCTCTTATTTCTAGGGAATGTCTCATTTGCTTGGGTTATTTTGCGAAACAAAGAGTTTAAAGGGGAATTAATGTTTTCTGAAGCCCTGCATGACTTAAAAAAAAAAAACAAAAAACTGTAGGGTGTCACATTTTTAATAACTCCAACTAATTTCCCTTTTTAAGATTAGATGTTGGTTGAAGTCTTTAGATTTACCACCATTGAAAACTACTAATAAAACCAATTTATTATGACCCAAATGTGGTTTCAGTATGAAAACACCTCCTTGGGACAGTCATTTGTTCAAGAAAAATTTCAGTTCAGATTTGAGGTGGCCTAGAATAAATCTATCAAACAAAGGAATGTCATGCTAAAATAATGTGTGCCTCTTTCCCTACGCTGATAGCAGTGAGCTCAATGAATGTCGTGTTTGTTTTCTACCCACTGAGTGGTGACGGTGCTGAGGGAGGCAGGGCTCAGTGGATGACAGGATGACCGCTATTGGACCCTGTGAGGATTCATAGCCAGGTCTTACATTTATTATCTATTCCCCACGGTGTCTTGGATCTAAAAAATAGAATGGCATACCCTTCAGCAGCACATGGTTGTCTTGGACAACGGAATCATAATGTAGAGAAGGACCTTGTGAATTCTCTAGCCTAACCTCCATTCCAGGTCCACTTTACAGATGAATAAACTGAGGCTCAGAGCTGATGGACTTAGCCAAGATCCCATAGAAAGTGTAGCATCAAAGCTTCCAAATCTCCAGTGTTCTTTCTGCATGTACCTGTCTGTTCTCCCTCATCAGGCTTGTCATCTGTTTGGGTGGCCACACAGGACAAGGCCCCAAATACTGCTGCCAAACCAAGCATCTATGTTCTTCAAGCATCTCACCTGAAAGCATACTTAATATCAGAACTCGTCCTGACTTTTAAAAGGAGAAGAAATTACATATTAGAAATGAGATGTGCATGGATTAGATGTCCTCAAAGAAAGGGGTCCACTCATTGACAGGGTAAGCAGCGGAGACCAATGGGTGCTCAGGGCAGTGACCCTTGGCAGGGCAGTGCCTCCCTGCAGCCCCCTCTGCCGCCTGCTCTCCCCCCACCCCTCCCTCTCCCCATCACTTCCTCGACTGTATCTCTCCAACTCCACTGCACACCGGCAGGTAAGATTTTCATGATTTCAAGATTTTCATTTTCATCCCTATCAGATTAATCAGAAAGGTTTCCTCTCGGATTAAGTCTTCACGGAGGCAAAAGAAAAGAATTATGAAAACCACAAACTGAACTCTTGAAAAAGTTCATATTCAACTCAGTTCCAGGTTAGAATCTTCCTCAGCGGTTTGCATGTCCAGTTTTTAAAATGGCCTTAAATACTACTCTGCCGCTTACTGTCATTTTAATATAACATAAACATGTTTCCAGATCACTATGCACTATCAACCCATCCATCTCAATTATTTTTTTTAAATAAGGGTTAAATATTCTGCAGTGTGAATCTACTGTATTCAATGCAACCTCTGCCCTGTTCGTGGGTGGCCAGAGGTAATCAGGTTTGCTATTGTAGTAACAACAGGCCTCACCCCATGTCTGCCAGGAAGCGAGTCCAAATGTCAGGTTCCCTATTTCCCTTAGCTTCACAGTCAGACAGAGAATGAAGTCCAGGTTAACAACTCCAAAGACCTCATGTTAATCATTTTGTGCATCTCTCCTTCCTGAGTTCTTGATTTCTGAATTTGCATTTGACACTAGTTCTTCCTCTCCTTTATTTCCAAGGTAAAGATTCCAAAACGTTAAATCTGTCTAAAGCAGCTCTACCAGCCACAGGGGGGAAAAAAGGCCCCAAAAGTGGGACAGGTGAGCGGTGTCATGCTGTGAAAGCATTTGGAACAGAGGAGATATCATGTGGCTCGGGATTAAACCCCAGCTTTAACTAAGATGACCATTGTTTGATTTTGAAGTGGTGGCAAGGAAAGCAAAGCCCAGTAAATAAAGAGATCCCAGAGTTTCAATCCATGGGCAGAGAGACACGAGGGTTTCCTTTTCTACAGGGCAGGGAACACGCTTGTCTTCTTTTAAGAACATCCTCACACCCTGCCTCTCATCCACACCACAGTCATCTTCCTTTTCCTGAGTCACCTGCTGCTGTCCCTTTGGGACAGGTTCACAGTCTCGCAGTCACTCCTTTGAATCTATTCTAATCAAGTGTGCACTTGGGGATATTTAGAAATCTGGATTTGTGTCCTGGCTGTGGTTCTTAATTAGTAATGATAATCGCCCAGAGAAAGCCTGATCTGGCATGAGCTGCTGGGAGCATCAAGTCAAAGTCACATATGAGAAGGGAGTGAAATATGCTAGTGTTCACCCATAGCCCTCTTCATTCTAGGCCAGCAACTAAATGGAAACCCTGGGCCTCACATATTGACTGGTGGACAATGCGCCCTATCACGATGGCTTACAAATGTGCTTCTTGCCCTTGGTCGATGTACAAAGAATTGCCAAAAGGAGTTCATCCTGTCGGAGCCAGAAGCACTGGTGCTTCCTGGGATGGCTGCTTGAGGCCCATGGGTGGCTCTGGACTTTCCCCAGTTGTCCTGCTTTTCCCCACTGTGAAAGGCCTTTAATGATTACTAGGAAAAAGGGAAATGAGGAGAGGGACAGTTGGAGCAATTTTTCTAAAAAATTTGTTCTGGCTCTTCCAGGAGGGTCGGGGTCAAATATGGGCTCCCAAGTTTTGAGAAACCTTTTAAAAAATTTCTTTTTATAGCAGCCAGAGAAGAAAAAGCAACTGTAGGTAATTCACACATAAAATGCTGGCACTGGAAGTCAATTCTGGGAACAGTGATGTCTCGAGAGAAGGTGGTGCCAAGATTACCAATGGTCTCATTTACTTGTTTGTTTTTTTTTTTTCCTTTTTTTTTAGTGTGGTGCTGGGGACGGACCCCAGGGCCTCCTGCATGCTAGGCAGGTGTTCCAGCCCTGAGCTCCAGCGCCATTTAGTTGTGAAATGTTGAAGTCTTACCTCTTCCTCCCCAAACAGAGAGGTCACTACACTCTGAGCACAGTCAGGCCACTATTAGGAAGGAAGGAACTCTGCACCTTATATGATGACCAGCTTCTTGGAGGCTTTTCATGATCCTTAGCTCACTTCTTTGGAAGGTCCTCTCTTTCCAAAACAAATTTTTAAAAATTAAGAGCTACCCCAGTGCAAACCTAAATATCCTTAGTTCCCATTTGCTATGGCTTCCAGGACCTTGAAGAAGCTTCTTTCTCTCTTCTGGCTCTAAGTTAGTTATTAGTATTCTTAAAAAAGTGATACAGAGGCTGAGGCTGCTTGCAATTTTTTGCTAGTATTAAAATCACCATGAGACCTGACATTACGAATGTTAGCATTTCAGATGACAGAGAAAAAAAAAAAGGAAACCGTGCAACAACTGCAAAGAGCTGAATAATGATGTTTGGACGTATTTGTAAGCATTAAAAGATGTTTATAAACAAGTGAAGTTTTTCTCTAAGGACAAATACAAATTGTATCCACATCAAGGATAACATTTCATTAAAAAGAGATGGATGCCAGGTTGGGGTTGTGGCTCAGTGGCAGAGCACTTGCCTAGTATGTGTGAGCCACCGGATTCAATTCTCAGCACTGTATATAAATAAAATAAAATAAAGGTCCATCCACAACCAAAAAGATTTTTTTTTTAAAAAAGTTGGATGAAGGCCAAAATGATAATTAGGATAGGGTTTTTTTTTTTTCTGTTTGTGTTTTCCTATGCCTTGTAAATTTTCTATAATGTGAATTTATTATTTATTGGGAGGGGGAAGGAAAAAAGGGGAGAGAATGTCTTCTGAGTAGGCTCTAAGTGGAGTCTTACCAAAAATAAAGCAAGACCACCACCATCCTTATTTTAAGGTCTATTAGTAATTGCAGGGCACTACTAGTGCATTAATAATGGGGCCCTATGTTTATCACCATTTTTGGTAGCCATTTCAACTTTAGTTCAGTAAAATGCTTCTTTTTAAAACCTAAAATTCTAACTTTCATCTCTCCATTATAGATTTGTGCCATTAATTCAGAAAGACAGGTGGCATTTCACATTCTTAGATTTATCGCACCGTCCAAAGTTGTACAAGAGCTACTTCTTCCGGTGGCAGGTCATTTGCCAAATTTCTTAAACTGACACATAATATCCTCAGCCAGGAAACATAAAAATATCAAGTAAAGCAAGATAGCCAGGTGTGGTGCTCCACACCTGTAATCGCAGCGGCCCAGGAGGCTGAAGCAGGAGGATTGCAAGTTCAAGGCCTGTCTCAGCAACTAAGTGAGGCCCTAAGCAACTTAGCAAGACCCTGCCACAAAATTTAAAAAGATAAAAAGGGCTACAGATGTGGCTCAGTAGTTAAGTGCCCCTGGGTTTAATCCCCAGTACAAAAAATAACAAATAAATAAAATGTCAAGTAAAGAAAGATGAATACAGAACCCGCAAGTTCAGAATAGTATATATCTGCCAATGAGCAGCATTTAAAATGGTTTTGAAAGGGTGGGAACTCAGCTAGTCGAATCCTAGCCCAACCCCCACCTGTCCTTCTTGTCCATAAAGATGTTGAGAAACTGTTAGACTGTTTTTTAGAACCCACATATAAGCAATTCTGGATGTTTGAATGTTTCAAGGTCCTCAAGCAGTCTGGATTTTCTTATTTTTGACCAAGAGGTGCCTGTTTGTTATTCTATGGAGAATAGCATAGAACCAGCAGGAAATATGAGAAAAGATTCAGTATCTTAAGATAAACTGCATCATCACATTGACTAAACCAGTAAGGTTGCTGCGTTTAAGTTGTCAGAGAATGTCTCAGACCTGCGTTAGGTAGCGTGGCGTAAATTCCACTGTTATTTCAGGAGATGGTGATGCAGAGGCAGTAACTGTAATCTCTTCTGGAAGCTAAAAGGATAAATATCAGAGTGCTTTTCTGTAGATGGAATGGCATGGGAAAAGCACCAATTCACCAGCAATCAGCTGCGTGACTTTGAAAAAGCCACCTAGGCCTCTCAGAGCAAGTGTCTTTAATTGTACAAATGGAGGTGACAACCTAGCCGCCAGGATCATCAGGTCATATAGTGAGGCAGTGTACGGAGTGTGGCATTGAATCGTGACCCTGTGTTGAGATGCTGACCATGCAGCATGCACGCTAGAGCTGTGGGTGGTCCCCACGCCAGTCACTGACCCTGCCAATGGCGCAACTGCTGCCCCCATATGTTCGACGTGCTACCATATAAAGTGGCCCAAGCATGTGATGATTGCCTTGGCGTCTGAAGCCCCTCGCCCCAGAGCCTTCACGCTTAACTACAGCATCTCGAGTGGATATCTGTAGTTTCACCTCCCTGCTTCCATTCTTCTTCATTTGGGTAACAGCCCATCATGTCTTCTGGAGAGCTCTCCCTATCTGTGTCCAGTTGTGCCGAGGCTGGTGACTAATGCACCCCTGTCACTAGCCATTGAGACGGCACCGAGTGAAACCCCAGGTGATGCTAGATTTTCCTCAGGACACTGTTTGTTGAGGGACCCAAATGGTAGCTGGTTCACTCTCAGTAGAGGGACTGTGGGGTCTGCTGTCTGGGTCCCTGGCGACACCTGGGGATATTGTCTCATCAAGCAGCCATTTTCCCCCAGTGGCCAGGGAACAGCTTCTTTTGCTTGGAACTGAAGAGCCCTTAATACATGGAAGCCACTATACATGGTAACGCCCATTGTGTGTGACCACGGCAGGACCAGGCAGACTAGAAGCACAGCTTCCTCATCTCTGAGTGGGAGGACAAGTGCCCGTACTGCCACAGTCGTGATGGTTGACACAGTGCTTGTGAAGTCCTTAGTTCAGCACTTGGTACACAGGAACTGCTCAGTGAGAGCCACCATTGCTTAGGAGCTTGGCTATTTTTATTTTATTTTTGAGGAAAAGGGCACCTGAGCATTTATTCCCATGAGGTGAACTAAATCTCCAAACTGGAAATAATTATGGCCATAGAATCCATTTTCCACAGGTAGAAATAAGCTCTAATAATTGCTATCCAGGTTGCCCACACTGGTTACATAATTGGACTCCATCCTGAGCTTCCTGAGGAATCATTTGTCCAGGGGCAGGATATTATTCCTCCCACTCCAAATGGTTAAGACTGAAGAATAACTGACTGTTTAATAAAAGAACCTCACCACTCAATACAGTGAACTTGGTCCTGACACTCCTAAAACTTAAGAGTTAAGGGGGTGGATGATCCGAATGATGAACTGACAGCAGCTCTCTTGCAAGGACAGTTATAAAATCATGTGAACACATGATTTAAGATCTTTAACTGCTCCGTGTTCTCGCTGGGAGAGCATTTTGGGTTGAGATCACGGCTGTATCGCCTTCATTTTCATACTTCCTCCAGTAACCCCATCCACAGCAGTCATTATTCTGTCTGCTGCTTGCTTGAACATTATGTGCAAGACTTAATTACAGAGTAGAAAGGAGGAAAACATTTTAACAAAATGACCAAAACAAGACTCGAAGACTGCACAGTCCCAAAGTGGAAACCTTCAGAACCTGCACATAGCTGATCATTGCTAGAGTGCCAGGTAAGATGGAATGCCTGTTTTGGCCCCAGCTGAGCCAAAGGTGCCAGCTTTAAAATACCCTCGATGGCCTTCAATTGGCAGGTGTTGCCATGGATCGGGGAAAGGGAGGAAGTAATTCCTGAAGCAGTTGGGAGCAAAGGAGCCAGCCCATGGTCAGGAGATTGGTTAATCCCCGAGTGAAAAAATAAGCCAATACATTACGAACTCTGAGAGTCCGGTTTTTAAACACAGGGTAAAGGAGTTACAAATGTGGAAAGGGGGGAAACTAGACTAAAACCTGGGAAGTAAGAGTGGAACTGGAGATCGAGGGAACTGGTGGTTTGTAATATGTGCAGATGGATGGATGAGGAAACAAGTATACATGCATGTATTTCCCAGTTTGTCCACTAAGAGCACCTAGTAGAAGTAATAGCACAGTGACAAAGAACAAGGCCTGGCACCCAGACCTTGATTCTAAATGCCATTCTCCACTCAAATGAACCAGGACTCCTTGGTGAAACAGCTGATCCCAGCACTGGGTAGGAAAATGCAAATGAGCCAGGGACATCTTGTGGTGCCAGAAACATAAGGAAGTGCTCAAAGAACCATGAGGACATGTCCAAAGGACGGCAGAACCAGCTTGAAAGTGCTCTGCCAGTCAAAGCCAGGGTAACTGGAGCATCAAAATAGATCATAACACACAAAAACAAAACAGGAGTCCACATTCCATACTGATGTAGAATAAATAAATGGGGAAGAAAATGAAGTTCTATCTTACAGTAGAATGTCACATGTCGAAGGAATGGTAGAACTGGGAAAATCACCATTGTGCAATAAGTGATTCAGATAAAAATCAGCAATGATGTTAAATGCTATGGTTTGGATATGAGGTGTCCCCCAAAACTCATGTGTGGGACAACGCAAGGATGTTCGGAGGTGAAATGATTAGATTAGGAACTGTATCCAAATGAGTGGATTAACAAGGTGGTAACTAAGGTAGGTAGGGTATGGCTGGAGGAAGTAAGTCATTGGAGGTGTGACTTTGGGGTTTATACTTTGTCCCTGGTGAGCAGAGCTCTCTGCTCTCATGTCACTATGCCCTGAGCTGCTTTCTTATACCACATCTTCTGCCATGCCCTATGGAGTCAACCAACCAGAGACTGAACTTCTGAAATGTAGAGCCAAAATAAACTTTTCCTCCTCTGAATTGTTCTTAGCAGATATTTTAATTTTTTAATATTGTAAATGGATGCCATAATTTTATTTATTTATTTTTTATGTGATGCTGAGGATCGAAACCAGTACCTCACACATGCTAGGCAAGCACTCTACCACTGAGCTACAACCCCAGCCCCTCTTGTAAGATATTTTGGTCACAGCAATGAAAAGCTAATTAAAACATAAAACTAGATTGAATTTTGAGAAAGAACAGAATATTGCCACAGTCTCAGAGTAGCTCCTCACAAATACCTAGTCCTCATTAATTAGTAAGTACTGCAGTAAGCATTTCACTGTGAATGTGTATATCAAAATCATGTTTACATTTCAACTTAATACCCCGCACAAAAAAGGAAGAAGAAAAAAATGGGGAAAATACTTATTAACTTCATAATGGAGAAACCAAACCTTGAAGACATCATAACCCTGTATCAAAAATTAAACCAGGGCCAGGCACGATGGTGCATGCCTATAATCCCAGCAGCTTAGGAGGCTGAGACAGGAGGATCGCGAGTTTAAAGTCAGCCTCAGCAACTTAGCAAGGCACTAAGCAACTCAGCGAGACCCTGTTTCTAAATATAAAATAAGAAATAGGGCTGGGGATGTGTGGCTCAGTGGTTGAGTGCCCCCTGAGTTCAATTGCCAGTATAAAAAAAAAAAAAAAAAATTAAACCAGGGGGTGGAAATGTGACTCAGTGGTAGAGCACTTGCCTAGTATGCATGAGGTCCTGGCTTTAATCCCCAGCGTACACACACATACCCACATACATAAATTCACCAAAAAATTGATTATGTGCCTCCTGATATAATGCAGAGAAGAACACAGCATCACTTCTCTGATATTCCTAACCAAAATTCAAAAACTGAATTGAAACATTAGAAAGCACCATACAAATCCAAAAGGAAGAACATCTATGGACTAACTGGTCTGCACTCTTCAAAAATGCCTATCTCATGCTGGGCAAAGTGGTACATGCATGTAATTCCAGTGTCTCCAGAGGCTGAGACAGGGGGATCCTGAAATTCAAGGCCGATGTGGACAACTTGGCAAGAACTTGTCTTAAAATAAAAAGAACAGGGATTCAGCTTAGTGGTAAAATGCCTTCTGGGTTCTCTCCCCCAAAACAAGGAAAAACATCTAGGTCATATAAAAGTACAAGCAGAGAAACCACTCCAGATTACAGAGGACTAGAGAGAAAACATAACTAAATGCACACTTCATCCTGGATTGTATCCAGGTCAAAGAGGAGTTGTGACTTTTTTTTGATAAATTAGTAACAAATGAATTGGGTTTATGGGTTAAACAGTAGAATTTCATCTATGTTAGTTTCCTGGTTTTGATGAACGTACTGTGGTTATGCAGGACAATGTCCTTATTTTTTAAAAAGGCTAAGTATTGAGGACTTATGTGATAACTGTAACATAGTATCCAATTATTCAAGAAATGATATGTAATAGAATAGTAAAAGTAAAATGGCAAAATAGTAACAGAAGACCTAGGGAAGGATATTATTCTTGTAACTCTGCTGTAAGTTTAAAGCTATTTCAAAATAAAAAGTTTTTTAAAAATCAGTATATGTGGTCCTTCAGCTACTAGGAATTTATTACATCAGCTTTTATACTAATAGAAAAATCACTACTTAATGGTTTCATTATCTTAAAGTATTCAAAAGAATAGTTAAAATAAATGTGAAAGAAGCTTTCCTTAAGGAGTAATAATGTAGTTATAAAATTCTGCTTAAGAGTTAAAAATGCAATATTCTAAATCTTCATTAAACATTCTTTCTCCAAAGGAAAAGAGAAATCACAGAAGAGAAATATTCAAAGGGGCTGGGGATGTGGCTCAAGTGGTAGTGCACTTGCCTGGCATGCGTGCGGCCCGGGTTCGATCCTCAGCACCACATACAAACAAAGATGTTATGTCTGCCGAAAACTAAAAAAAAATGAATTTTTAAAAAAAGAAAAGAAATATTTAAAAACCTTGAGAAGTTGCATTCTACACGTTGAGAAGTTATTTCTCTTATACTCAAGGTATTTATACAATCTCAGGTCTTTGTGTTCTTTTGATATTAATATAAAAATTCACCTATATCATAGCCTATGAGTAAAGTTGGAAAATACCTTTATAACTTTTGGTATATATTCCACTATGTTTAGTGAATTTGGTATTAATTTTTAATATAAAAAACTGCCTGAGCCAGGTGTGTTAGCATATGCCTGTTAATCCTAGCTACTCTGAAGGCTGAGGCAGGAGAATGGAATGATCAAGGCCACCCTAAGCAACATAGAAAACCCCTGTTTCATTCACCTAGTATGTGAGAGGCTCTGGGTTCAATCCCCAATACCATCTCCCCTGCAAAAAAAAAAAAAAAAGTATACCCTTAGAGGGAGTATACCCTTAGAGGAAGGGTTTTCAATTTTTTCCCCCCATCTTTTAGAATCAAGTGGTAATGCTCAATTGGGCCAAGACCACAGTGTATTTCTAAAACAATTTACAACATTTCTAATAAGCCTGGGAAATAAACTGGAAGTAAAGCAACAATTTCAAAAACATTAAAAACAAGGGTGGTGGCAGCACCCTTGGAACAGATTCCCATAATGATTTATCTGAAGGACTTCATTAGTTTTGAATGTCCACTTAGTAGTTCCTTTTTTAAAAAACATAATTGTCAAGAAAAAATACCTGACAAATTGGATATTAAACACTGACACAAACTTAGCCTCAGAAAGTGATTAAGTCCCTGTAAATCTTCTGCATATTCTATACTTATGTAGTTATAAAATTCTGCTTAATAGTCAACAATGCAATGTTCTAAATCTTCATTAAACATTCATTCTCCAAAGGTGGTGGGGGGGGGAACACAGACAAAAGATATTAAAAACCTTGAGAAGTTGAATTCTCCACAATTGAGAAGTTGTTTCTCTTATACTGAAAGTATTTATACAATCACTCAGCATTAAAAATTTGAGTAGGGGCTGAGCCTATGGCTAGCATGCATGAAGCTCTGGGTTCGATCCTCAGCACCACATAAAGTAAAATATTGTGTCCACCTACAACTAATAAATATATTAAAAAAAATTGAGTAGGGGGCTGGGATGTGGCTCAATGGTACAGCACTTGCCAAAGAATGTGTGTAGCCCTGGGTTAAACTCCTATTAGCTCCTTTAGAATCATATTTGGACTTCTAGAATAAAAATGAAAGGGACCAAGTAATGAATTTTGAAAAGCTCCACCAAAAGGCGAAGCCATGTGTGCACATGTGTGGGGAAGATCAGAAGCAAGAAAAATGAGATGCCCCTTGTTCCAGCAATCTTCTGGTTTTTAAATTAATCTTGGTAGTTTTGGGCATCTTCCCACAAACACAACTGAAATGGTTAAAGTAAGAAAAAAAGTGAAAAAGGAGGGCAAATCTTATCTTGGAACCTGCCCAAGTGGGCAGATCTGAATGTTCCTCCTCTAGATCCCGGTGCGTCTTCACATGTTCATTTTATAGTTACCACTAAAACAGTCTGTGACAATCACTGCCTATGAACCACTATTTACATCCTTTGACTTAAGTAATCATCAGTTCATTGATATTTTTGTAAAGGACAATAACTTGTGATAAAACTGTAGAAGCTTACAACCAAAGAGAAGTGCAGAATGTGACATTTACTCTTTCTGGCTGTTACTGGCCATGATACAGAATGGAAATCAATCTCCTCCTCAGCATGCTAGTGTCCTAAATAACAGTTGCCATTCTTAGAGCACATGAACTGAACATGTCGCTCCTAAGAAAAGTGAATATACACTAGTGGACTGAACAAGCAACTCGGCAGCATAGAAGTGACTGAATTCTGTAAGGCTGGGTCCCGGTCCCAGCTCTCTTTAACTAGCTATGTGGATCTCAAATTCTTTTCGCTTCACAGGCTCATTCATTCAACACTAAAATAAGTGGGTTGAACTAGATGTGTTCTGCAGTCCCTTTTAGCCATTGCATTCAAGGTTTTAAATTGTAAACTTCAATTGCTGTTTTTCCCTATTAAAAATGAGTGGGCTTTTTGGGCAGAAATTGATTAAGCTAATACTCTCATGGAAATACAAGGAACCCAGCACAGACAAAACAATCTTGAAAAAGAACAAGGTGGAGAATTCACACTTCCTGAATTCAAAACAGTGTGGTATTGGCATACAGGTAGATACATAGAATACTGACACAGAATTGGGAGTCTATTAACATTTATGGGCAATTAATTTTCAAAAAAGGATGGCAAAACACTTCAATGGGCAAAGTTTTTCAACAAAAGATGCCAGGCCAACTGGATCTCTACATGCAAAAAAATAAAATTAGGGCCCTGGCAGAAGGCGGTGACCTTCAGCTGTCTGCTGCTGGTCCTGCCCCTAGCCATGCAGCTCTTCAGGGTACAGGTGTCCCCACAGGGTAGGTGGTTACACACACTGCACAGCAGCTGGGTAACAGGTGCACTGCTGGGGACTGAGCACTGCCGGGGACTGCATGATGGGCTGCTGGGCTCCGGAAACAGGCAGCCAGAGAGCACCGCCAGGGCCAGAGCAGGGTGGAGGAAGGGCAGGGCGGTCCTCTCCCCGCACCCACTGCACTCTGCTCAGCTCTGGCCGCTCAGTCTTCCTGGAGACAGCCTTGCAGCCATCCAGGGCTCCCCTTCAAGTGCAGCCCACGGGGCAGCTCTCTACTGTTCACTGCTTCCCTTTGCGAGTCTGTAACCACCAGTTCTTTGGGTCAGATTTTTTAATGTAATATGAAATCATAAATTTTGATTTAAAAAATGATATTAGATCCCCCACCTCACACATTAAACAAAAATCAATTCAAAATGGGTGAAAGAACTAAATTCAAAAACCAAAACTCTCAGAAAAAATAGGTCTCTATCTTTGGATGAGGCAATGGTTTCTAAGAAATGACACGCAGAGCACAGGAACCAAATATCGTACAAGGAACCAAAGGGAAAAAATTGGACTGCACCCAAATTATAAACTGTGTGTGCTTCAAAGTATCTACCAAGTGAAGAAAAGCCAAAGAATGAAATAAAGTAATTACAAAACTTATCATAACTCAACAAAAAGATAAACCAATTTAAAAATGGACAAAGAATTTGAACAGTCATTATTGCAAAGATGACATACAAGTAGCCAATAAGCACAGAGATGCTCAACACCATTATTCCTTAGGGAAATGCAAATCAAAACCTCAAAAACTAGGCTGGCTAAAATAAAAAGATGGGGAATAATAAAGATTGGCAGGGATGCAGAGAAAACGCCATCCTCAAGCACATGTAGGTGGGACATGAAACAGTGTGGTCACTTTGGAGAGTACTCTGGCAGTTTCTCAAATGGTTAGAGTTGTCATATGATCCGGCCATTCTATTCTTAAGTACATAACTCAAAATTACTGAAAATCTATGCTCATACAAAAAAACATACATGGGTGTTCAAAAGAGCATTCCTCATAACAGCCCAAACTGGGAACAACTCAAAATGTTCAGCAACTGGTAATAAACAATGTGTACAGTATACGATAGAATATAATTCAGCCCTAAAAAGGATACTGACACATGCTGCATTGATGAAACCTGAAAACATCATGCTAAGTGAAAGAAGTCAGACACAAAAGGCCACGTGTCACATGATTCCATTTTTATGAAATGTCCAGAAGAGGTAAATCCACAGAGATAGAATTGTTACTGATTAACAATGTGTTAGGGAGAAGGGAAAATGGGCATAACTGCTAATGGATAAGGGGTTTCTTTTTGGAATGATGAAATATTCTGGAATTACATAGTAGTAGTGGTTGCACAACTCTAAATACACCAAAAACAAATGAAATATACACTTTAAAAGAATGAGTATTTTATAGTATGTAAATTGTACCTCAATTTTTAAAAAAAAGGTAATAAGCCCTCCTTACATAATTGATTCCCTCCCTTCTGTTTCAGGTCTCTTACTGGTTCATGAAAACAGAAATAATTGGAATGATACCTGACATGTACAATCCCACTGCAATACAAGAAAATTTCTTAACAAAAATATGTGTAGATATCTGATAGTCCACATGTTATTTTTTTATTCTCAACAATAAAATCTGAGTTTCTCTGAGTTCATGATTTATATCATCGTTGTTTCTAAACTTCTATTTTTCCTAAGTAACTGAGACTAAAAGTCTTCATTTTAGTAATACTGTCATCCAGAAATGGGCAGAAGTATTACTCTTCCAATGACACTATTAGTACAGCCACCTTAAAGCACTACTGTAAAATTTAATTCCTGTTCATAAAACCATAGAAGGGCTGGGCAAGAAATAATCTTTTCAATATTAGTATTATGATGTAATATGCATAACCAGATGCTTTAAACCATGAAACAACTGCAGACTTTCTTTCCCATGGAATATAAATAAAATTATAGACTTTATATGGTAAGAGACAAAAAAAAATGTTTAAAAGACATTTTTTTTTGAAGTGCTAAAAAGAAAATATACTCTTTATCACCATCTGACACATTGGTTTGTACATCTGCTCTTCAGTATCAGAAGGCTCTAAACCTGTCTTTTTTTTTTTTGAGGTACTGGGGATTGAACTCAGGGTCTGAGTCATGCGGCAAGCATCTACCACTGAGCTACATCCTCATGTCTTTATAAAAATTTTTATTTTGAGACAGGGTGCACTAAGTTGTCCAGGCTGGCCTCAAACTTGTGATCCTTCTGCCTCAGACTTCCAGACAGCTGGGATCACAGGTGAGTGCCATTAGCATGATAATCCACAGTAAAGTTTTGGAAGCATTTGAAACAAATATCAATTCTGATATCACTGGGTTGAATTATACATAGTTTCAGATAAGTTAAATGAAACTGATGCTCCTAAAAATGCTAAGTGTAAAGAAGAGGGTTTAGGTACTTAAGAAATAAGTGTCAAGGTCTGCCATGATTAAGCTACTTTCTAAAAAATCATCAACGGATTACAGGAGGGCAACATGGTTTTCACTGCTTAAGTTCAGTGAAAATTGCATATATTCAACTTTTACTCTCAAACACATGTGGTTTACACTACATCGGGACAGCAAAGAATCTCTTATCCAATTTTAGTACTTTTGCAGTAATGTGTATAAAATCCAACCACAATTTAGGTAACCTTAGGAGAGAGCAATCCTAAGAGATTAAAACATTTACATCTTTTAATTAAATTGTACTATTATCTTATAAAAATGTGAGGTTTAACTTTGTTTTCTTAAAAATAGAGCACTAACCAGTTTCAAATACAGCAGTAACCTAGGTGATAGCTAAGATGTGTCTAACCTGTATGCAGAACTCTTAAGACGATAACACATCCAGGAGTTCCTTTAAATGACATATATTTAAATGATGCTATCATAATTCAAACTGAACAACAGAATCTTGATAAAACAAGAAATGGGAGAAATGAAAAAATGATTTCTGAACAAAATGTGTACTATATCACACGAAAGTGAGTCACTGGGCAATATAGGCATGAAGCAGATATGCTCCATGCAAAAACAGATTGCATATTAGAATTCAAGAGTCATAGCACACATGCTGTTTTTGTTTTTTAAATCCCTAAGCTCAAAAAACTGTTTTATCAATTTTGCTTCTCTTTTGTAACACATCTTTTTTAAATAACTCTCACTTTTCATTCCAGAAAATATAAGAAACAGTTTGCAAGACTGCCTGCAAACCATGTTTCTCTAAGGCCATGAACTGGTTTGCTAAGTTGTATTGTATTCAAGTAAAAAGTCCTTCTAAAATAAGGGGTCTGTAAAAGAAACCAATTACCTTCAATTCTCAGGCCTGTACACTTGTTAGGACCTCTAACACAGTGAAAAGCCAAAGGTAGGGAGCTCATTTGGGCATTAGCAAAATGGTCTCTATCTCCTTTTTTTTTTTTTGTAGCACTGGGGATTGAACCCAGAGTCTTAAGCATGCTAGGTAAACGCTCTACCATTGAGCTACACTCTTAGCCCACTATTTACACATTTTAAAAATGTAATACATGTTCAGTTTTTCTGGCAGATTTCTTTCATATGTTACAAAACAAAACAGCAAAAGCTTAAAATAAGATAAGAATCCTTTTTCTTAGAAAGGTCAAGCAGATACTTCTTGACATCCTGTCTTTTACACAATAGCATACTGTTCATATAAAAGGTCTCTTATCCTATAAAAATCTTGACAAAGGCAGCCTTCTAATCCGATGCGTCCAGTTTCCGTCTAGAAATCAAAAAAAAAGCTCTTTAGTACATTTTCTGATCATTAATATGCAGACATAATAACCAAACTATATTAAATAGATTACTTTATGATTGGTCTGGAAATGGGTTGCTGTTAATCACAGAATATGGATATAATATTCAAGTAGTGAATTTAAGACACAAAAATGTCAGAGGATTCAAATAATATAAATTTACCATAAAATTATCATTTTTATAAGCCTCAAGCTCATCATTATAAAATAAATTACTGATCTTTCATTTTATGAAATTACTAATAAAGAATTTCATAATTCAAAGTGACAAAAACATCAGAAGCATCTTGTTTGATTCGGTCCTTATTAAAAGCATACTTACTCTACGAACTGCTACTTGATTGTTGCAAACAAGTACACCTCCTACAAATTCAGCTTGAATCCCCTCCCGTAAAAGAACTTGCTTGAAGTCTGATAGTCTTGGTTCATTCATAAAAACTGACTGATGTCCAGGAACCTTGGATGAGGTGAAAGGGAAAAGAATAACTTCAAGTAAAATACCAAACACAAGGTTGTACTGTATAAAAAACTCTACATGATCTCTAAAATATTTTCCATTATTCCCTGAAGTCCTTCAACAGATTGTTTCAAGACTGTAAATCACATTCCAAATTTGTTATTCTGAATCTTGCTTCATTATTTAACATTACAAAGCCCTTCACATCTTCTGATGTTTCACAATTTTATTAGTCATGCCTCCTAATAAAGGAGAAGTGTGATGTTATACTCTTCACTCACACACTTGCCCAGAGAGGGTCAACTAGAGGCCAAGAAGCAGTAATGAACCAAAAATTCCTTTTTCACATCTTAGTTTCCTTTATTTTTAGTGTGGAAGATAATTCTTCCTAAATCCCATTTCCACTTTCCCTCCTCCCTCAGAGTGAATGCAATGGATGCTACGGGTTCAGAATCAGAATGTCAAGTGGATCTTGCCTAATGCTTCAATTCCTTGAAATTGTTCTGAAAAACACTAGCTTTAGCACAGAGAGAAAAAAAGATTCTCTTAATTTCTCCTCCTAATTTCAAGAGTAGTACTAGAAGGGACTCCAATGACAGGCTATTTCTCTGGTCTCAGCCCTATAGCAGGGCTGCAGACTTCACCTGACAAGCCATGTGGGACTCTTACAGTTTTTAATACTGCTCTAAGTTTCATTACCTAAAATCTTTGCTAATGAACTAGATACCTCTTGAGAACATGTAAATACTAGCCTAGAATTATAATCAAACCTAATAAAAGATTTCTAACTGTACCAAAACCAAAAGTGAATTAAAATGAACTGAAAATGCACAAAAATGGAATGCAAGAGAATGACATTCTCAGGTGATCCCCACAATCAAACTTGATATTTAAAAATCCACACTGAAGGCTGGGGATATAGCGCAGATGGTAGAGTGTTTGCCTCGCTTGCACAAGGCCCTGGGTTCAATCCCCAGCATCACAGAAAAAAAAAAAAAAAAAAACCACATCATGAAACAGAAGATTCGCTAACGGTTTCCTTTAAATTGTTACTAGCCATAGAGAGCTGACACACATACAGAAACACGCCTTGATTCATCTTTTTTAAGAACTCCAAAATTAGCCTATATAAAATATACTTTAAATAGTTAAAAACATACAAGGAAAACTAGGAGAAGGAAATTAAGGAAGCAACAGAAAAGGCATGGGCTCTTACCTCATGCGGTGGCAAAGGCTCCAAGGTGGGGATGATCTCACTTTCTTCACCCGTTTCTTTCTCATCATCTCCAAACAGACTTTTCATGGCCTTTTGCTGAGCTATGACGCTGGCATCGGAAGGAGCATCCACCTGCATCTCTGAGTCTTCACCATCATCCTTTAGTTCTCCTTCTTCTAAAATAACTCCTGTGTCTACTTTGGAAACTCTCATGTCTAAGACACCATCTATCCATGCTAATTCAGCATCTTTTGCCTTACAAAACTGAAGGGAGCTGACAAGTGAATCTTTTAATCTCACCTGAATATGCAAGTGGGAGGGGGGGAAATAACACCCAGAGTATAAATTAACAAATAAAATATAACTGCTTAGTGTCATTTTCTAACATATACTTAAAATCTGAAAATCTTTCATTCATCTGATCCTCACAATCAATGACCTGTAAAGACCTAATTTTTTGGAAGATCATCAGGGTTCTTATCTACCTTCCAAAGTGCAGGTTTTCTTAACCCTGACTACACATCAGAATTACATGGCAATCTGTTTGTTTGTTTGTTTGTTTTCAATATTAACACCAGGGCCTCACCTCCAGTGGTACTAATATAACTAGTGAGATTGAGACCAGAGCACTCAGATGGGTCTCATGTGTATCCAAGGCTGAGAACCACTGAGCGGTCTCCCGTCTGGTGCTTGGTGTACTTTAGTTATGAGCTGTTTGTGCTTTCCTGAACATACCATGCAGTTTCACACCTCCATGTTCTTGGAATGCTGCTTCCTCTTGCTCTGCTCAGAATAACTTTTCTGCCTGGGATGTTCTAACCCTTATTTTCCTCCCCCTGATACAGACCTCACCCCTACTTTAAACTGTCACTTTGTCCCACAACCAGATTAAAGTTCATCTCTCCTTTATACTAATCCTGTTTTCTATGCCTGACTCCATTTCTCCATTTGTTTCAATTAGAAGAACCCTGATATCTGTGGGGTTTGTTTTGTTTTTTTTACTTTTCATTCTTGAATACTCATCATTCTCTTTATTTCTATACTTTTATAAATACTGTTCCCTCTGCCTAGAACACTCTTTGCTCCTCTTTCCTACTCCATCTGTCCCGACAACCCAGCTGCATCCTAGCAGATGTTCAGATTAGTTATTTTCCAGGAAACCTTTCCTACACCTCCAAATATGGTGGGGTCCTCCTCTTTCCATTCTCATGGCATTCTGCACTTCCGCTAGTGGAGATCTAAGTGTGTGTAAAACACTACTGACTTGTAAACCCACAGACTATCGGATCTGCTAAGGCAGGAGCCACATAGGCCTCAGCCCCCTCCCCCAGTACTCCAAATGTATCTGTCCTAATATGCAACAAAAGTACTTATTTCTAAGAGGCTCAACTGTCAGCATATTTACCTGGTAGATGTGTGTTTCACTGGTGGCATCGACTGTTTCGTGTAGCTTTGGCATGTACACTTTAATATCCTTCCCACCAAACGCGCGGCAGCACTCTGCCAGATCTTGACTGGCCTCTGGTGGGCCATGGACAATGATCAACTGTCGTGGTTTCATCTGATTAATGATTTTCTTAATGGAATCCCCATCAGAGCGTCCTTCATAGTCTATATAAGTAACCCTGGCTCTGTAATTAAACATGATTATTCAAGCTTGCTTTTCTGATAAAAACTAGGCTTTCTAAAAATGAATTTTATCATCAGTAAAGAAACATACAATATATAAAATGATGATTTGAGAAATACATGTTATATTATTAATAGCATTAGTTACATCTTGGCTATACCAAAGTATATACAAAAGATATCCCTGCAACAAATAAACCAATTTGCTCACTGAAGACTCAAAAAAAAAAATTTCCAAAATAATCACTTATTGCTATTATTAACATATACTAAATAAAAGGGAAAAAAGGCTTACCTACTTCAGATCATATTAAATTTTCTAGACATTAGCACATTGGAGATGTTTGAGTCAAGGAATACATTTTGTGAAATGAGCAGTTACTAAGAAAAATTAAATTTTTGAGCTGTATTACTTTCTTCCACCTGTTTTTGCACTTACTAAAAGGCTAGAAAAAGTGTTTCTCCAAGTAAATGTAAAATTTCCTGTTCAACTCATCCCCCTCCAACCACTAAATCAATTATTTTGGTATTCAAATATTGTTAATGAAGAGAAAATACCACCATTCTTCACAAGTCTTTTCATTGAAAAATAAATTATTATTACCATTTTTCTGGCACTGGGCATTGTGCATGCAAGTCAGTGCTCTACCACTGATATTAAAATTTAAAAGCATAAACTTACCAGAGGACATTTGGAAATTTCATTTTTGAAACAAGGTAAAAGGACTTACTTTATTTCAATAGACTCTGTTGTAGAAATACACTTAGTAGGAACATCAGATAAATCTTGATCCATGGGTTCATCTCCATTTGTCAAGCCAGATTCTAATTTGCTTTTTTCTTCTTCAGTAGCTTGAAGTTCTGGCACTAAGAAATCCTCTGGTCTAAATAATAAGTCTCTAATTAGAAGTAGTAAAAAGCAAGCTAATATTATATAATACATATAACTAACTAGTAGGTGGCATAATTTTTAGACTCCTCACATTATTTTAAGACTTAAATATGCATTTGATCCAAAGCCAGGACAATTTCATAATATCAATTATCAGATGACTATATATGTTATGTTTCTCCTAACACTAAAAAATGCTCTTTAAGCACATCACATGGACTAGTGAAAGGCCTCTGACAGGTCATTAGAAGACCTCAGTGGCTATAACAAGTGCTGTCATAAGCTGGTCCTGCATTTAAAAAAAAAAAAAAAAACACTTTATTTTTTAGTTGTGGGTGGACACAATACCTTTATTTTATTTTCATGTGGTGCTAGGGATCGAACCCAGTGCCTCGCACATGGTAGGCAAGCGTTTTACCTCAAAGCCACAACCCAGCCCTCATGCATTCTTATCAATCATTACTTTTGGCCAATGTTTGTGGTTTCCTTCATCAAATCCCAATACCTATAAATCTCAGAACTCCTCTAACGTACTTAAGACCCCCAGTTACTTCCTTTCTGCCCAAAGAAAGCAGAAGACTATTTGCACAACACTGAAAAGGTTGGCATACAAAATTGTTAGCTCCCTCATAATCTTCATCGTAATTTCAATGTATTATTAACACATTGCTCTTTCCATTTTTACTTCCAATATCAGAATCCTAACCAAAAGTAAAACTAAAATCATCTTTTAACATTCTCTCTAACCTCCTATAACTGTCTATGCTTTACTCCCAAATCCATTCCCACTCCTCTCTGAGAATCCAGATCTCCTCGCAAAACCCAGGTAGTCCGTATCTCCAACAACAATCTAAAGAGTAACAACAGCAGTAGCAACCACTTAAAGCACATTTATTATGAGCTAGATTCTATACTAAGTGCCTGAGAAACACAACCTTATGCTGGGGAGTATAGCCTGAGTCTAATCCTTAGCATCCAAAATAAAACCTCCACCAACAAAAAGCAACCTCGTTTAATTCCTATCATCATTTTTCAGATAAGGATGTTGAAGCTGAAGAGCACAGTCCATATGTTAAACACACAGGCCACTCATCAAGTGGAATAATAAGCAAACTCGCTAGAGTGAAGTTATGTTTCCTCATTATTTTAGACAGCCAAGTAGAAATGGTATTTTCCTAATTATACCCAAGAATGACCTAAGTCATTCTACATGCAGAAGACAGCATTATGGAAGAAAGAAAGAAAGAACAAGAAATACAGAGAAACAAAGCCAGGTGGAGGTGTATGCCTGTGGTTCCAGCTACTGGAGAGGCTGAGGCAGGAGGACTGCTTGAGCCCAATATTTTGACACAAGCGAGGGCAACAGAGGGAAACCTGGTCTCAAAAATCAGGGAGGGTTGGGGGGGCCCTAAGCAATTTGGTGAGATCCTGTCTCAAAATACAAAATGAAAAGGGCAGGGATGGGGCTGGGGATGTGGCTCAAGTGGTAGTGCGCTCACCTGGCATGCATGAGGAGCTGGGTTCAATCCTCAGCACCACATAAAAATAAAATAAAGATGTTGTGTCCACCGAAAACTAAAAAAAAATTTTTAAATATTAAAAAAAAAAGGGCAGGGGATGTGGATCTGTGGTAGAGCACCTCAGGGTTCAATCTCTGGTACGAGAGAGAGGGGGAGAGAGAGAAAGAGAGAGAGAGAGAGAGAGAGAGAGAATGAATGAATGAATAGAAAAGTAGGAAAAAACTGGATTGTGAAAGACACTGTAATTATGCTGAGGCACCTGACATCAACCAGGGAAACAACAGAAACTGCACCCTGAGGATTTCTACACAGGTTAGTGGTGTATTCAAATCTGCAAACAGAACATAATTTCAATAGTTTTTCTAGTAGTGGGTGTAGATTTCCCATGGTTCATCTCATATTCCTCTTGTAACTAAATCCATTTCCTAAACTACAATTACCACTGCAAGTTCTTTTTATCCTATGTCCTTCACCCAAGCATGGCCATTACTTCTCTTCTTAAGAGGGGGAAAGTTTAGGTCATCTTTTTAAACTTTCCCTACAACTAAGTAATAAAACTATCACTTCTCCCTTAATATTAATTCTCCAATGTTCCTCAACATTTCTATGTTTCAAACTATAAATCTACATCCTTTAAGCCAAGATGCTCAGAACTTAAAGTACATGGTGACCAAAAAGACTAAATCACTGTGTTTAATTAAACACTGGATCCTTAAATAAATAAGGTTTTGTTGTGCTCACGTACTTGATGATCTCTCCATACTCGTCCCATTTAATCCTTTCTTCTGGGGCAGGAAACATGGGATAAGATTTCTTTGCCTGTTTGAAGAAGCTTCCTTTTCTACTACCTTCACCTTTCATCATCAGGTCGTGCTTTGTCTTATGAGCTGACGGCTGGTCAATATCTTCTTCCACATCACTCTCATCGCTGGAATCAATATCTGCCCTAGGAGGAATTTGGAATAGATCAAGGTCACAAACATCCAAACAGATTTTGAATTAATATTTATAAAATAGTCACTGAATTAACATTCCATATTATTAATTCAATATTAATTTGAGTGATATCATAAAAATACTTAATACGATTGGATCAATATTTTGTAAAACATTAACTGCCAGTTCATAAATATGTTTAATATTAACACCAAAAGGATTTGTTACTTTAGCCATGAAAGATGTAACAAAAGTAATGAAGTCCTAAGAAAGTTGAAATATTTTCAACTGAATGTTTAAGTCTTAGAAATACATTTCAAATTACATACATAAAATTGTACTATTTATGAAAATAACTCACTCCTTTGATTGTTCAAGTTTTTTAGCAGCTTCCTTCTTTAGCTTCTCTTTTTCCAAGTATTCTTCAAGTTCTTTCCCTTCAAGCTTCACACGTTTCCTCAACTAATGAAAAACAACAGACAAAATATCAGTATTGGGGGTTAAGGCAGTGGGGTGTGAGATACATCATAGTTCTAAACTGATTCATCATCTTTAAACTTTTCTCTGAAATTAAACAAATTTCCATTAATGTAATTATAAATCCTATTTAGATTAGTACCAAAATTGAGTTGTTTTACATCTAAGGTGGGTTTAATTGAAACCAGTTAAAAAGCAGCGGGCAATCTGAAAAAGAAAATGCAGGTTAAGTATTTTTATGATTTGGAGTAGATGAGGCAAATAAAACCCTTATATGACATAAAGCTCAAAAGACAGAACTGGGCGTGGTGGTGCACACCTGTTATGCCATCTGCTCAGGAGGCTAAGACAGGATTGTGAGTTCAAAGCCAGCCTCAACAACTTAGCAAAGCCTTAAGTAACTTAGCAAGACTGCATCTCAAAATAAAAAATAAAAAAAGGCTGGGGATGTCAATCAGTGGTTAAGTATCCCTGGGCTCAATTCCTGGTACCAAAAAATTAAAAATACACCACCAACAACAACAAAAAAAAACCTTTAAGTCTCACCAAATTAAAAGAAACAGAAAAAACAGTGGCATATCAGAAGCTACTTTTTCCTAAGAGCTCTTTCAAATCAAGAAAAAGGGGGCTGGGTGGTGGCTCAGTGGTAGAGTGCTTGCCTGGCATGTGTGAGGCACTGGGTTCAATTCTCAGCACCACATATAAATAAATGTTCATCGACAAGCAAATATATTAAAAAAAGAAAAAGGTAACACATCATAAAGGACAAATATATATAAAGCAAATCCAGTAAAAACATTGAAAACTGAGGAATCTGGGCATACTATTTTTGTGACTTTCCTGTTAAGTTTGAAATTAGTTCAAAATACAAAGGAAAAAAAAGTTAAACCAAATTCAGGCACTTCTAATATAAGTGAATTACATGTTTACATAGGTATCCCACATCTGTCTAGTAATTTATCTGAAAACAAGTTTCATTACAGTGTCTTTTTTTCATTACAGTTAGTAACTCACATAGATACTTTATTCATAAATAAATTTATTTTGTTTTTGTGGTGCTAGGGATTGAACCCAAGGCCTTGTGCATGCAAGGCAAGCACTCTACCAACTGAGCTATATCCCTAACCCCCATAAATAAATTTTAATAAAACCTTTACCTTCATGATTTATTATGCCACTGCTATCATAAACTTTGGTCTCCATCTGCCATTTATAAAAATTTTTTAAAAAATGCATGTGGGGGGGCTGGGTTTCAATCCTGAGCACCACATAAAAATAAACAAATTAAATAAAGTTTTGTGTCCATCTACAACTAAAAAGAAAAAAAAAAGGAATGATATACTTTCTCTGAATCCTTGGGGTTCATAGAAAATGGGGTTAGGGATGTAGCTCAAAGGTAGAGCACTTGCTCAGCATGCACAAAGCCTTGGGTTCAATCACCAGCACCATTAAAAACTAACACTACTGGGGCAGGGATTGTGGCTCAGTGGTAGAGCACTTGCCTAGCAGTGAGGCACTGGGTTCTATCCCCAGCACCACATAAAAATAAAACTAATAAAATAAGGTATTGTGTCCATTTACAATTAAAAAATTATTTTAAAAAAATCTTAAAAAAACTAACACTACTGTAATGTACACTTAAACATGGTTAAGATAGCAAATTATATGCATTTTTTACCACCACCACATAAAAGATGGCTTTGGTCACCTTTTATTTTTATTATTATTTTATTTATTATTAAGGGAATGAAAAAATAAAAATAGAAAAACCAGTTCAGAAACTACTGCAGAGTCTAGGCAAGACACTTAGCATTGGGCTAGGATGACAGCAGAAGAGAAAGAGAAAAGTAGATAATACAGGATATGTCAGGCGGTCAGGTCAATGTAACTTGCTGAACTAGGTGTGGATGCTGAGAGAAAAGTAACAAAAAAAATAAGTTGAATGATCCGTGCATTAATAACCTGTACAGGACACTGGTTACCCCCAGGGATAGGGAGAGACAGAGTCAGGAAGTAGGCGTATGTGGGGCTGATTCTATTTCTTGAACTAGGTGCAGGCTAGACAAGTGTGTTCAGTATGTGAAAAATATCACACACTATACTTATGATATGCACGTTTCAGTATATATTATACTTCAGTGAGCATTTTTAATTTTCTAGATTTTTGGCTCGAGTATAAGGGGAAGCTTTCCCATGAGGAAGACAGAGAAGAGCAGGTCAGGAGGAGGGGGGGAAAGGTAAGTGTAAAAATTGTTTGGGATGTGATCAAGTAGAGGGGAAAAAAGATGAATGATGGAGAGATAAGAGATAACTGCAGAAGACATATCCCTAAGAAGGTGAGCAGGGAAAGAATCCTCAACACAAGTATTACTTTTTAAATACTAAAAAATTTGTCATATCCTATTTTCAGCTGCTTCGGATTTCATGAGGACACATTGGAATGTCATTTTCTTCAAAGTTTTAATATTCTTTTATTAATTCCTCAAATGGCATATCAGGCCTAATTAAATTTCTAGTAATTAAAATTTTTAAATTAGGTATTTTATATCTCATTAAACTGCTTTAAGTACTTCTGAGTTTTTAATTTTGTATTTCTAAGCTATTAAGTAACCTAAGACAGTATTTTACTTTGATATACTTTCTCTGAATCCTTTGCTCAACAATTCTGTATTTACAGTCAATACATATCAGATATTATTTACTAATATTACAGTTTTCTTATAAATAGGTTATATAAGACAAAGATACAACTTAGCTTTTAAAAACCAAATGATCTTTTAAATGGTTGCTATGAAGACAAAATGAAAAGTAATCATCTAAAACTTTATACAACCCTGGCACTTATTAACCAAACCATCCAATATCGATGACTATAAACAGTAGAGTCAATGATACTAGTTTTGGGAAAATGACAGATCTGATGGATTTGTTATCAAGCCAAATCATCTTTTAGCATCTTGGTCATTCTGCTAATTGTCTGCTAAGGCAGCAGGTCTGGATGCAGGAACAGGTTAGTATATTTAGTGACAATGAGATACAGGAATTCCTGTCTGACTACTTCTACTTCTCTGCTACTTTTCAGACAAGATCATGTGCTATGAATAAGAGTGTATTATAGGTTATTTAAGGAATTAGAGGCATAAAAATGTCCTTACTAGACAGAGAGAAAACGAATATCCTATAGAATGTAGAGTGCTAGTACTAGGTGCCCTTTTGAGATGTGAAGTCATGAAAATATAGAGAAACCTGTCCACACGGTCACATTTAACTCCAGTGAAAAAGCTGCTTGAACGCAGGTACAGACTAAGCAAATAGTTTAGTGCCAAGGCTTTGCCAGGTGAGTAAAATAAACAGAAGAATGGTAAGAGATTTAAAGGTGTTTACTAAATGATTAATCATGGATCAATGACTCTAAATAAGAATGCTGGACAGTGAGATTCACGAACTGAAAGTCTCAGTGGAACTAAAGAGCTCTTGGCATGGGAGTAGAAGGGAAAGTCAGCCGTAAGATCAGAGTAGGGGAGTTGAGGTAGAGAGCAGGAGAGGAGAATGGACAGCCAGGGCAGAGTGGAGGAAAGCTCACTGAGAAGAAAGGCATAAGGAACTGAGAGGACTAAAGAACTGGACAGAGTAGCCATGTGGATGCTCAAGACAACAAGAAAGGAGTCCTGAATACAAGTGGGCAAGCAGGCCATGAACTAGGGTCTAAAATCACTGATGAGTGACAGAGAACAACCACAAGATTAAGAAATGTCAGAAACAAAGAGGGATTCGTATATATATCATCAGGTCTGATGGCATAAGCTGCAAAGAAAAATGGCTTAAAAACTGTAGCACAGAACAAGGAGGAGACTTACCCAGCACAGAAGAAATGAGAAAAGGAAAAGCCTATCTATTTAAGAGGCCTACAGAAAAGAACACTATGCGAAGCAGCCAGATTTCAATTAGGGAAAGCAAAGACAAGGAACTTTTCAGAAAAAGAAGATACTGTGTATATGTATTCCCTCCCAGTATGATTCTAGAAGGTACCCTGCAGGAGTTTAAGATTGAGAAGGGGCTTGTAAGTTTGTGCTGTAAAAGGCTCTCTAACTCAGCCTTAAAAAAGAATGAAATTATGGCATTTGCCAGTAAATGGATGGAGCTGGAGGATATTATGCTAAGTGAAATAAGCCCATCCCAAAAAACCAAAGGCCAAATGTTTTCTCTGATATGCTAATTCACAATAAGGAAAGGGGGGCTAGGGAAGAATAGAGTTATGACCAGTGGGATTCTACATCATGTATAACCAGAAGAATGAGAAATTATCCTCCATCTATGTATGATGATGTAACAAAGTACATTCTACTGTCATGTATAATTAAAAAAGGCTCTCTACTGTTATTCTTTTTTTTCTTCTCTACTGCTATTCTTAAAAAAATTCCAAAACAATTTCAAGTTTTGCTTTTGGTCCCTGATTTTTATACATTATGCATAAAATACCCCCAACAGTTATAAGATACAGTGTTTGCTCACCTCTATTTCTGTAATTTTTTCAGAAGGATTATCAATTAGGAAACGTGCTAAAGTCCCAGGAGTAGTTCTATAAGTCAGAATGATTGAGTTTTTAGGGTCCTGACACCACTGAATAAAGAGATCCCTTGAAAATCCACATTCCAGGTCAGGTTGGCTGGCAAGTACAACTTTGGGGCTAGGCACACGAGCCAAGTCAGAAAGACCGTGGCATAAAGAGAGATGGCGAAACTGAAATGGATTATTTCTTTTGTCTTCAAAACATCTCATCAATTTATCACTCATCCATTCTACCTAATATAGGAAAAAAAGATGACAATTATTAGAAAATACTGTAACTTCAATGTATTCTAAAACAGTCAAGGAATTCAAGTTCTATCTTGTTTCAAGTCTTTTTACCCACAGTAGCTTAAGTCTATACCATTTGATAAGCAAATTGGGTTCCCCATTAGATCCTCGCGCCCCTAAAAATTTCATCCTTAAAAATCAAATTCTGTACTGTTTCATTATAAGTGATCTAAATCTTTTAGAGAAGGCAGTGTATATGTTCTAAATAAATAACTTACCCTACAGACTGCTATTTAAAGAGAAACACCTTATTCAAAAGAAAGAACAATGAATTCTAATATTTATATCCTATGAAGTAGGATATATATTTATCCCCATTTTATACAGACTGGTAGAACAAGAGTTAGAAGAGACGCAACCTGCTTAATCTGTAAAATGGAGGCAAACACTACTTCATAGGGTGCATGTAGATTAAATAACACATACATATAAAGCACCCATAGCCAATAAACAGTTAATGCTGAGCTATTATTATTAACCACCCCTTCAGAAAAATGAAATACAAAAGGCAATTAAGACACTAAAGTCCATAAGCCCAATCACTGTAGCAAAGTTCTTTATTATGGACAATAACAAACCTGGGACTTAGAAAACTCCACCACATTATAACTGACATTATTTAGGAGTGCCAAGGAGTAAACACCCAATCCTGCATCTTTAGTTCTCCAGATCTGATCAAGAAGTTGAGCAAGTTCCAAAACTCTGCCTGCAGTGTCCACTGCTATTAATACATTTCCATCACCTCGAAGTGTTTCCAGGACATTTGCTAGAAAACAGGAATGTAAAATCTTTGTAGTTCAAAATTAATACTTTGCTATAAAATTAAAGACAACTCTGTCTCCCTTTTTTTATGACAAATACTATAATTTATACATAAGCAATTACTAGGTCAGGTACAAAGTGAAAGAATTTTGTTTAAGTCAGCATAACCATTTTTTTTTTTTTTTTTTTTTGCAGTTGTATCTGGACAGCTTGCCTTTATTTTACTTGTTTATTTTTATGCAGTGCTAAGGATCAAATCTAGTGCCCCACACATGCTAGGCAAGCACTCTGCTATTGAGCTATAGCCTCAACCCCAGCACATCCACTTTTGATTCTGTTAAATATATCTTCATAAGAGTAAAAAACAATACCATTAACTTTTTTTAAGTCACTGAAAAATTATAAATCAGTAGTTCCTAACATTTTCATGTCAAGCCCACATAGAAAATGGTACTTGTAACACTGGGAAAATTCAATGACTAGGTCAAATGCAACCAGCTTGGGGCTTCCAGGTCATCCTGGACTTACCACCTGTCTAGCCCAATGAAGTTTGTTAAGATTAATTACCAAATTTATATGTACATTCAAACACATGCACATAATTTTATACATCTGTGTGTATATATGTGTGTGTGTATATATATGTATACATATAAAATATATATTTTGTATACATGTAGAATAAAATATAGATCATATTCTCATATTCTCTTCCAACAAAAGCATTTTTATAAATAGATTTCTTTGCTCTGGTAAAAGTCTTAGAAATACTTGGTAAAAGCAAACTCCAGCAAATAAACAAACAAACAAAAGCAAGAGCTTTCTAAAATCAGTGAATTAGAGAAATGCAATATACTATTTATACTTAAAAGAAATTTTTTTTTATAATTATAGATGGACAGAATGCCTTTATTTGTTTATTTTTATGTGGTGCTGAGGATCAAACCCAATGCCTAACACATGCTAGGCAATTGCTCTACCACTGAGCTACAGCCCCAGCCCTAAATTAAGGCAGTAGTTATTAACATACGTATTTAATATATATGTAAATATTGTATTAACATAGTGAAATCTAATTTTCCCATTGAAATCTCATACAACTTATAAAAAAAAAAAAAAATGAAGTGAAGCAGCTCAAACCAAAGCAGAAGTGAACCATAATGGCTCAGAGGCTCTTGAAGACCAAGATGACTAATTATAATTAAAACACCCAACACCAAACCAGAGGACTATTTGTACCCTCATATCTTCTAGTTTTCTTTTAGAGTGTGTTTTTCTATTAAATATGTATGAGGTCTTTATATACCAGTAGCGCCCAGGAGAGCTAACTAGCCATGTGTTGAATGGCAGGGAGAAGACAATTCACATCCATTCCACAAAAGCATTTTCTTATACAAAATACTGAGGTGGCCATATATTTCTTCAAAAAAGTAGTAGTTAGCCAATCTCTTTTGACTAAGTTAAACACAATTCACTGTGATTCATGCTACCATGCACTCACACAGCTCTTTAAAGGGGACAGTGGATAATACATACTCAGAAGTTGTTCATCTCTCTGTTTTCTTCTAGGCTGCACATATGTAGCATTAAATGAATCTGTGATAAGTAGAGAGGGTCTGCTTAGCATTTCCAGGGAACATCCATTTAAGTGGCTATAACAAAGTTTAAAAAGAATATTTTATATCATTTCAAATAAACAATAATAGCTTCTCTTAAAAAAACAAGCAGTTGCTTTTAAAAGCATTTTTTATTTCCCTGGTTAATATATTTGCTTGTTAATTTTTTGAAATCTGATAAATTCAAAATGTATAAAGAAAAAAAAAATTTCCAGAGTACCATCATTCAAGATTACTGATATACTATTAGGTTCATCCTTCTAAGCATATAAATTTTTCTATGCATATACATATGCATTTTTTTAAATTTTTTATTCTGAGACAGGGTCTCATTAAGTTGCCCAAGCTGTCCTCAAATTTGTGATCCTCCTGTTTCAGTCTCCCAAGTTGCTAGGATTACAGGAACAACCCCACCATGCCCAGCTTATGTGTACATTTTAAAAAGTGGCTATCCATGTATGCTTCTACATTCAGTTCTATATCCTTTTATTCCCCATTAAAATTTTTTCCTAAACCTAATTTTTAACAATTGTGAAAACTTTCTATCAAGTCTATACTATGTTTATTTGATCATTTCCTTTTATTGATATTTAGGTCTCTTTTTGCCATTATATCTTTCAAAGAACATCTTTACAAAAAGCTTCAGTTGCATTTTGATTGTTTTTTAAGGACACATTCCCAGAAATGTATTTATTAGAATATACAAGTATTACTAAATACTAGAATACTATATATATATAAAAATATTATATTATATATATATATCATATATAAAATATATAATATTTATCTTTTTAAGTTATTTGTTCTAATTTGTTATACATACAGCAGAATGCATTTTGATTCACAGTACACATGGAGCACAATTTTTCATTTCTCTAGTTGTACACAAAGTAGAGTCATACCATGTGTCTTCATATATATTATGTAATGTAATTATATATTTATATATAAATATATGTATGTGTGCACACCACCACACACACACACACACACACACACAACTACATTTACTAGAATATACAAGTATTCCAGAAAACTCCCTTTTCCAGAAGGTTTACCAGAAAGACTGACTAACTCATGAACTCACCAATATTACTTCCTTTTCTATTTAATTCTAAGGCATTTGAAATTTATTTTGTCATATGATAAAAGACACAAATTAATTCTTTTCCAATATTGTTAAGTTCGTTTACCATTTACTCAAACACCCACACTGTCTTCATTAATCTATGATTACAAGAGTCTAAACTCAATCTATTAGTTTTAAATATTTCTTAATATAAAGACCTTGAGGCTACTTGTAATATAAAATAGCGATGAACAATGTGTAGATATGGCAAAAGAAACCTGTATGAAACCAAACATGAAAAATGTTAAAAAATAATGCTGTACCAAATGAAATATGTAAAAATATAATTATTGTGTCCTCCTTTAAAGGGAATCTGACATTATTAGAGCTGATAAATTCAGCAAAATAGCAAGAAACAAAATGAACATACAAAAATGAACACTTTTTCTATACACCAATATAATGAACACTGAGAAACAAAGCAGAAAAACAATTCCATTCACAGTAATTTAATTAAAAAAAAAAACACCCAAGAATAAAAATAACCAAGCAGATAAAAGACCTATATACAATGAAAAGTATAAAACACTAAGAAAGAAATTGAAGACATTAGATAAAGAATAGACCTCCCATGCTCATGGAGTGGAAGGATTAATACTGTTAAAATGGCCATACTATTGAAAGTAATCTATAGATTCAAGGTAATCCCTATCAAAATATCAAAGACATTGTTCATAGAACTAGAAAAAAAACTCTAAAATTCATATGGAACTACAAAAGAACCTTAAGAGCCAAAGCAATCCTGAGCAAAAAGAGCAATGCTGGAGGCATCGTAATACCTGATTTCAAAACATACTATTGAACCATAGTAACAAACAGCATGGAAAAATGTGGAAAAAAACAAATAAACAAATAGTATGGTATTTGCACCAAAACAGACATGTTGGTCAAAAGAATAAACTAGAGGACCCAGAAATAAAGGCACTCATCTACAGGTAATTGATTCTCAACAAAGGTGCTAAAAACATATGTTGGAAAAAGACAGCCTCTTCAACAAATGCTGCTAATAAAACTCAGACAACCATAGGTAGAAGACTGAACCATGCTTCCCATCTCTCACCCTGTACAAAAATCAACTAAAAAATGGATCAAAGACCATAATGTAAGACCTAAAACTTCTAGAAGAAAACATGGGAGAAATACTTCAAGACTTGGCATAGACAACAATTTTCTGAACAGGATTCCAATAGCTCAGGAAACAAAAGCAAGAACAAACAGGATTATTCAAATTTAAAAAGCTTCTGCACAGCAAAGGAACCAATTAACAGTGAAGAAATGGCCTTCAGAATAGGAGAAAATATTGGCCAGCTATTTATCTGATGCAGGATTAATATCCAGAATAAAAAAAAATTAACAATGAAAGAACAAGTAATCCAATTAAAAAATGGGCAAACAACCTGATTAGACACTTCTCAAAAGAAGTATGAGCCACGCCTGGTAGTGCTCACCTGTAATCTCAGTGACTTGAAAGGTTGAGGCAAGTGGATCACAAATTCTAGGCCAGCCTTAGCACCTTAGTGAGACCCCGTCTTAAAATAAACAATAAAAAGGACTGCGGATATAGCTAAGTGGTAAAGCAACCCTGGGTTCAAACCCTAGTACAAGGAAAAAAAAAAGTAGTATATGAATGGCCAATAAAGATATGGGGGAAAAATATCTTTAGCCATCAGGGAAATGCAAATCAAAACTACATTGAGGGCTGGGGATATGGTTCAATGGTAGACCAGGCATGCACAAGGCCCCAGATTCAAGCCCCAGCACTACAAAAAAAAAAAAAAAAAAAAAAAAAAAAAGGCACATATATGGCTGGGTGCAGCGGCACTCTCCTGTAGTCCAAGCAATTGGGAAGGCTGAAGCAGGAGCACTGCAAGTTTGAGGCCACCCTGGATAACTCAACAAGACCCATCTCAAAATAAAAATTTTCTAAAAAAGGTCTGGGAATGTAGCTCAGTGGTAAAGCACCCCTGAGTTCAATGCCCAGTAACCCGCCCCCCACACAACACAATATTTGCGTATATGGAAATGTCAGAGTGAAAACCATAAATCTGTATATGTGCTAATAATTATAATAAAAAATAGTTATATGTAATTACTGACTTAACAACCCTCCCACAAAGACTGTTAAATAGTAAACCAAGAACATAAAATCTAATTTAATGTACAAAAATTCACTTCCTCTGCAACACATGCAGGGAGACACCTATTTCATAGAGTGCATACACAAATAAAATCACTTTTATGTCCTGTACCAAACTTTCCCCTTACAAAGCAGGTAATAACAAAAACATTCACTATTTGGTGCTTTTAAGTTACTCTGTATTTCTGGTTGGAGAAAAGAAAAAAAACTAAAACATTGCTTCTAATTTTCCCTTCAAATAAAATAATACCAATTGCAATTTCTTTATCTTTTGTCTTGATATACCTACATCTCCCTCTTGTGGTTGAAGTCAACTGCATAAACAATTTCTTCTTCTCCATCTTTGACTATTTTCCATATTGTTCCACCTATCATGTGACCAGCTGGCAAAGGTGTGATAGACAAGCCATGTCCTTTACCTATGTCAACAAGATAATGACAACATTCAGATTGGTTTCACAACCCTAAAGAAAGGTTGTATTTTAGAAATAAAAATGCAAATAGTGAAAAATAAGTCTGGTGGGCTGGGATTGTAGCCCAGTGGTAAAGCACTTGCCTAGTATGTGTGAGGCACTGGGTTCAATTTTCAGCACCACATATAAATAAATAAAATAAAGGTCCATCAACAACTTAAAAACAAAAAAAAGTAAATCTGACTCTCCTATCCCCATTTCCTTAATGAAGACAAACACTTGTCACTTTATGATGTATTTTTTGTAGTTGGACACAATACCTTTATTTTATGTGGTGCGGAGGACTGAACCCAGCTCCTTGCACGTGCTAGGCAAGCGCTCTACCACTGAGCCACAGCCCCTTATTATGTATTTTTGTGGAGATATTTGTACTGATAAACTGAAGGTTAGAGATTATACTTTAAAGTCAGCGCACTATTAAACTATTTAATAGGAACAGATAAGATTCAATTAATTAATTTATTTTTTGTGGTGCTGAGGACTGAACTCAGGCTCTTACACATACTAGGCAAGTGCTTAACCACTACAGAACATTCATAGTCGTAAATTTTAATATTTATATCGTACAAACAATTATCAAGCATTTCCATTTTTGCTAACCTTCAAACAGAAAATAAAAATATAAATCTCATTAGGGAAAAGAATTTATCCTATGGAAAAACTAAATACAAGCAAAACTATTAATACTATTCTTAGTTTCTTGTTAAATCCCAACAGTTCATTAGTATACCATTTTTTCCAACGCTGGCATGATCTCTGGAGTTCATTTCAAAGAAAATCTCTAAAATATCTGTTTATATCATCAATATAGACTTAATATGACATCCTGACCTAATTAAAAAATTAGCTTTTTATATCCCAATTCTAGAATTCAGTCATTTCCTTTAATTTCTACATTTGCACATCTGAGCTACTCAATCAAACCATAAGCCCCAAGGAGGAGGATCTGGACACATTACTTTTGTTCATTTTACACTGTCAACACCAAAATAAGCCTTTCCCAAGCTAAATATAAAAAGGTCTGAGCTATTAAAATTGTTAGTTTTTAGTTTGGCATACTTTTAAAATCAGGAAGTTCAGAGATCCATGTCAAGGCAGAAAATGCTAATGATTTGTCTTCAGACCACAGCACCCATAAATTTTTTTTTAATGTTAATTTTTTTTAGTTTTAGATGGACACAATATCTTTATTTTTTACATTTATGTGGTGCTGAGGATCGAACCCAGTGCCTCATGCATGCTAGGCGAGCATTTCACCACTGAGCCACAACCCCAGCACCTACTCATAAATTTTATTATGAATTCTCAGTATTTTTCAGAGGATTAAACTGCATGAGTATGGGCTGAGGATATAGCTCAATGGGAGAGCACTTGCCTAACGCACGTAAGGCCCTGGGTTTGATCCCCAGCACCAAAAGACAAAATCCAAAACAAAACAAAACCTCTATTAGTACAACTATTTACTACAGATAATATTTTTTACCTTTCAAATTTACAATCTGAGAGAATTTCAGCTGCTGTATTTTATCAAAGGCCGCATCCACATCATCTAACGTAAAGAGTGTGAAATCTTCTGTATTGTGTCGAGACTAAAAGAATAACACAAACAAAAGGTTAAAAATGATCACTGATGAGAATATAAAATTTTTTTCTTAATTGTTCAAATTACCTGGTAAAGATCATACATGAACATCTGTCCCATTTTATAAACAGGAATGGTTGCATAAATGGCACAATTGAGCCCCAACTTTCCCACAGCATACGGGAGGGCACCCAGATGGAGAGGATCCGGGTGAGATAGCAGCACTGCATCGATCTGGTGAACATGCCTGGGAGAACACAACCAAGAGTGATCACTTTTTTATTCTTGTATTTAAAGGCAAAGGTAGAATAGTCAAAACTATTCACCCATTCTGGACTGAAGACAATACTGGGGAACAAAGAGCAAAATGAAGAGCTACAATTACGACACCTGTGAGTTTCAATCGTAACTAACCACGCTCTACACAGATAACAAAATCATGTCATAAGCTGCATCTAAACATGATGTCTAAACACATTTACAAAAGAAAAAAAGGAGACACCACAAATAAGGTGATCTTAAAGGGCTATCTTCTATGTTACCATTTTAAATGCAATAACTCAGCTTGGAATTTCAAAAATTGGTAAGGAGAGGATATTTAAATAGTCGCAGATTTACGGATTTTGTCTCAGCTTTGTAGGATGGTGACCAACAGCACATTCATTAGAGTAAATACCAATTAATCAATGAAGCATACATTCTCACTGACAAAGGAAATTAACAAGTGATTTGGGGTTTTTTTCCCTTCACTTTAAGTTTTTAAAAATGTTTAAGTCTCCTTTCTTTCAACAATTAGCACAATTCTGCAAAAGTAGCCGAACTTATTTTATTTGTTTGTTTATTTTTGGTAGATTAGGATCCTTTTGTAACTCGCAGCTATTATTCTGAGAACTAAGGCACAATGTTAGGCATCACGAGATGCAGGAAGTGAGCTATCGCAATGCAACTGCAATGCAACTTCAGGACTTCCACGTGGAAGGTAGAATAGTCAAAATTTTTAACAAACTCTTCCTTTTTCCAGAAATTAAGGAACAAAATTTCTACTGCAATCTACTAGCCAAGTAACAACTAACTTAAAATTTTGCTGAATTTTAATAAACAAAGCTTATAAGTCAATTGAAGTTAAAACAGTAACTATTTAGGGCCAGGGCTGTGGCTCAGCGGTAGCACACTTCTCTGGCATGAGTGAGGCACTGGGTTCGATCCTCAGCATCACATAAAAATAAAGGTATTGTGTCCATCTACAACTAAAAAAAAGATTTCCAAATGGTCACTATTTAGCTTTTTTGGCTTAAATAAAATTCTTTTACTCTGAACTAAACTAGTGAAAAGACAGCAACCCTCTATAACATTAAAATGGTATTATAAAAGCATAGAAATAAGAAGCTGATTTTTTAAAGTTTATTTAATAAAAGTCTTGAAATATGAAATGTAACTTACTTCCTCAGGGAATCTATAATATCCATAGAAAAGTGCTCATCCCAGCCACAGTCCAATAGAAATCTAAACTCATCAACCTGGAGAAGATAGCAAAGAGCAGACTCCTCTTGGACCCCAGAGAGGGTAGTTAATTTGATAATAGATGTCATCTTTTTGTTTGAGTAACAGTAACCTAAAAAGGTCCCTTCAAAAGAAAAATATAATTAAACAAAAGCACATTCTAACATATAATAGACAAATTATTTCAAATTTGTAAGTGCACAGAAATTCCATAAAGATGGAAAGCAAATATTTTTTAAGACCCACTTCTGTTATTATCAAGCTTAACAATGCAAGCATAATCCTACACTCTTGTTTACAGTCTTTCAGTGTTTCCCCAACATGATGAAATGAAAAGGAGATTTTGGAATCAGACAGATCCAGATTTGAAGGTACTCCTATGTGATTTGGAGCAAGTTAATTAACCTTTCCTCAATTATACATTAATTATATAATATTTATGTAAAAAGGATATTGGAGATTTCAAATAATAAGTAAATTACCTAGAACAGAGACTACCACATCTAAATTCCTTCTAAATGAAACCATTTACTGAAATAATGAACTCATTCCTCAAGGTCAATCTGTTCCCCCTTTACCTTGCTCTATGATGACATTGATTACATTGCACCACAGTGACTGGTTAACATGTCTTTCTCTCCTATTAGCCCAGAGGTCCTTAAATAAATAGACCCCTTCAAGAATCTGATAAAAAGCTATGTACCCGCCTTTTCCCTCCACAATCCTCAAAACACTAAGAAACCCCCAAAATACATATACATATAGAAATTCACATACTTTACAGAGTTAAATGTTCACAACCCTTGCTCAGGCACATAGTAACTAAAAAACAGAGGTTGTATCTTATATTTGCAATTCCTAAAACAAAACCTGACACACATTCCTGTTGGAATGCATGTTGAGATGCCTATTACATGCATTTCTAAAAGATATATCAGGGACACATCTATGGGGATTTAGGACCTAGAACTGTGTATTAGTGAACAAATGTCACAAAAGTATTTATTAACAAAGTTCAACTCCAGAGCAATATTTCAGAATTTAGCTCCTTAAGATAAAATCAGCCTTTCCTGGCTAACTAGGCAAGTAAGAGATCACTGAATTACTTATGATCTCTCACCACCTACCCAAGGTCATCAGCAAACTAAGGTTAATTGATGGTCTACCTTCCACAACCAGCTCACTGGAAATTAATCCCACCACATCTGCTATTCTTGTTTACCTGAGTTACAGCAAAAACTCAATGACCCCTAGGTTGTCCATTATCACTGATGCTTTTATCTCCTAGTTGGACCCAATCCCCTACTTCCTCTCAAGTCCTTTTGGTATACTCTCTGAAACTATACTTACACCCACCTGTAACTTCAACCTCCTTTTTGATTATCTTCACAGAAACCTGGCTATTCCCTAATGATGCAGTTTCTTCCATAACCTTCTCAAGGGCTTTATTTTTAGATCTCTCCATACTCCATCTCAAAAGCAAGAAGTGTGTTCCCTGCTCCTCAATGCAACTTCCAAATTATGTCTTCTCCTTCCCCTTTCAAATACTCCAGTCCTGAAGAAGCTCACACCAGCAGCTAGTTCACTATTAGCCTCCATAGCTCCTCCTCAGCATCGGTATCTACTAACCCGACCTGATTCACTGAGGACTTTAGCTCCTGGCTCAGTCTTTCTCCCAGTAACTTCAACACTGACCTCTCAGTTCCTTGACTTTCTTGATCCCCATAACCTCCATTTCACTTCAGCCACCCACCCTTGACCTTATTACCACCTGTGCCTACACCACTTTTGCCTTCAAGCATCTCACTACCGCTGCAAAAAAATCCTTTGAGCTCCACTCTAATTCACTGATCATTCTTCATGATCCACAATGCCCTTGTATCTCAACCCAGGTCCTCACCTTCGGTTCATGACCCATTGTGATTACTTTGCAAATGTTCTCCAATATCTTGCTCTTCTAGTGTTCTTCTTTGTACTCATCCCCAACCTTGATTAACTCCTACATTCACTTTGTCTACTCCAGCAGCTGAATTTTGGGGGGAGGATCACACAAATGTGCTATTTGCTTTTTAAATTCACAGCCAAAGATCTCAAACAGATTTAAGTACTCCTGTCATTCCTACTCTTCTTCATAGGTTGACTTTCCATCTCAGATTATTTCATTCCTCTTTCTGCTCAACCACAAACCTGTTCTATTCCTCCCTACTCTCAGGTGATAATCTCACTTTCTCGAATCTACATCTATCAATCTGTCTGCACACACACTGTGGTCTCCTGCTATACAAAACAAATTGCCCTGTCTCCATCCAAGGCCATCCCTCTTGTACCTGATCTCATCCTCATTGGCCTTCTAACTCCTGCTTTTTTTAGTCATTTCCTCTTTCCCTACATGTATCACTGACGTGCTATTCCCATGAGCATACGAAGACACCCTAGAATTTCCCAATTTATAAGACTCCTCTTAACCCTACTACTACTACAGCATCTCATTTTTCAGAGCAAAATTTCTCAGAATATTCATATACAAACATGTCTCCACTTCACCTCCTATTCACACTACCAAATCTGAGAAGCCAGAGGTTTATGCACCAGCTCAGGTTGTGTGGAGGTTTATGGATGGCCTTCATCCTCTGATACAGTTTGGTACTAACCACTACATTTCTCAAATTTCCTTTTACCCATTGTGACCAAGATTTCTAAATAGACTGTACATTTTCCTTGCCCCCAATTTATCCTGCAACATTCTTTGAACACCTTGAGGTCCTTCTCTACTCCTGTTACATTCTACAACATCATTCTCTCTCAAATTACTTAGTGCTGTCTATAATTGCTCTTTATTTACTTGCTTTTTGTCTGTCCTTTTCTCTCCCCCGATCCCAATACTAGAATGTGAACTCCTTGAGGTTACAGAACTTATTAATCAATATTCCAGTGTCTCCATGTCATATTTAGTGGTGGTCAATGTTTCTTATATGAATGAATGGGCATGGCTAAGATTAAATGAGCTTAGTGCTCTTACCACACCATTAAGAGTTACCTATTTACATGTTTATCCTTACTTGAGAGAGCTGAGTGTAGGACTATACTTGATCTATTCAGTACATTAGCACATGCCCTGCACATAGTAGTTGTTTAATAAATTATTGATAAAATTTGAAATAAATTGACCTAGTGTAGGAAAAAGTAGTTAAGACATGAGAAGTATAAAGACATCAATTCTCTATTTGGTGAAAAATGTTTTATAATTTTGGAAAGGACTTAGAAAATTCTCCCTGGCAAAAAGTTTCTTATACCACAATAATATTAATGGTCTAAGAGAAACTTTCTTCTCAAATCTACCTTCACTCCCACTTTCATTTAGATTATGAAGTCAAAATACAAAGTTATCTCGCAGATACAAATTAATGAGTTCTTGCTAAAATTTTGCAGAGATCCTGATTTCAACAGATGAAAAGACTTTTGTTATAAATACTCATAATAAAGTATATCCTTTAGTGTGTGTGGTGCTAAGGATTGAACCCAGGGCCTCATGCGCGCTAGGTAAGTACTCTACTACTGAGCTATATTCCCAGGCCTTTTTTATTTGAGACATGGTCTAACTGAATTGCCCATGCTGGCACTGAACTTGCCTTTCTCTTGCCTCAGCCTCCTGAATGGCTAGGATTACAGGTACATACCAGCACACCTGGATATTAAGCTGTATCTTTATCAGACATAAAGTACTTACTGATTTTTCAGTTGTATATATGATGAAACACCATGAATTCAGAGGAAGAGTTCCTTATAAATCTACAAAATAAATAAAGAATCTCATAAATGTGGTATGATTTACTTATGTTTATAATTATAGCACTTTAACTTGTATATCTTCCCCTAATATACATAAGCAGAGGCAAGTTATTTAATATATATGTTTCATTTTTTAAAAAGAAACATAATCTTAGGAATTTGTATAAATTTCTAAACTTATACATAAATGAATAGGGATAATAAAGCAATAAAAATAAGTAATAATGAGACATGTTGGTAATAATCAGGGGCTTAAGTATAAAGCTTAAGAAATAAAATTTTAAAATTTCTAAATAGCTTCTATAATTGAGTCACAGAAGAGGTGGGATCTATGATTATTCATTAAGGAGCTGTGGAAACGAGGTAGAAAGAAGGTATTCAAAACAGGGATAATGAGCAAAGGTTCAAAACAAAAACAATATCAGTGAAAAACCTAACCTGGCATACTTTCATATAATCAAAAAATAAAAGGAAAAAAATAAGTTCTAATAAACAGAGAGAAGCCAGATAATGAAGGGCCCTGGAAACCCTGGAGCTAGTTCTCAGGAAAAAGAGAAACATTTTAAGATTCATTAACAAGTTGAAAAATGTTAATTCTGTAGTTTAGGAAAATTAGTTGGTAGGTATGATTGAACAGATAACAGCAGGGAGATGAAGAGAGAGAATTTAGCAGACTACTTCCTCCTCTCTGCTGGTTCTGTTTTGGGACTAAATTTCTTCAGCCCCAAATAAATTTTGTAATTGAAATATTAATACTAGGTAACCAAGGTTTGAAAATGGTTCTTCCTTTTACTTTCCCTTGGACTGCTACCAATTCCAAATTACTTCTCCCCCAGAATGCCTTGCACACATATCATTCCCTTTCTGTTCCTACTGCCAGTACTTAAATGTGAGCCTTATTACCTTATATGAGTTTCTCCATTTCTCTGCCTCCAGCTTTTCTTTCCTTCCTCTCAATTTAAACAATGCTGCCAGATTAGCCTCAAAAACATCCCTATACACATTACCCCTTGCTCAGAAATGTTTGTTGGTTTCTTACTGTCTGAGGAAAAAAAGCAAAATAACCTGAATGCTTTAACTGGCAATGTAGGGTCCTAGGAAGCTGCCTGGACATCACCGCTCACCACATCTCTCAAGGTCCAGCTCAAATGCCACCTTCTGATCAATTGCCCCCTCATAAATTTAGACCAGACTAGTTGTCAACAGAAATATAACACATGCCACAGATGTCCCTTTAATTTTTTTCAGTCACACTAAAAAGTATAAACAGGTAAAATATTTTATTTAACCCAGTAAGTCCAAAATACTATCATTTCAATATGTAATCATTTTTTAAAAATTAAGATTCTTTACATTGCTTTTTTGTACTAAGTCTTCAAAACCCAGGCGTACTTTTTATTTTCAGCACACCTTAATTCAAACTAACCACTGGCCAGTGCTCAATACCTCAAGTGACCGGTTGCTACTGTAAAAGTGCAGGTCTAGACTCTAAAATCAACACCTTCAACTGTGGAGCACTGTGTTTTGCCACTCCTGCAGACCAGGCTGACACCACCCTGTTTTTATGTACATGTCTCACACTGGACTTTAATATTACTGCTGACCATATAGTCTCCCAGACTGAAAACTAGGGTCTTATCAGCTAATTAGTGGCCAGGAGTTAAATCCTAATTGGCATTTACTTAGTCTGACATCCTTTACTGTCCTGACTCAGTAGAGACACTCAGTGTCTTATCTGAATGACTGAAATTTCCTCTCATCTAGTTTTCCTGTTCCAAGTGGATCTTCCACACAGTTTTCAATGAGCCCATTTTAAGAAACAAATATCCCCCTGCCCACCTCTTGCTCTAAGGATCTACTGGCTTCCTGCTAACTACTGGATAAAACCTGAACCCCTTGGCTAGAAATCAGGATCATTCACAAGCTGCTTTCAACCTACGTCTTGCTTCATCAACCCCACCCTGCACTGCCTGCTCAAGCACCATTTATTTTCCCACTCTCCCTAACTATGCCCAGACTTAAGTTTTCAGTTCTGTTTTAGATTCAGGAGTGATTGTGTCCTCCCGAGTTTAGCAAATTCCTTTTGATTCTTCATGGCCCAGCTCAAACATTTACTTTTATAAACCTTCTTCATGGTCCCCAGATAAAGTTGGTTATTTTTTACTAAGCAGAAAGAAGGCACGAAGAATATTTGTTAGCTGTCAAATGTACAGAAGAAGGGTAAAGTGGTATCTTTTTATCTCCACTACCAAGCACAGTGTGCTCACAGCACAGTCCGCTGACCGGAGTGAATCATTACCTTATCGTAAATTCCTCCAGGGCACTGATTTTGACCAACACTACCTCAACTCAAATATATATATATATATATATATATATTTTTGTANATATATATATATATATATATATATATATATCAGTTACTCCCTCTCTCCATAATGATCATGCAAATTGATGACAACCGAGAAGTAGGCAAAATCCAAGGAAAAAGGAAGGGGTCTGGGTTAGCCTCGGAACTCACTGCGTGAGGCTGGGGTGGCATCTCTTCCTAGTCATTCAAGGAAAGCAGCCCTTCATGACAGGGTCAAGGGAGTTGGTTGTAAAATAAAAAATTCGGGGATGCGCAATAAATGATGGCTCAGGTCCGCCTGATCACAGGAGGCCAGATTTGCCAGGGACTAAGCTAGCCTGAACTGTTTTCTGAACAGCACGTTAAAGAGTACAAAGGTAAGAAAGAATGAGGTCTTGGCAAAGTGCAGGTAGTGGAAGCGCTCGAGGACCATGGTGGGAGGCTGCAGAGGGCCGAGACAATTCTAATTAATCACGGTACAAACATCTGAAAGGTCTTTGGAAAGGTCTTAGTAGCCTCGAGGTCTCTGAGCCCGAGAAGACGGCAAGACCCCGGGTGGGGAGGCCGAGGGCGCGGCGGCCACGAGGAGAAGGAGCCAAAGCCGGCGTGGGATTAACTCGTCCAGCGCCAGGAGACCGAGCGCGCAGCGGGGACCGCGGAAAAGAGGGAGTGAACCGCACGCACGGCCGCAAACTACCGCGGAGTCTTCGACCCACGGAAAAGTCACTTGTCTGTCCCTCCACTTCTGCTGGGGGCCACCAGGGCAGTGGCAGCCGGCACCGCGGAGCACGTCCTCGGGAGAGACCGGGTGGGAGTCGGAGCCGGGCTCTGCCTAAGGCCGAGGACGCCCCCTCCCCCCATGCAATGGCTCACTCCGTCCTCCCGCTCCCACTTGCCTCGCGGGCCTCCCCCAACGCCGTCCACTGCCCTTCCCAACCCCTGCTCGAAGCCAGGTTCTGGAAGGAGGAAAGCTGAGGCTGGGTCAGCAGTAGCCGTGACGACCCGCCGGCAGGAGACCCTCCGTGGCGGCCGCCATCTTGGCCCCGCGGCTAGGGGCCCTGGCGGGGAAGAGTCGGGACGATACCATCTGCGGGGTGGGGGTGGGGGGACCAAGGCGTGGGACGGCGACGGCGACAATGCCCACGCGTCTCCTCGCCTTGGGCAGAACTTTGATTAAGAAAGTATTGGTAATGTTTAAAAGCTTAAAGGAGGGGAAAAGTGAAACATTAGCAGAAAGAAAAGGCAGGCTTTGCCGCCGCCACCCCCTCTCCTCCGTGCGGGCACGGCAAGTGGCAGGTCCCGAGGTCGCCGCTTCCGTCCGCGCCGGTGGCGGTGCTCGCTGCTTCTGTCCTTGATCTTTGGTGTCGTTTATTGGCTCCAGGGCCGCAGGTGGGTCTGGGGACCCCGGGCGGCCGCGGCGCCGCGGGTCGGGTTGTGCAGGCTGGGCGGGTTCTGGAAAAGCCCTCGCCGCTGTGTGCATGTGGAGGGGTGGCCAGGGCCTCCGGGCTGCCGAGCCAAGGAGAGGGAGAGGAAAGGGGAACAAATAGGGCTGTCTTTGGGTGGACGACTGGGTTCACGTTTCCCACCAGCCAGTTTTTTCTTGAGGCTGTCATAGCTGGGAAACGTCTTTAGAGATGACCGATGGCCGCCCCCAGGCTGGACTGCAGAGGAGACCAGCCTGGATCCCATGCCCAGCCAGAAGCAAGGAAGGGTTGCTGGTCCTGGAGCACCTCACGTTTGTCCAAGTCGCAGCGATCCACTTCCTCCCTAATCTCATTCCCTTCTAAACATCAAACCTTCTTGAGCTGACCATTCCACAAAATTTGCACTTTTTAAATGCGTGATGAATTGTGCTTGGTTTCCCGGGTATGTATATCATACACAAATGGTCGACCTCCAGGAGTTCTGTAACTCCTTGCATCTACTCCGTTTTGCATAGGTTAATCAATACTTGTATAAAGTGCTGTGGGAACCAATAAAATAATAGAATGCTAATCTTTTAAGTGTCTAATTACCCACGTTTCCAACGTGAATTTGGAACGACTCTAAAAAAGATACACACCAGTTTTCTTTTTAGAAGTTGGGGAGAAAACTGGGTTGAAGAAAAATTAATATTAGGAAAGATAAATTGAGGTTAACATATGTTTACCTCTCAGATTGCCTGGGTTCTGTACTAATCCCACCTCTACCCCTATTTGCACATATGACCTTAGGCAAGTTGCTTCACCAAGATTGGCCCTAGATTTCCTTATCTGAAAAATATGTGCCAACTACATTGGAAACGTTATATTATTGAATACCTGTGCAGTACTATTGTGAAGATTATGTGAGTTTGGTGGTTACAAAAAGGAGTAAAAGTTATACCTGTCAGTGCTCTAAGATTCAGCTCTTGCTAGGGTGGTCCAAAAAATTTGGATCATCTTCTTGGGCAAAGATACATGACAGGGGCTGGAAGCCTAGCCCAGAGGTAGAGCCCATGCTTACACAAGGTCTGGTTCATTCCCTAGGAATCCCTCAACCTCTCCCAATAAAGAAAGAAAAAGATACATGAGTATTTAAATCCACAAGGTAAAACTCAATTCATTTTTCAAGAATACCATAGCTACTCTTGGTTTTGAAGTAAAAGCAAAACTTTTTTATGGGTCCTCATATAAGAGGACACTGGTGGGCTGGGGGATATAGCTCAGTTGGTAGAGTGCTTGCCTTATATGCACAAGGCCCTTGGTTCAATCCCCAGCATTACACAAAAAAAGAGACACTGGTAATACATATAGTACTCCTATGGGCACCACGGGGATGTGTCCCTAAAGCAGTTGGTCCATTTTCTTCCTGAAAAACCTAGGCTTGTCTCAGTGAATCATGTCCTAGTCCTTACTGCACTTTGCCTGTCAAATAAAGCTCTCAAAGAACCCAGTTACCCATCTCCTCTCTCCCTCCTACCCATCTCAGGGGAAATCATTCTAGCTTACTTTTTTTCTTGTGCTGAGGACGTAACCTAGGGCCTCTTGTATGTTAGGCAAGTGCTCCACCACCGAACTACTTCCCCAATCCTTTAGCTCCCTTCTTGTATCCATAAATCTTTATCCTTCCTAGTCATCCATTTGCTGGAAAACATACAGGACAAATGATGTACAGTGAACTACTCCCAATGTCCATTGAATATAGGTTGTACAATTGTAACATGAAGTGCCTTAGCACTAAAGATTTGTCATTTACCTATTAAGGATGTTCCTTTGTGGTTGTTGAATTCAACTCTGGAAATCCATCAATCCCACTGTCTTGGTTCTGGAGTCTGGAGAGCTGTATCCAGCTAAGAGCCACAGAGACCTGTCTCATCTCATGCTTAGGGTAGAGGCAGACCAAACCAAACCTTAGCTTCTGGCCCTTGTTAAGAGAATGCTAGCAGTAATGCTTATACCCTGCAGGTGGCCGTGAGCTTATATGACTGGAGCTAAAAATCAGTAAGTACTTGTTGGTTAAATACAAAATGATAATTAATAGCTGTGATAGGGTAGATTTGACACCTCTTTAAGAAAATTTAAGGAGTCTAATAAGGACGGGTAGAAGAATAGGTGACCACTGAATTTGCTGAACATGCATGAACACAGAGACAAATTGTCTAGTGTTTTGCAGTTTAGTACTTTTAAAGTTACAGATAGGGCTGGGGTTGTAGCTCAGTGGTAGAGCACTAGACTAGCGTGTGTGACGCACTGGGTTCAATCCTTAGCACCACATAAAAATAAAGGTATTATGTTCATCTACAACTAAAACAAAATTTTTTAAAATAAAGTTACAACTGGGCATGGCACATGCCTGTAATCCCAGTGCCTCAGGAGACTGAGACAAGAGGATCACAAGTTCAAAGCCAGCCTCAAGAAAAGCGAGGCACTAAGCAACTCAGACCCTGGCTCTAAATAGAATACAGAAAAGGGCTGGGGATATGGCTCAGTGGTCAACTGACTGCCTCTGAGTTCAATCCCCGGTACCAAAAAAGGAGAAAAAAAAAATTATCTTATTTAAGGTCCTCATTATTATTTCCATACTTTACTGGCTCAAGTTTATAAAGCAAGTAAACAGTTAACTTGGCGCTTGATTGGTATCACAAAAAGTACTTTAAGATCTAAATGTAAGAAATGTTATTTAATAAAAACATGGTGCTAAGAAATAAATAAAATTGCTTGCCCCTACCTTCCTCCAAGAAGTTATTTGCATCAAAATCAACTAAGGACTTCTTTCAACTACTTATCTCTCCAGCCTTGCCCTGGAGGTGAAGCCAGGGAGTCCCTGTTCTGAAAATGGCTCCCCAGATGATTCTGATGTGCACTCAAGGTTGAGAACTCCAGCTGTAGACAGTAGACTAAACCTTAATTGATAACTGAATTGTAATCATGAATGTAAATATCTCATTGTGTACTTGCATCGTTTTCTTTTTTTAATAATGTTTTTTAGTTCTAGATGAACATAATACCTTTATTTGATTTTTATGTGGTGCTGAGGGTTGAACCCAGTGCCTCAGGTACTAGGCAAGTGCTCTACCACTGAGCTACAACTTCAGCCCTCCATCAAAATTTTCTACCTCAGTAGTCTTTAGACTGGAACCTGCTGTGGGTAGCATTACTTGTTACTTATGAAGTACAGTATATATAGTAACTGTGCAGATTTTAAACTTCATTGCCATGACCACATCCAGTGACTTTGGATAATGGGTGTTTAAAACGTGAGAAATAGGGTTGGGGATATAGCTCAGTTGGTAGAGGGCCTGTTTGCACTAAGGCTCTGGGTTCAACCCCCAGTACCACCAAAAAAGAAAAAAAGTAAAGTGTGAGAAATAAAGAGATAGAAGTATGTAAATATGCAGATCAATGTCAGAAGGAGAGGTAGGAATTGAGTCTGCATTAAGCCTAGCACATATTGAACTAATTACTATTATTTACAGTAATGTACTGCCCTCTCTGCTAGGGTGTTGTCACGTCTTTGCTATTGTGTGATTTATTCATGTGCATGTGGATGTACTTTTATTTCATCTGTTTGCACAAATTTTTAAAGAAAATTGGCAATTCAGTTATGTTTTCATTAATGCATGTGTTATTTTTTCACCTGGTGACTATGGTTCTATTCCTCCTCCTCTTTCAAAAGCACTTAGATCTTAAGAGCTCTTAAGTATCATAAATACCAGTTCAGGGTGCCAGGCATGGTGGTGCCTGCCTGTAATCCCTACCGTTCAAGAGGCTGAGGCAGGAGGATCCGGAGTTCAAAGCCACCCCAGCAATTTATGGAGACCTTAAGCAGCTCCTGAGAGACCCTGTCTCTAATAAAATATAAAAAACGGGCTGGGGATGTGGCTCGGTGGTGAAGCACACCTGCGCTCAATCCCTGGTACCAAAATAAATAAATTAATTAATTCAGGGAGGGGATGTTAGAGGAGGCAGAGCTTTGGAATAAACCTGAATTTGAATTCCAGCCCTGGGCTTAATAGTTATTTTATTTGAGCTGTTTTCTTATCTGTAAAATGAGAAAAATAATAGTTATTTCACCTTAAAGATAGAAAATAAATAGTAGCTCTACTACCTAGTAGTCATCCCATAAATGTGTGTTCCTGTCTCCTTTTACATTCTTTTTAATAGTTGATAGATCTTATTTATTTATTTATGGTGCTGAGAATCGAACCCCGTGCCTCACAAATGCCAGGCAAGTGCTCTACTGCTGAGCCACAACCCCAGGCCCTCCTTTTACATTTTGTAGTCTTTTAATTGAGCTTTCAAATTTGTGACATTGTAATTGTTTTAAAAATTTCTCATAGGATTAATTTTCAGTAATTATAACAATATAAACTATTCCACTTCTGGCAAGATAGCATTATTAAAATTGTGTTTGCATTATAAGAAATTCTAAAGCAATTTTACATGTATAAAACTTCTGAATTAGGGCCTGGAGTTGTGGCTCAGCAGTAGAGCACTTGCCTAGCATGTGCTAGGCCCTGGGTTCTATCATCAGCACCACATAAAAATAAATAAAATAAAGATATTGTGTCCAACTACAAAAAATAAATATAAAAAAACTTCTGAATTAATATTAGGACGATGCAAATAATCAGCTTCTATGGGTAGAATTTTTTCTCTCCATTTGTTATAACAATTCACTGATGAAGAGAGAAATAAAATTTAATAAATAGACTTCAGTGTAGTGTAATTTTTATACTGATCATTTTTTCCAATCTTCATCAAGTTGATTTTAATTACTATATTCTGATGACAAGTAAATATACAAAGGCTTTTAAATTAAAAATAGTTTTAAAACTATTATTTAAAACTATTTTTTACATTTTCATACCTGTTATACTTTCAATACCTATCTCTTAACATCCACAGCTATCTTCCTCTTTCATATGCAATTTAAAAGACATTTCAAAGGCAATTTTATGCCTCTATTAATATATTTTTCTTTTTAGCAGTCATGGTGAACTTACTTCAGATTGTGCGGGACCACTGGGTTCATGTACTCGTCCCTATGGGATTTGTTGTTGGATGTTATCTAGACAGAAAGAATGATGAAAAACTGTCTACCTTCCGCAACAAGAGTATGTTGTATAGAAGGTCAGTTCGCGCATTGTTTTAAACCAGCTATTGACCCACTTTGGGGAATATTCTTAATATGAAATGTGTCAAAGATAAACAAAAGGGGTCATTTTTCTTCCCTGGGTAATTATATGCAGGAGATACTGTGTTCTAGTCTTGCTTGTTATTTAATTCTTGGATAAAATTGTGTGATTAACTCTAGAATGTAGGCAGTCTCTAGTTTATGAACAGCCTATTTCAAATCTTTGTCACATTTTTAAAATTCAACTGCAATCATTCAACCACCATGTCTGAAGTTCTCAGGTAGTGTTGCTGAAAATAACACTACCCCTCTCTTACCATATATATGTGTGTGTGTGTGTGTGTGTGTGTGTGTGTATTGAACTAAGGGGCACTCGACCACTGAGCCACATCCCCAGCCCTATTTTGTATTTTATTTAGAGACAGGGTCTTATTGAATTGCTTAGTGCCTTGCTTTTGCTGAGGCTGGCCTTTTAGTATAGAAACACAGGTGGGTTTGGTTTGGTTTGGTTTTTTGAAGAGCTGGGGGTTAAACCCAGGGCTTTGTGCACGTAGGCAAGCACCGCTACCACTGAGATACATCCCCAGTGCAGAAACAAAATTTTAAACTAACTGATCGGAGCCTACCTGTATGCAGCTTTCACATATATTATTGTATACTATGTTACTTAAGACATGCTATAGCCGAAATAAATATAGTAAGAGTAGATCGAAGAGTGTTGGCACACGCCTGTAATCCCAGTGGCTTGGGAGGCTGAGACAGGAGGATTACAAGTTCAAAGCCAGCCTCATCAAAAGCAAGGCGCTAAGCAATTCAATGAGACCCTGTCTCTAAATAAAATACAAAATAGGGTGGGGATGTGGCTCAGTGGTCAAGTGACCCTTTTCAATCCTCAGTACANCCCATTGTGAAATATTAAGAGGTGGACATAGTCTGACTGGATTGTAGTGTATGGAGGTAGGGCCTGGGTGGTGGTTAGGGTTAGTGTCCTCAGGTGGAGCTCATGATGGAATTGCTTGTGACTATATGAAGGAGAGAGCCCAACAACTGCACAGAGAGAGAGAGCATGCTCCCTAATTCCCACTTTGTGGTTCCCTGGCCCACCTCGGCACTATCAAACAAGAAGGCCATACAAGGTCAAGATATAACCCTTGATGACCTCAGACCCCTAGAGCCATGAGCCAAAATAGACCCTCTCTTTCTAAAGTTGCCCAACCTCAGGTTTTTTTGTTACAGTAATGCAAAGTAGGCACACAGTGTGCATCAAAGGCACTTTAAAAGGAGGATGCTAGGATTTTATTTAACAAAAATCACACAGATGAAAATTTTAATGACCTTGGGGTTAACAAAGATTTCTTAATATACAGAGCATGAACTATTTTCTAAAATCACCAAACTACCTTTAATAAAATTTAGCTCTTCGGGGGGCTAGGGATATAGCTCAGTTGGTAGAGTGCTTGCCTCACATGCACAGTGCCATGGGTTTAATCCCTAGCACCACACACACAGAAAAGCTCCTCAAACAATACTATTAGGGCTGAAGATATAGTCCAGAAGTAAATCCTATTCCAGACATTTCATATAAATGAATCAATATGTGGCCTTTTGTGTCTGGTTTCATTGAGCATGTTTGTTCTTATTTATTTATTTATTTTATTTTTTGTACTGCGGATTGAACCCAGGGTCACTCTACTACTGAGTTAAATCCCCCAGCTCTTCTTTGATACAGTCTCACAAAGTTACCCAGACTGGCTTCAAACCTGCAATCCTCCAGCCTCAGCCTCTGGAGTTGCTGGGATACAGGTGTGTGCCACCACACCCAGGTGTTTCAAGGTTCACCATGTAGCATGTGTCAGTGCTTCATTCCTTTTTTATGGCCAAATATTCTTTTTATGGATGGATCACATTGTGTTTGTCCATTAACTAAATGATGGGACACTTGGGCTGTATGTATCTCCTGTCAACCATTTGCATACCTGAATGAATAAATGAATGAATGACCACTGTTAAGGAAATGAAACTGCAGTCATAGACTGGGAGAAAATATTCACAAAATATATACAAGGAACTTATTTGGGATGTGTAAAGAATCTTATGACAAAATGAGCTAATGATTTTAAGACTGTATACACACAAAAAAAATGATCTGAGAATGGTAAACTCATTCAAAGATGCTCATCATCAGTGTTCTCTACGAAAATGCAAATTAACAGCACGATGATATTCCACTACACACCTATCAAATGGTTAAAATTAGCTGGGCGCAGTGTCAGTAGGATCACGAGTTCAAAGCCAGTTTCAGCAACAGCAAGGCACTAATCAACTCAGTGAGACCCTGTCTCTAAAATAAAATACAAATGGGCTGGAGATGTGGCTCAGTAGTTGAGTGCCCCTGAGTTCAATCCCCAGTACCAAATAATAATTAAAATTAGAAGGACTGACCTTACCAATTGTTGGCAAGGATGTAGCCAGGGCAAGTCACATACTGCTAGCAGAAATGTAAAATGTAGTGGAGTACTATTCACAAATAGGAATAATCTAATGATACATACAACATGGATAAGTTTCAAATTATTTGTGGTGAATGAAAGAAGCTAGACAAAAAAAGAACATAGCATTATATGATTTCTATTTATATAAAATGTTATAAATTGCAATGTATTGTAACAAAGCAGATCAGTGGTTGCCTGGGAGATTGAGGTTCAGAAAGTGTTAGAAGAATTAAAGAGGTGCACAAGGAAACTTTTGGATATGTTATATTGAAGTTTCACAGGTATATACATAGGTATCTATAATATTTAGTGTGTATGTCAAGTTGATTATTCCATATACATACCCCCACTTAATATTCTTCAACAAACATTAAAACACATAAGCACAGAGAGATGCTTTTTTTATTTTTATTTATTTATTTTTTAGAACTCAATGTGAAACCTAACATATCAACTTTTTTTTTTTTTTTTGGTACCGGGGAATGAACTCAGGCGCACTCAGCCACTGAGCCACATCCCTAGCACTTTATTTTTATTTTTATTTAGAGACAGGGTCTCACTAAGTTGCTTGGCGCCTTGCCATTGTTGAGGCTGGCTTTGAACTCCTGATCCTCCTGCTCAGGCTTCTGAGCCACTGGGATTATAGGCATACAGCACCATGTCCAGCTCAACTAATTTTTAATCTATCTATTTTTGGTGCTGGAGATCAGACCCAGGGTCTTACTCTGCTAAGTAAGTGATCTACCACTGAGTTACACCCCAGCCCTAAAATTTTAAATGTGCAATATAGTACCATTAACTATAAGCACAAGGTTGTAAAGCAGATGTCTAGAATTTATCTTGTATAACTGAAACTTTACACCATTGATCAGCAACTTCCCACTTTCCCTTCTTCCATTCCCAGTGCCTGGTAACCACCATTCCACCTGATTCTATGAGTCTAACTATTTTAGATACTTCATACAAGTGGAATCGTGCAGTATGTGTCCTTCTGTGACTGGCTTATTTCACTTACAATAATGTCTTCAAGTTCACTTATATTGTTGTGTATAACAGGTTTGCCTTCTCTTTACCAGCTGAATTATATTCCATTGTATGTGTAGCCACATTGTCCTTACCTTACATTCATCCATCAGTGAATATGTAGGTTGTTTCCACATTTTGGCTAAAGTGAATATAAGTAACAATGAACATATGAACATGGGCTTTCTATAGCTCTTCAAGATCCTGATTTCTGGGGCTGGGGCTGGGGCTCAATGGTAGAGTTAGAGCGCTTGCCTTGAATGTGTGAGGTACTGGGTTTGATCCTCAGCACCACATAAAAATAAATAAACAAAATAAAGGTATTGTGTTTATCTACAAATATATAATATTAAAAGATCCTGGGCTGGGGATGTGGCTCAAGCGGTAGCGCGCTCACCTGGCATGTGTGCGGCCCGGGTTCCATCCTCAGCACCACATACAAATAAAGATGTTGTGTCTGCCGAAAACTAAGCAATAAATATTTTAAAAAATCCTCTCCCTCTCCCTCCCTCTCTCCCTCCCTCCCCCTTTCTCTCTCTTTCTCAAAAAGAAAAAAAAAAGTGCCGCAGTCTGGCTGGGCACAAATGCCGCAGTCTGGCTGGGCACACAATCACGAGCCACCACACAGCTTGCAGATTCAAACAGCAACTCTTTATTCCCGAACTCACACCAGCCGTCTACAATCACGTTCTGGGGAAATGGACGTTCTCTGCCCAAATCCACGTTCTCTCCCAAATTCACCTCCACTGGGCTTCTGTCTCCCAAGATATACTTGGCTAATGCCCCACTGGCACCAAGGCCAAATTTGGGGGCCAACAGAGGTGAGGCAAAGAACCTCACCCCCCCACTGGTGCATAGACCTATCCACAAGTATGGCTGTATGCTGGACCGGTAGTCAGTGACGGGTATGATCCAATTGCAGTGGTATCAACCTAAGACAGGAGGCTGACGCCTAAAGGTCAGTTTTCCGATGACGGGTAAGAACCATATGTTGAATTGGACAACCTACCAGGCACGGTCCTTAAGCCACATTGCTTGTTTAATTAATCAGAAGGGGGGAGATGCTGGGAGCCATTAGCCAAGTAGGTATGACAATTTCCTTGCCAGCGTACCCCATGTTGCTGACATTTTGCAGTGACATTGAATGTAGTTGACCTTGCTCAAGGACCAGGGCGGATTAGGGTGTTCCCGGTTTAACATAATCGGGTTTAGGGCGTTCCCAGTTTAGGTTCCAGGTTTAAGGTTTAAGATTATTCCTGCTGGGAATAGGGCGTATCCTGCTGCCTAAGTTCCCCTTGAGTTCTCACGGGATTCAGAGTATATCTTGGGAGACAGAAGCCCAGTGGAGGTGAATTTGGGAGAGAACGTGGATTTGGGCAGAGAACGTGGATTTCCCCAGAACGTGATTGTAGACGGCTGGTGTGAGTTCGGGAATAAAGAGTTGCTGTTTGAATCTGCAAGCTGTGTGGTGGCTCGTGATTGTGTGCCCAGCCAGACTGCGGCATTTGTGCCCAGCCAGACTGCGGCAAAAAAGATCCTGATTTTAGTTCTTTTGGGTAAATATTCATAAGTGGGATTTTTGAAGTTGTAGATGGACAGAATGCCTTTATTTTATTTGCTTAATCATGTGGTAGTTTTAAGTTCTTGAGTATTTAAAAAAACTAATAATGATTCTAACAGGTGTGAGGTGATATTAGATTGTGGTTCACTTTGTATACTTTAAATATGTACCAAGAGCGTATAACCGTTATATGTCAATAAAACTGTAAAGACCCCATCCTCCAAAAAAACTCACATAACCTTGAACTGGGGGCCTAGTTCCATGGTAGAATACTTGCCTAGCACATGCAATGTCCTGAATTTGATCCCCAGCACCAGAGAACAAAATATTGTTCTACACAAATAACCAGTTATGGTACTGATTACTGGGATGATTCGAAAAAGAACATGAGAGAAATAAAATATCTCTTGAAAATGTTCCTCTGCCTTCAGTATATGAAAGTGAATTAATTAATAACCCTTTAAAAATAAGCAATCAAGTATGTATTAGGAACCAGGCATGGTGGCACATACCTGTAATCCCAGCCACTCAGAAGGCTGAGGCAGGAGGATTGCAAGTTCAAAGCCAGCCTCAACAACTTAGAGAGGCCCTAAGCAACTGAGTGAGACCCTGTTGCTAAATAAAATACAAAAAAGGGCTGGGGATTTGTCTTAGTGGTTAAGCACCCTGAGTTCAATCCTTGGTACAAAAAAAAAAAAAAATGTATTCAGGACATAATATCTTTAGAAAGGGAAAAATAATAAATAGCACAGTGTGGAACATTAGGTTGTATTTCTTTGGTTTTTGTTTGATTTGTTTCTAGCATATATATCATTGCTAGCACTGATAGCACTAAATCTTTGATTTTTGAAAGATGTATGGTGTTAACACAATGCTGTTGTGTATGTTTCTTGTGAAACATAAATTGTTAATGTTAAGATTTGTATAATTAAATTTGCATAAATTACATTCTCTCTTGATATTTTTTAAAATATATATTGTCAAATCCAACTACCTCTTCTTGGAAACCAAAATTCATTTGTTTTAGGGAAGACTGGTTCAGGAGAAATAAGATTATAATGGAACGATATTCCCTAACTTCTAGTGACTCTTGTCAGAACTCAGAACACTTAAATTGACACACGTTATTATTTTTAAAATGCCAAACATTGGGGCTGGGGATGTGGCTCAAGCGGTAGTGCGCTCGCCTGGCATGCGTGCGGCCCGGGTTCGATCCTCAGCACCACATACCAAGATGTTGTGTCCGCCGAAAACTGAAAAATAAATATTAAAAAATTCTCTCTCTCTCTCTCTCCCTCCCTCTCTCACTCTATCTTTAATAAAATAAAATAAAATAAAATGCCAAACATTTGAAATTCTGTCGAATTGTTAGTTTTGGATAACCGAATCAACACCAGTTTGAATTTAAACAGTAAGACGATGGAAACATCTTCTGCAGTCTCACTTGACATAAAATTTCAGTGAAGTATATTCAGAAATGTTGAGTTGTCCAAGGTGACACAGGACATCTATTTGGCCTATTTTGGCTCAGTAACATCTCTCTCCTGCTGAATTATTGTGATTTGTGTGTGTGTGTGTGTGTGTATGTGCAACCCAAAATTCATGCATTTATTCACTGTTCTGCACCAATCCTCTTTACATAATGAGCTAGTTTTCTTTGGCTCTCAAAAGCTGATAGTTTATGAGCATACCAAATCTTATTAGTAGTATGGTGTAGTGTATTTTAACACAGGCAGTATGAGGTATAGTGGTAGTACAAAGGACTTTTCTTCAGTGTACTCTCCAGAAGTCAAGGGAAGAAGTTGGTATGATTGATTGGAGCAGAAGTCCTTCGGGAAGATACAATGGAACAGATGGTTGTCCCAGATCACATTTTTTTTCCCCCGGTGGCAACAGGAAGGTAGTGGGAAACCACTGAAGAATTTTAATGAAAAAAAGAAAAAAAAGTTTATGTAATTATGTAAGAATACCAACCAATGTAAGTTCTATGAAAGTGAGACTGTGTCTTTTATTTATTTATTTGTTTTTTAGGTGTAGATGGACACAATATCTTTATTTATTTTTATGTGGTGCTGAGGATCTAACCCAGTGCCTCAAATGTGTGAGGCAGGTGCTGTACCACTGAGCTAGCTATAGCCCCAGCCCAGGACTGTGTCTTTTTAATGATTAGAGTCCCAGGGCTTGCGTATGGTTTAGGTATGTGGTGTCCCCCAAAAGCTCATGTGTGAAACATTATGTGTGAAAGTTTAGAGGTGACTGATAGGGTTATGATACTCTTAACCTGAAAAGTGAATTAACACCCTGATGGGGATTAACAGGATAGTTACTGTACCCAGGCCAGGTGGCTGGAGAAGGTGAGTCATTGGGGGCATACCTTTGGGGTATCTGTTTTGTATGTGATGAGTGAAGACTATCTGCTTCCTGGTGATGTCCTGAGCCACTTTGCTCCAACCACACTCTTCCACCATGATGTTCAGCTTCATCTTAAGCCCCAAAGAATAGAGCTGAAGGTGGACTGAGACCTCTGAAACCATAATCCCCCAAATAAACTTTTACATCTCTAATTGTTCTTGTGAGGTCTTTTGGTTACAGCAACGAAATAGCTAACTAAAACAGCTTGATACACAGAAACATTGTGTTCAATAAAGAAAAACTGGTGAGATACAGTTCTATGAATTGGACATATTGAGAATGGAATCAGAAGATGAGTTCAGAGTTCCTAGGACTGACCACACAAGAGACACAGAAGGCTTAACTTAAGCGTAGAAAGGGAGAACTGGGGCAGGGAATGGCAGCCAGAAGTGGATACACAGTATCTGAGAACTACTTGAAATAAGGGGTGAGGTAGAAAGTACTGTGGGAAAGGAATCAAAAATGGTTCCCATAGTTGGAGCCATGGTCTGAATGTCTGTGTGCCTCCAAAGTTCATTTGTTGAAATCTAACCTGCAGTGTGTTAGTGCATTAAGAGGTGGGTCCTTGGGGAGGTGACTAGGTCATGAGAGCAGAGCCATCATGAATGGGGTTAATGCCCTTAAATGAAGGACTGTGAAAGCTTGTTTGTCCCCTTTGCCCTTCCACCATGGGAAGACACAGAAGTCACCATCAATGAGGAAGAGGTCCTCACCAGACACAGAATCTGCTGGAGCCTTGATCCTGGATTTCCCACCCCTCTGAAACTGTGAGCAATAAATTTATGTTGATAAATTACCCAATCTAAGGTATTTTATTATAGTAGCCTGAATATACCAAGACTCCTGGCTTCATTTATTTATTTGAAAGATATCAACTATGTCTTTAAAAAAATACCAGAAAATGTTGTTTGTATTTTTTTTTTCTTTTTTATTTGATGAGACTGTGGGCTGTGCATGCAGAAATATTCAGTAAATGGTAACCAGACCCTCTCCTCTAGCACCTGGTTACCGGCAGTCTTCATTCCCTTATCTCCCACTGTTGCTTCTCTTCCTCTTGAACTTGCACTCACCAAAATGGTCTCCATAGCAACAAAATTTAGTGGTCTCTTGTAAGTCCTTGTGTTGCTTGACTTCTTGGCAGCAATTGACATTGACTGGTCCTTGAAGCATTTTCTTCCCAGGGCTTCCATAATATTATACTCTCTTGCTTTTCCACCCAAGGGGTGGGAGGCACAGAAGCTCCTCCAGACTGCTATTACTTCTCTACCCTAGGGCTCAACTCTAAATCCTCTTTTCAATCTCTTCCTTTGTCTAGGATAATTTGATTCACTCTTATGGCATTACTTATCTTTTTCTATCAACAAATCTTCATCTTACAGCTCAAACCAGCATCTTGAGCTGCAGACCTGGTATCTAACTACTACTCAACAAAAGTACTTGAAGGTCTCAAAGATCTTTAAATTCATTACATCCAAATTGAAATCTCTACCTTCTTTTCCCAAGATGGTGCTCTTCCTCCAGTCATCTCCATGAATACCACTCCTTCCATGTGGCTACCTAGGGCAGAAACCCAGCAGTTGAACCTGAGCATAACAACACATGCCCATAATCCCAGAAACCCAGGAGGCTGAAGCAAAAGGATTGCAAGTTCTATGCAATTTAAGGAGATCCTGTTTCAAAAAATAAAAAGGGTACCACTGTTTCAATTCCCAGGAAAACACACACACACACACACACACACAGAACACCCTAATCTGGTGTCAGGGTGAAAGATCTGCACCTACTATCCCTCAGCTGCCCCCACCAGCCTTTCCCCTACCCTTCACTGGACTTTTCATTTCTGATACCCAAACCTCGGTCCTTGTCCCCAATGACAATCCAATACTGAGAAAACAGTTTTAAGAAAAAGGAAAAAAGTTTATTGTTTTGCTAGCAAGGTAGAAACACAGGGGTCCTGTCCCAGAGACTCTGATTCTGCCCATCAGTGGGAACAGGGGTTTTTTAAAGAGGTGATTCAAAGCTACATTCCATGTGTTCTCTGTTGGAGTTACAATTTGCTTGTTAATTTGGGAGATAGTCATTTCCGAGATCTTCTGGTACCATCCCCAAAGTCTGGATTACTTCATTCCTATGGTGGGTATGTCCAAGGACAGATACATCTGCCTTGAAAGGTAATCCTATTTTCCTGAGATTAAGGAGTATGGAGAGAGGAAGAGAAAGAAACATGTCTATTTAAAAAAACAGTTGCAGAGCAGCAAGGGGTATAGTCAAAGCATAAATTGATTCACTGTTACATTTCCACCAATTAATGCTTCCTCTTCAGAGTAAGAACACCTACCCAGGTAATGTAATGCCAGATTTGTGGGACCCCAATAAACCTCCAGGAGCCGAATTCTTGCAATCACACAAAAGTCTTTATTGCAAGCTCGAGCCTAGACTCACAACCTGAGGAGTGAGTCCTGACCCTTAGTTCAGTGAGGATTTATAGTTTTTTGGGGGAAACTCTATTCGTCACAACATCACATGCAAATCATTTTATACCGCGGGAAAATCAAACAACAACTCTTAACATTGATTGGTGCGAACAAGTCAGGTAAGGGTGATTGGTTAGTTCGCTTGATGGATAAGTTTGAACTGATTGGTTTAGGCTTCAAGGGGTTGCAAGAGTGTATATGCTAAACTTGCAGGGTTGCCTAATCCTGTTATCAATCACCGAAACTACTGGGAGGGACACCTGGCATTTCAGATATTTTCCCTGTCTCACGCTGATTGGTGGTTGCTAGGGGGTTGCTATGGGTCCTCACCTAGCTTAACTGAGTCAGGGACACCTGGCCCCGCAGATCTCTCCAATTATTTACATACAAACAACTCAGCAGGGTGGCTATGTGCCTTGGAGTGCTCTGTGGGTTTTCCCAAGAAAAAGGGTCATGCCCCCTCCCTCTGGACAGGCCTTGAGGTAGAAGCTGGTTTCTCAAAAATGGAGTCACATCACTTTCTCAGTAACAAGATGCCTAAATTTCATCCTAGCAAGGCAACTGACTATTTAATCTTAGACATTATGCCTTCTTAACCTCTCCATGCCTCATTTTCCTCATGTGTGTTTGAGGAATAATAACAACACCCATATCAAAGCTTGCTGTATTAAATGTTATATGCAAAACACTTGGTCAGATGCCTACTTTGTAGTAAGCTTATGAAATATGAACATTATTTTACATAAGTACTAAATATTGGTGGAATGTGATGATACTTTAATAAGGATTTCAGTGGGGAAGGAGGAAGAAAATATTAATTACATGCAAATATGATAAGTAGAAAGTGCAAAGTAAAGCAGAAAACAAAAGGAACATAGAATCCTGCTGGTTGGTCCTCATCTACATCCCCAGAAACCAAAGCCATAGCAATGGGTGGGAGGCTCAGAAGATCCTCCAGACTGCAGGTGGCGCTGCAGCACCCTCAGAAAGCCAGAGATAGGAGGTTGAGCTGCCAAGGTCACGTGTCTCCGCGTTTGCCGCCCCGGCGTTCATCACCTCTTTGCTCCACGTAACCCACATCCTCGGGGATGATTGGTCTGCGTGAGGCACGTGGCCAGGGCTGGGGCGGGGCGGGGC